>NW_024080661.1:1911213-2128713 GCF_003009895.1 Hyaena hyaena | reverse complement strand
TGAAGGGAAATTATCATTAACACATGGGTGTGGCTCAGAAGACAAAGAGAGGAAGTTGAGTAGGAACTTAAGAGGAACTAGAACTAGGACATTCTTCCTGACTCTCACTGCGGCTCTTGCTATCGCTCACTCCCTCTCTCATATTTTATTACTTTATCTCTTCACATATCTTCTGCTCCTGTCCCCCCAAAACTGCATTCTCTGAATCATCCTATACTTGGCTTCCCCCTTGCACCACAGTTTATACAACGCAAACTTAAGCAATATCCCAAACTAATGACTCTTCAACCCAATTCCTTCATGTATCAACATTCTTCCAATAAGCTATGATGAGGCAGAGCAGGGCCACATTGTATAAACATGGTCTTCAGGGGTTGACTCCTGGAAAGAAGGGTGTGGATAGAGTTTTCATAAAGAAGAATATGGTCTGAAGACACAGTATCTATTATTCTACTCCCAATGTGTTATAGTTCAACTATTCATTTACTGATTTATAGCTAGTAATCACAATTAATAAATTGCATCACACAATTACTTTGCCATTTCAAGATCCAAAATAAAATTCCAGGGAACTCTTCAACATCTTCAAAGAAATAAGAAATATGTTAGGAGAGAACTGAGATACAAAAATATAGTCCAAGATGAAGGGGAGATAGATGAGATAACATGAAATTGAAAAGAAAGCTAAAATCCAATGGCAGAATTTAAGCTCTCAATGAAGGCTCTAAGGAGCACAATTGAATTGAAGGAAAACCAAATTAGTGTAGTGGAAGATCATTCTGATTTGGTGTGTTTGGATATGATTCAGCCACATATCTATGCCACAATTTCTCCTTCATCATATAAGAAGACTTATCATAAGGGGCACCTGGCTGGCTAAGTTGGAAGAGCATGCAACTCTTGATCTCAGGGTCATGAGTTTGAACCCCATATTGGGAGTAGAGATTATTTAAATAAATAAAACTTTTTAAAATAAAAGGATACTTGTCATATAAGGATATGAGCATTTTTAAAAGATATTTCCTGAAATAATCCTTGTGCCCCTCTTCCCTACTTGGAGAAACCATTGGTAACTTAAGTATGAATAACTCAAATAAGTTGGGGTATTCTGAGTCTGAGAAAAGATTAAACTTGTGCTTAATCTAGATTTACGTCTTAACCCCAGCAGCTGCTTTTAAACCCATCTATCTATAACTCTTATCATTATTAGCTCTTATAAAATAACATATAAGATATAGCTATAACCATAGACACTCACAAAGCATTCATATAAATCATAAGTACAGGTATTTAAACTTTTGGATCACTGTCTTCTTAGGAATTAGTCTTCAATCATCCCCAAGTTAATATATTTTTACTAAGATAAATTTGGAAAATTTTCCCAGAGCACATAATATGTTTTAAAAGATAAAAATAAAGAAATAGGAAGAGAACAGAGGATAGAGATGAAGCCAACGAATTACATGTGTCCCTGAAAAAATAAATACTAACTGGATAAGAGGTAATCAGAGGTAAAATTAAATAAAATTTTCCTAAAATGAGGAGGGAGGGAGACGTCTGGGTGGCTCAGTTGGTTAAGCTTCCGATTCTTGATTTCAGCACAGTCATGATCTCATGGTTCATGAGTTCAAGCCCTGAATCTGGCTTTGTGCTGACAGCAAGGAGCCTGCTAGTGATTCTCTCTCCCCACCTCTCTCTCTGCCCCTCTCCTGCTTACACTCTCTCTTTCTCAAAATAAATAAATAAACTTTAAAAAATAAACTAAAATGGGGAGGGAGGAAGGCCAGCTTATGATGATTAAGAGTTACAAGTTTTCATTCAAAATCAATGAAGAGTGGGACACCTGGGTGGTTCAGTCAGTTAAGCGTCCGACTTCAGCTCAGGTCATGATCTCATAGTTCGTGGGTTTGAGCCCCACGTTGGGCTCTGTGCTGACAGCTCAGAGCCTAGAGCCTGTTTCAGATTCTGTATCTCCCTCTCTCTCTGACCCTCCCCTACTCATGCTGTCTCTCTCTCTCTCTCTCAGAAATAAATAAAACATTAAAAAAATTTTTTTTAAATCAATGAAGAGTATTTAGTTTAAATATGTATATTAGTTATTAACATGATAATATAGATTTTCTTTTTTAATATTATTTTTTAATTTTTTAACATTTTTATTCATTTTTTGAGAGACAGAGCACAAGCAGGGGGGTGAGGGGGTGGGAAGAGAGCCAGGGAGGCACAGAATCTGAAGCAGGCTCCAGGCTCTAAGCTGTCAGCACAGAGCCCAATGCGGGGTTCAAACTCACAAACCATAAGATCATGACCTAAGCCGAAGTTGGCTGCTTAACCGACTGAGCCACTCAGGGGCCCCAGATATTTTCTTAATGTATGGAACCACAGAAACAAAGAGAATAGCAGAGGAAAATGCAGACAATTGGATTTCAACAATTTTTTTGGAATATAAGAAGCAGTTGGAGGAGTAGTATCTGATTATGCAAGATGGAATGACAACATAAAATGTAGCTAGACCCTGAAATGCCTACAAACAGGATTAGCAATAGGTGAGCTGATTTACCACCAAATAATCTAAAGTAGACTCAGGACTTGCAAGTATCAAACACAATGGCAGGTGGAACTGAGGCACGGTGTTGAAAATTGGTGGATTGGCTAAAAATCTAAAATCATGGGTATTGAGCTTCCCCTGACTGCTTCCTACCCTGAGCAGCCACATATGTCCTGAAAGAACAGTGTTGTGGGGTGCTTGGCTGACTCAGTCAGAAGAGTGTACAACTCTTGATCTCAGGGTCATGAGTTTGAGCCCCATGTGGTATGTAAAGATTACTTAAATGAATAAAAATCTTTAAAAAAAAAAAAAAAGAACAGTGTTATTCTCTGAAGAAAATGAGAATAGACATGGGACTTGGGCTTGTCACAAACAGTGGCTAAGAAAGATGAGGCAAAACTGAAGGTAGAAACTGTGTAAAAGTAAAAAATGGACCTCCAGTTTCTCTTTTCATATCTCATTCTTAGAATGCTGTCAGCCAGAGAGAATTTGAAAGGAGAACTTAGGAGAACTGAATAATATCTTAGGAGAAAAGACCTCTCTAACTCCTCTCAGATTTCACTGTGAGTGCCCCAACTTAATAAACCAGCTCCCAGTGGTGTGGCAATGCAAAGAGCAATCTGGGAAGAAGTGTGCCCTCGCTTGTGGCATTTGCTATATCCACTGAAATGTCCCATGGACAATTTCAATCTACCAACATGATGGTGAAGGAAAGAAATCCTAGGGTAATGGCTAGGCAGTACATACCACTCCTATCATTCAGCTGGAAAATTATTCCCCCTTTCATTATATATGGGCTGGCCTTGACCAGTAGAATATAGTAGAGTGAGGCTCTGAAGGGTAGGCCTGGAAGCTTCTGTCTCACTCTTTGGGAGCCCTGCGCCAAGAAATTTGACTACTTTGCTAGAGGGAAAAGTCCAGCCATAATTTGGTGTTTCCCATCTGTTGAATCAGAAGCAACATCTGTGGAAGAAAGTTTCCCCAAGTTAATCTTACAGGACATCCATGGGTTAAAAATCAAAAATGACCTGGGGCGCTTGGATGGCTTAGTCGGTTAAGCATCCGACTTTCGCTTAGGTCATGATCTCGCGGTTCGTGGGTTCGAGCCCCTTTTCGGGCTCTGTGCTGACTGCCAGCTCAGAGCCTGGAGCCTGTTTCAGTCTGTGACTCCCTCTCTCTCTGACCCTCCCCTGCTCACACTGTGTCTCTCTCTCTCTCTCCGAGAAATAAATAAAAAAAAAAACCATAAAAAAAATTTAAAAAAAAAAAAACATGACCTTACAAAGACACTTATGTGTGCAAGAAGGCAAATTCACTGTGAGTGATCAGAAGAATCAATATATTTAGACAACACTACTACCACACCCCCTACAAACAACCTCCAATATTACCTGGAATTGTCAAATACAAAATACAGAATGGTTGTGTGTAGAGTATGTACAGAAACAATGAATGTAGTTATAAGGGAAAACATACAATAGGAAATCATCAGGATTGTACAATTTGGAAAAAAATAGAACTTATAGAAATGCAAAACATGGGGTGTCTGACTGGCTCAGTCAGAAGCACATGAGACCGTTGATCTCAGGATTATGAGTTTGAGCCCCACGTTGAGTGTGTAAAGACTACTTAACATAAAAAGAAAAATAAAGAAATGTAAGGCGTAACATTAAAAAACTTAATGAAGATGTACAAAATAACATGAAAAGTACTTTATAAACTGTGAAAAAAAATTTTGGTGAGTGGGCTAATCAGCATATTAGATACTGTTGAAAGTAGAATTAAACTAAAAGATATATCTCAAGAATTTATACAGAAAGCAGCAAAGAGAGACAAGGAGAAAAAACATAATAAAGAGTTGTGAGATGTGAATAATAATAGAATGAACATTTCTGACATCTATCTGATTAGATTCCCAAGGGCAAAATTGGAAAGAAGTAATATTTAAAGAGATAATAACTGAGAAATTTCAGAATTGATGAAAACCATGAATACATAGTTTCAGGAAGTACAATATATCCCAAATATGATAAAGAAAAATAAATTCATACCTTGTCACATCATAGTAAATCTGCTACACACCAAATATAACTAGAAGATCTGGAAAGCAGAAAGAGAAAGTCAGATGATCGATGAAAGAATGATAATTAGCTGGAGCACCTGGGTGGTTCTGTTTGTTGAGCCTCTGACTTTGGCTTGGGTCATGATCTCATGGTTTGAGTTCGAGCCCCAACATAGGGCTCTCTGCTGTCAGCACAGGACCCACTTAAGATCCTCTGTCCCGCTCTTTCTCTGCCCCTCCCCTGCTTGCTCTCTCTCTCTTTCAAAAATAAATAAACATTAAAAACATACTGATCATTACAGTAGTAGAAGATTTCACAACAATAGAAACCAAAAGATGGCGGAATAGCTTCTATAAAATAAGAAAAAACTTACTATCCACTTAAATTGTTTCCTCAGCAAAATACCATCCAATAACAAGGGGAAAAATGATAATCTTTGTAAGAAACAAGCTTATAAGGAATTTACAAAGAGACCTGTTTGAGAGAAGTTATAAAGAATATAGTTGAAGAAGTAGGAAGTTGATCCCAGAAAAAAAAGAGGCAGAAATTCAAAGAGGAAAAGTGAGCAAAGAGAATGGTGACATAAAATTAAGCCCAAACAAGTATTATCTCAACAAAATAATACAGGAGTATCATCTGTGGGGATTAAAAAAGAACTGAAGGGGCACCTGGCTGGCTCAGTTGGTAGAGAATAGGACTGTTGATCTCAGGGTTGTGAGTTAGAGCCCCACGTTGGATGTAGATGTTACTTAAAAACATATATATGTGAACAAACAAACAAAACCCAAAAAACAGATAGGTGTGTATATGTATATGTACATTGAAATGTTCAAAGTGGGTAAATTAAGAGAGAAAACAATAGTAAGTCAAAAGGGGGAAGATAAGAGCTAATCTAAAATTGTTTGATTGACCAGAACGCGGGGCAAAACATCATTCAATATTAAGATTTTATTAAGTTAAAGGTACCTATTAAGATGCATGAAGTAACCACTAAAATAATAGAAATGCCAAACCAACATGAGGAAAAAGGTAGAATAAATAGGAGGGAAATCATCCCTCAAAAGGCAAGAAACTAGCACTTGAAGTTCTGGCCTGAATAAGCTAAGAAAAAGAAATTAGGAGCATAATGGTTAGAAAGGAAAAAATAAAACTGTCATTATTTGAAATAATCCAATTGGCCATAAAGAATGTAATGAATTTATAGCAAACCACTATGAATAATAAGAGAGTTTAGCAAAATGGCTGGATCTTATGATCAGCATACAAAAATCAATTATAGTTAACAATTAGAAAATGGGTATTTTTATTTTTTTAATGTTTATTTGAGAGAGAGAGAGAGCATGAGCAGGGGAGGGGCAGAGACAGGGAGACAGAGAATCCTCAAGTAGCCTTTGCACTGACAGCAGAGAGCCTGATGCAGGGTTCGAACTCACGAACTGTGAGATTATGACCTGAGCTGAAGTAGGATGCTTAACCGACAGAGTCACCAGGGCACCCTGAAAATATGTTTTTTTTTTTCAAAAATTGTTTATGTTTATTTTTATTTTTGAGATGAGAGTGAGAGAGCATGAGCGGGGGAGGGTCAGAGAGAGAGGGAGACACAGAATCCGAAGCAGGCTCCAGACTCTGAGCTGTCAGCACAGAGCTCAATGCAGGGCCCAAACCCACGAACTGTGAGATCATGACCTGAGCTGAGGTCAGACGCTTAACTGACTGAGCCACCCAGGCGCCCCTGTATTTTTTAAAAAATACCCTTTATAGAGAAAAAAAAACCCTTTTATAGAAAAGAATATATATATCTTGTATATAAACTATAAAACTTTACTGGAGGACCTTAAGAATGGCCTAAATAAATGAAGAAATATCCTATGTTTATGCATAGAAAGATAATATAAAAATGTATTTTAGTATTTTCAGTATTTTTCCTTTTCAGTAAAACGTATATTTAATAGTGAAGGAATAGTAGCAATGAACCGTTATGAGTCAAATAAAAAAGCAACAAAACACATGCCCCCACACTTCTGGAAAAAGATAATAGAGTATGTAAATACAACACCCTTCACTTATATCTAATGAAGGGAACAAACACCATTTAAAAACAGGGGTGGATGGGGCACCTGGCTGCTCAGTGGGAAGAGCATGAGACTCGTAATCTCAGGGCGGTGAGTTGGAGCCTCATGTTGGGTGTTGAGATAACTAAAAATAAATAAATAAACTTAAATAAAAATAAAAACAGTGAAGGAGAAGAGTACTGTAATTACTGACAACAGTTCCCAAAAAGGGAAATAGACCTAATTTAATACCAACACTTAATAACTCCGGGGAGTGACAGCCAAAGGGATGAGAGCAATAATCTGCACTTAGATAGTGCAGTATGATGGAACCACTAATGGCATTTACAAAATTATAAGCTTCCAAATCCAAGGAGAATGAAAACAAATATGTCTTCTTTTTCTTCTTCTAACTAGAAGGTGATGAAAATGGCCTCTGGATGGAGACCAGGATGTGAACTGTGACAGAAGTGAAGATTTCCCAGCTCTAACAGAAGTAGGAGAGCATCCAAGGGCCCATAATGACACCCCTCTCCCCCATTAGAGTGGGGGATACCCTGGACTGTGGCCAGGAAAATGGAGTAATTCTAACTTCTGGGTGTTTCCCATAAGCTCCTCCCCCCCCCTCCTTAAGTTTATTTATTTATTTGCAGAGAGAGAATGTGAGCAAGGAAGGGTAGAGAGAGAGGGAGAGAGAGAGATAATCCCAAGCAAGCTCCGAGCTGTCAGCACAGAGCTCAATGCAGGGCTCAAACCCAGGAACCATGAGATCATGACCTGAGCTGAATTCAAGAGTGAGCCCAGGTGCCCTGTAAGCTTCTTTCTTTCTTTTTTTCTTTTCTTTTTTTTTTAATGTTTTATTTATTTCTGAGAGAGAGAGACATAGCATGAGAGGGGAAGGGTCAGAGAGAGAGGGAGATACAGAATCTGAAGCAGATTCCAGGATCTGAGCTGTCAGCACAGAGCCCGACGTGGGGCTCAAACCCACGAACCGTGAGATCATGACCTGAGCTGAAGTCGGACGCTCAACCGACTGAGCCACCCAGGTGCCCCTGTAAGCTTCTTTCTTAACCTTAGAGCGCTCCTTCATGGAAATAACTCTTATCCTGGGAAAAAAGACAAAAAACATCTCGAGCTCAATGATCCCTTCATTCACTTGACAGTTTTTCAGGTTTTGACAGTTTGTTTGATACGATTTTTATTTTTGCATTACTTAATTCTGTAAACTAAAATTTAATAGTTTTCATTAAGAAAAAGCATCTTCAGGAGCACCTGGCTGGCCCAGTGAGTAAAGCATGCAACTCTTGATCTTGGGGTTCTGAGTTCGAGCTCTCATGTTGGGTGTAGAGATTACTTATTAAAAATAAAATATTTTGGGGGTGCCTGGGTGGCTCAGTCAGTTAGCTGTCTGACTTCAGCTCAGGTCATGATCTCACAATCCGTGGGTTCGAGCCCCGCATCGGGCTCTGTGCCGACAGCTCACAGCCTGGAGCCCGCTTCAGATTCTGTGTCTCCCTCTCTCTCTGCCCCCACCCTGCTTGCTCTTTGTCTCTCTGTCTCTCAAAATAAAGACATAAAAAGTGTTTTTAAATAAAAAAATATTTTTTAGAAAGCATTTTCAGTATGATTCCAATGTTATAAAAATATATCTCGGTCTATCTAACCCATTTAACATTTAATGATAATTATTGGTGGGTGGTAAGCTTTGGGATAATTTAGTGCCATCTTTTTACTTCTCTGCATTGCTTACATTCCTTAAAAGAAGCAGGTGTTCTTTTACAAACACAAGTCAGTGTGTATATAAAGAGAGAGAGAAACAGAGCTAGAGAATTATAACAACTATAATTTGCAGATTGAGGGCTTGCTGTTTATCAGATGCTATTCTAAACCCTTTACACGTACTAGTTTGAATCGTATGGAGTTGCCAATATTTGGCTGTTCTTGACCTACAAAAACAGCAATTTCATGTGATTCAGTTTATATGTACTCCTTTCCCCTTTGAACAACCCTAAGATGACGATGGAGAACAAAAGCTCCTAAAAGAGCAGAGAGGCACCTGGATGGCTCAGTTGGTTCAGTGACCAGGTTCGGCTCCAGTCGTGATCTCGCAGCTTGTGAGTTCGAGCCCCACATCAGGTTCTCAGCTGAGAGCTGGAAGTCTGGAACCTGTTTCAGATTCCTGAACCTCTCTCTGCCCCTCTCCTGCTTGCTCTCTCTCTCTCTCTCTCTTAAAAATAATAAACATTTAAAAAATTTTTAGAGGCGCCTGGATGGCTCAGTTTGTTAAGTCTCTGACTTCAGCTCAGGTCATAATCTCACTAGTGACTTCGAGCCTCGAGTTAGGCTCTGTGCTGACAGTGGGGAGCCTGGAGCCTGCTTCAGATTCTGTGTCCCCCTCTCTCTCTGCCTCTTCCTCGCTAGCGCTCTATCTCTCAAAAATAAATAAACATTAAATTTTTTTAAGTTAAAAAAAAATACAAAGAGAAATCAAGGCTTCTCCCCACAGAGCTCCCAGCCGCCACCCAGCCCTATCCTCAGGTCTCGCCTTCAGATGCCTCCTCCACAGGTCAGGGTGCCACACAGGCAGTCCCAAGGTGCCTTACAAGGTGGAGTCAACCATCAACCTTCGGGACATGTGGCCTTGCTCTGTTTATCCCCTGAATGAAGCCACTCTGGGTTTCTAGAAGGCACGGGTCCCTGGGAACTTCAGCTGCTGTCGGAGAGCTGTGGTGCGCTTGCAATTCCCAGCGGAGTCCCCATCCACGTCCCCCTCCAGGGCACTGAAGCAGGACACAGTCTACAGTTTCAGGTTTATTTGCAGAAAGTGATGAAGACAAAAGAAATATATCCAGACACCACTCTCTGTACAATAAATAGCCTCCCCATTCCAAAAAAGAAAAAAGAAAAAAAAAAAAAAAGAAAAAAGCGCACGCCCCCAGGCAATGACCACCCCCAAAGACTTCGCTTCTTGAGGTGTGCACCGTCCCCGCCCCTTCCCAGCCCCTTCCTCGGGACCCCACTGTCTCTTGAGCGGATGGGGTCCCGGCCAGCTGCCCCAAGTCATCTGCGTCCTCTCGCTGATCCTGGCTGGCTGACTGTCATAAAATCCATGGTATCTTTATTTTCACACACACAATCGAAACTGCCCGAAGTTAGTTCTACAAGAGAAGACGATCTGCAGGTCCCAGCCGGCCCCCCTGACCCCTACCCAGGCCCACAGAAGAGAGGAAGCTCCTTTGTGTCCAAGATCTTCTTGTTCTCCTTTTTCTGTTCTCCAGCTGGGAACCCACAGCCTGCAGCAGTACCAGGGAGACGACTGTAGTTAGGGCAGAGGAAGGGGCATGGGACACTCCTCTCAGGTTTCATCGAGGGCCGGAAGCAGCAAGTGAACCCCGGAACCCCCTCTTCCTCACCCAACTACAAAAGGGGAAGGGACAGAGGGGGCTGGGGCCTCTCAGTCCCGAGTCTGCTGTCTGCATTCGTTGGTGTCCTCCAACCTGGTAACACCGTTTCTGAGCCTTTCGCCAAGTCATCCGCTCAGTTGGGGAAATAGCTATAAAACTGGCCTTCGGTTTCCTTGTCAAAAGGAGAAGGGGCCCCAGCAGGGGAGGAGCTATCGCCACTGGAAGGGTAGGGGGACACGCGCCTCCTCTTAGAGTCTCCTTCACCCAGTCCTGAGTCACTGGACTCTGGCCGCAGGGGGGTGATCTCAGTCCACACCGAGGGGGAGCCCTGGTCCTCCGGCCCCCGTCCCTCTGAAGCTCCGGGACCAGGTTCCATGGGCAGAGTCCTCATGGGGCGGAACCAGCTGCCTGGGCCCATCTTGGGAGGGTACTGGGGGGCCACCGGCCAGCCAGCTCCGGGCGTCAGAACCTCTTGGCCTCGGTAGTAGGACATGGTGGGTCCGGGGGCGGAGGGCAGGAACGCAGGCTTCATGCTGACTGCTCGAAACTCAGCCTCGTAGCTGTGGTCCCGGGGGGGCCCCAGCCAGTAGGGCTGGGAAACTACATCCTTGGCTTGCCCGGGAAGGTCGGAGTAGAAGCGGCTGGGAACGGGGTACTGGTTGGGTAGGAGAGGAGAGTAGTGGTCTCCCCCAAGCAACTGACAGTTGGGTCCAGGTGGGGAAGGGACGCTGGTGTCAACAGATGCATACATGCTTTAAAAACAAACAATAATAAGGCAAGAAAACGGGTCACAATCAGAACCAGTCACCTGTAAGCCTGCCTATTGCGCGTCCCTCCCTGGATCCTCTTTCCTTGGTCTTCCCGCCCTCCAGCATCCACCCCACCCCTGCCCACCCCCAGGGAAGGCGACACGCTCAGCACAAGTCTGGAGTCAAGTCCCAGGAGGGACCAAGCGGAGGCCCCTCTGCAAAGGGAAGCTGGACCCAGCGGCACTTACGACTCAAGGTTCTCCCGGAATCCTTTGGCAAAAGGGTTATTATCAATTTTCAGCTGAGTGATCTAGAGAGAGGGGAAATAGAGGCGCCTGAGTCCTGAGTCCTGTGCTAGAGAACTTCTGGATTCCCCACCAAAGAAGCCTGTGGGCTCCCCTCTCCCCTCCTGCCCCTTGAAGCTCAGCCCTGCCCGGCAGCCCTCACCTCTGCATTCTGGTAGGCGGTCACGGCAATGAACTGCGTCTCTTGGAAGGTGAAGATATGCGTGTTGGAGGTGTTGCAGGACCCCTCGGGTTCCCCCTCGTTCACCTCAACGATGTGCAGCCGAGGCTGGTACTTATGGAGAGACTGGAGCACGATCATCTGAGAGAGAGCCAGACGCTTGTGGGGGGTCTAAGGGTCCTCTATCCCCACCCTCGGCCGGTCCTGTGGCCAGGCTGGAAGGGACTCTGAGGTCATAGTGTCCATTCCCCTGCCGTGCTACGAGGTAGCTTCCCCCAGGCCTTCTAATTCTGGTCCCCAGCCTCTCCAGGACACCACTTGTGCCTTCTTGCCCTGTTTCCTACCCACAGATGTCCATTGTCACCAAGATATTAGCACAAGCAGGTGGCTTTTCAGGGCTCTGTTAACAGGGTTGCTCAACTTAGACTCTGTGTCCATTCCCTGGGGCCACAGGTCCCAGCACTATGCCCAGCAGGGTGCATAAGTGATGGGGGCCTCCGGTTTGGTGAAGAAACCCCCAAGGGCCAGCTTGGCCCGTGTCATCCTAAATACACCCCATGTCTGCCCCTGAGATTCGCTTCCTCCCACCTCATCTTCCCCCCATGGTGGGTGGGAAAGAACCAGAGTCAGAGAGAAAAAAAAGTGACTTTTACAGAACAGAATCAGCCCGGAGGGGTGGGGGGTGGCAAGGAGTCTCACCTGGGTCACATTGTTCGAGGCCCCTTTGTTGTTCGTGAGCTTCAGTTTCCCGAATGAAACTTCCTGGCGCATCCAATGGGCTCCAGTGTTGGGGGAATCTGGGTGGACGTACAGGCGGTTTCCTGTGGACAGTTAACCTCTTTGGCATGCAGCTCCCGGGATCAGAGCCAGGTGACATGGGGCCTCTTTGCCTATTCCGAGGGGGGTGTCAAAAAGGCTGCAGGGGGCAGGACTAGATGGGGCGGGGCAACGGGGAAATGTGCACAGAGGACTGAGCAGAAGACAGGCTAAGGCAGAAGAGAGAAGAGAGGACAAACAGAAAGGGAGTGAGAAATGGGAGGAGATAAGGGTGGGATGGGGAGTTAAATCTTAGGTGTGGGGGCCGCGGCTGGAGGCTTCCTCCTGGGTCCACCAGGGGGCGCTCAGTCTCGGAGAAAAAGAGCATCCAGTCATCTCCGGGGGCTCCTACCTGGCATGCTGCCCTCAGCCTTTCCACACTGCACCCACTTGCCGCTCTGATACCGCCAGTGGTGCTGGTCCACCAAGACCACGTCCACGAACATCCGGTAATGGCTCGTGGGCTCCAGCCCCGCCACAGTAAATGACAAGAATGGGAACATCCGCCTAGGGAGAACAGAAAGACACACCCACATCCATCAGTCCCCAGCCTTGCAGACAGCCAGCCCTGAGCGAAGGCTTTCGGTGATGTGCCGGAGTCGGCTTCCAGCCCTCCAGAGAGCCAAGTGGAAATGCCAGCCAGTTGCTAAACAATGCCATAACTAAAAATGAAATGATATCAACTTACAATTAAATACATTATAAGCCAAGGTAATAAATACTCAACAATCATCACTTCTCAGTTCGTTTACTACATTTTACTACTATCTCTGCTCTTGAGGTTACTTTTTAAAAATTTTTTTAGGGGCGCCTGGGTGGCTTAGTCGGTTAAGCGTCCAACTTTCGCTTGGGTCATGATCTCGCGGTTCGTGGGTTCGAGCCCCGCGTCGGGCTCTGTGCTGACTGCCAGCTCGGAGCCTGGAGCCTGTTTCAGAATCTGTGTCTCCCTCTCTCTCTGACCCTCCCCTGCTCACGCTGTCTCTCTCTCTCTCCTAGAAATAAATAAAACATTTAAAAAAAATTAAAAAAAAATTTTTTTAAATGTTTGTTTATTTTTGAGAGACAGAGAGCAAGCCGGGGAGGGGCAGAGAGAGACGGAGACACAGAATCCAAAGCACACTGCGGGTTCTGACCCATCAGCACAGAGCCCGACGCGGGGCTCGAACTCACTAGCCGTGAGATCACGATCTGAGCTGAAGTTTGACGCTTAACCAACTGAGCCACCCAGGCGCCCCATCTTGAGGTTTCTTATATCTCTTGTTCCCGTCTGGTGAAAATACTAGATAACTGAACTATGGCCTATCTCTTCCCAACTCTGCATTCAGTATTACCACAAGCATAGTTTGAAATCAGCCACCATAGGTATATTTACACCACGGAAAGCAGCAAATGCTATGAATCAGGGCTCTTTCACGGCTCTTCCTTCAGAGGGTCAGTTGCTAGACATTAGCTGCACGTCACTGTCTCTAACCTTAGTTTGCTTCCTAGCGGGGAGCAAACCCACAAGCCAGCCCCCCATGGGCACTTCCCCATAGGCCCTCATGCCTCAGTCTCCCAAGTCCTCGTCTGGTCTCAGTCCCCGACCCATCGTCCCCATTGTGGCCCTCCCAGTGCTCTCACACCCCCAGCCCTGTGGCACCCAGGCTCCTCCTGCCCCCATCCTCCCAGGCTTGATGTCTCTTGATGGCCTGTCCCAGCCTGAGCCTTAGTAGCGAAAATCCTAGGTGGAACTTCCCATCCGCCTCACTCTCAAAGGTCAGGTTCCCAGGAAAAGTGGAGGAAGTCAAGGCTGTATTATCCTCTATTATGCCAGAGTAATAGATTCAGAGAAGGAAGCACTTCCATACCACGCCCATCTCTGTCACCTGCACCATCCCTATGACCGCCATCTCCGCCATCACTGCCCCCATTGCAAACATCACCTCCATTATCACCATCACCATCGCCGCCATTACGACAACCACCACCTCTACCAGCGCCAGTACCGTCACCAGTCTTTGATTTTCTAACCCGAGCAGGCAGGGCAGACTTTTCAGGATGGCAGAATCACACCCTCATCAGAATTACTTTTCATTCCCACACACCTCTCCCCTCCTCCTACAAGAAGTCACGCAGGGTGGGAAGAAAGACACCAGTCTGTGAGTCAGGAAACCCGGGGGAGGGAGAGTTCCAGAGGCCCAGGAGCACTTTTGGGGGCATCCTAGTCCCCAGGAGGTGCCAGAGCAACAGCCTTAATAACCTTGGGAAGGTCTCCCCACATTCTTGTCTTCTCCGGACTCTCCGATGCTGAGAAAAACAAGAGACTTACTGACCCTCTGCTCTTGGATACGTTAATTCCCAAACCAAACCTCAGTTTCTTCACCTGTAAATGGGGACAGTAACTCCTGTTCATTTTTCCTCTGAGAGCTGTTCAAAAGTTTGAAAGATGTGAAACTCAGCGCATCCGGTCCCTCCTCCACCCTACCCTCTCCCAGGCTCAGAGCTATCAAAGCCCTCAGGCCAGGCCCAAGGACCCCAGCAGGAGTCCAGAGCTCTAGCTCCAGGCCCTGGGCCCCAGGGGCTCAGCAGGCCAGCTGATTTGAGAAATCAAAGGTTAGGGTTGAGGCCTTGAACAATTAAGTTTGGGGCGATACTGTCAACTCGTCTCTACCACCAACTCATTCTATGATGCAGTCGGGTCGCACACATTTTTTGTATCATAACTAGCTCCTCTCCAGACCTATAGGAATAAAGGAAGAGAAGGAACATATTCACTGTGTCTCTACTTAGCAGCAGTCAGTTCACCATACCAGTCCTTTGAAATGTAAAAAAACACTTTTTTTTAATGCTTTTTATTATTTATTTTTGAGAGAAGGAAAGCGTGAGCAGGGAAAGGGCAGAGAGAGGAAGACAGGATCCGAAGCAAGTCTGACACAGACAGCCAAGAGCCCAATGCAGGGCTCGAAGTCACGAATTGCGAGATCATGACCTGAGCCGAAGGTGGATGCTTAATCCACTGGGCCACCGAGGAGCCCCTGAAATGTAAAATGTTATTTCCAATTTTATACTTGAAAGACACCAAGGATCGGAAAGCCGCGATGACGGATCCTTGGTGGGAGAACGGAGTCGGGGTTCCTGACTGTAGCCTACATGCCATGGTGTCCATCTCTCTACCCGGCTAAGCTCTGGTAGAGGGAAATGGAGGAGAAGCGGGAAGAGAATGGGGGAAAGGGAGAAGAGAAGGGAGGTCTCATTTTCACCCTAAAGGTCTAGAATCACCACCATCTGGAATCCCAAAATAGCCCCTGATTTACATGACACTTTGCTGGGAAGGAACAGAGTCTGATGTCAAACTAAGGTCTTCAAAAAGACCACTTATGGGGCGCCTGGGTGGCTCAGTCAGTTAAGCGTCCGACTTTGGCTCAGGTCATGGTCTCACGGTTCGTGGGTTCGAGCCCCGCATCTGGCTCTGTGTTGACAACTCAGAGCCTGGGGCCTGCTTCGGATTCTGTTGTCTCCCTCTGCCCCTCCCCCGCTCGTGCTCTGTCTCTCTCTCAAAAATAAAATAAACATTAAAATATTAAACAAAAAAACCCAGGGGCGCCTGGGTGACTCAACTGGTTAAGCGTCCGACTTCGGCTCAGGTCATGATCTCACGGTTCGTGGATTCGAGCCCCACATTGGGCTCTGTGCTGACAGCTAGCTCGGAGCCTGGAGCCTGTTTCAGATTCTGTGTTTTCCTCTCTCTCTGACCCTCCCCTGCTCACGCTGTCTGTCTGTCTCTCTCTCAGAAATAAATTAAACCAAAACCAAAAAACAACAACAAATTAAACAAAAAACCCCAAAAAGACCACTTACCATCCTGCCCCCAGAGGCCAGGGCCCGAGACTCTAAATTCCTCAGCTGCCACTCAGGACTATTCCATCTTGAAATGATTCGCAGGGTCACCATACCCGCCCCCCGCCATCCTGAACACCTCCCCCCCCCCCTGCCATCCTTAACACTTCTGATATGCCCCATTTCACCTTCATTACGTACAAACTAAAAGGAAGTCATTTTCTGTCAGTCGTGTTGGCAAAATGTTTCAAAATTGATATCTATCACTGATGCGGCTATCAGGAAAGGGGTCTTCTCACACACTACTGGTGCAGGTGTAAATTAGTGTCACCTTTTAGGATATTCCTGCACTCCCTTGTACCTATCGAAATGCAAAATGTGCTCTGGCATCAAAGGATCTCCCCCTCCCCCCCAGCCTCAGATCCAACTTCACGGAAATCAGATCGGTTTAGCTAGCAAACAGCCATTGGAAAATAAAGCTGTTTTCGCCTGCCCCAAGAGAGAGGAAGCCAGTGAGTCCAAATTAAAGCGGGCTTAGAACTAAAATAAATAAATAAATAAATAAATAAATAAATAAATAAATAAATAGTTTCAAAGATCTAAAAAGTTCTTGGACTCGGGGATGTAGAGAAGGGAAAACCACCATGGCTACGAGGCCAGTGACAGAGGATCGGTTGGCACTGAAATGGCTTTACCGACCCCTAAATTCACACATACATACACAAATGCAAATTGAGCTCCTTAACAACAGAGCTACCCAAATTTATCTTAATTATAATAATCAACTAATCACACCCAGAAAAGCGGGGATTGCCGGCAATGAACGCACACCCACACACCCACGCCAAAGACACCCGCATCTCTCTTCCTCTACTGAGAATGCCTACCATCAACTATTCTACACACACCAACACGTTCACAGCACACACACATGCTGCCACACAGAAATACAGCACAGGTCCAGGGTAGGCACCCCGAGACTTCACAAATGCACAAACTTGAACTCCAACATCTCCACTTGGTCAGGCCAACATTTTATCTCACTTTCCCCTCCCAGCCTCACCCGAGCTGCCTGGGTCAGTCTCTGCCACCCCCCTCCCACCACCGCTCCCCACCCGGCTGCTGCCCCGTGGAGGTGACAGTGATTGCTTGTCCATACTAAGGGATGGGTTTAGGGTGGGTGGGAGAGGAAGGATCTGG
This sequence comes from Hyaena hyaena, assembly GCF_003009895.1. Taxonomy (NCBI): domain Eukaryota; kingdom Metazoa; phylum Chordata; class Mammalia; order Carnivora; family Hyaenidae; genus Hyaena; species Hyaena hyaena. The sequence continues at coordinate 2,111,601 of NW_024080661.1, read as the reverse complement.
GAGGGAATGAGTCAGCCCATGGCAAAAGGCTGTGGGGCTGTGGGAGGGCCTGGGCTGGAAGGATTTTTCAAAAAGGAAGAAGGCCGTGGGTGATGCGGTGGTGACTGGCAGGTCACTGGAACCCACAGAGGGACAGGCCAGCCCTCCAAAGCAGGATAGAGAGGGTGCTGTTCTCTGAGCCCAAGCCTTACTTTTCAGAAGCCAGTAGCAGAAGGAAATGGCCGCCGTCTTCCCAGAGGACTGGGGCCCAAGTTTGGGGACAGGGCTGAATTGGGGCCAGTGGGACTGAATTGGGGACTGTATGTGCTCTGTCCCTTCCACCCCACCATGGGACCACTGAGGCCTGATCCAAGGGAGGCATCAAAGGAAATGGTGAGGTCCCCTTCTAACAGGGACCTCAGGGTGTCCTAAGCCGTCCCTCAGGATGGATCGAAAGTGTCAGGATTGTGACCGACACACTCACGCACGATTACGAAATGATCAGGAAAATTTGATGGTATTTATGCATTTCTTTTCAGGTTTGCTAACGGTATTGTGTTTACTTTTACAAAGCCATTTTTAGACGCGCATAGAGAAATTTTAAGGATGAAAACTCTTTCAGAGTATCTAGGACTTGCTTACTAAATACTTAACACCATCACTGATACAGCTACAGACTGGGGGTGGGGGCGGAAGTGAGGTGAGCCAGGACGAAGAAGAAACAAGATTGGACCAGGGGTGACAAGTGCCCCAGCTGGTGATGTAGGTAGGTGGGGGCCTGTTAGGGTTTTCTCTTTGCTTTTGCATATATTGGAACTTTTCATACTAAAAGAAAGTAGGAGTGCGATCTAAAAGAGAGACAACAAAACTCGTCAAGAACGAATTATTCAGCAAGAACACAAAGGAAAGAAGGAGGCCACAGGGGTAGTGACGGGGACCCGCGGAGTCACATCCCTGTGAGATGCCTCCCTCACCAGGCTGCAGGCAGCCCAGCACCCCTCGGGGTCCCTGAAGTTCTGGCCACCCCAGAGACTTCCTCCGAGGAAGCGGCCACCCTCAAGACTGGAAGGGCAGGGGCCTGGAGGCTGGTTGTAGGGAGTCCAGGGCCAGGCCTTAGGGGGTGAAGGATCCTGACCGCCAGAGAACGGAGGCCTGAGTTCAGGTCTGCTGGGTGACCGGGTGCAAGCCGCTTGGTCCCCGTGCTTCAGCGCCCCACCTGTAAATGGGGACACTGCTTGACCTACGTAGCGTGCTGTAGAATAATGGAAGTGAAAGCACCCTGAATGCATCAACGTCTTTGGACAGTGTAGGTGGCTGTTTTTACTCCTGGCTGCGAGAGGCTGGAGAAAGAAAGCCAGGCGGATACCGTCTCAGTTCTGGTGCCCGTTCTGCCTGTGACGGCTATGTGTCACCTCAAAAGAGTCTCTTACTGTCTCTGAGTCCCTTCCTGTCTGTGCAGGGAGGGGACTGGACAGGATCCTCTGGGTCGCCTCCAATTCAAACTTGATGGGACTAGAAGCCTGGGCAGTCAGTGCCTGGGAGCACCCCCGGGGGGCCAGGGTTGAGAGAGGGGGACGGCGCAGAGAGGAATCATCAGAAGGTTTAGAGGCTGGAGGCCATGCCATAAAAAAAAGAAAGTGCCAGCTTCCCTGGGTTCATCCCAGAGAAACAACTCAGGCACTTGAAGCTATTTGTGGTTGGTGGACAGGTCCCTCAGTCCCAGGCCACCCCACAGAAGTCACTGGGAGGGAAGAATATCCCAGCAATGCCGACATTGAATGCCAACCCCCCCAACCCTGGCCCAGTGTGGCCTCTGCCTTCTCCCTCCCCAACCCCCACGCCGGTGTCTGCCCTTCAACACCTCCCGGGCGCACTGATGACGCAGCCCCTCCACACAGAGGTCCTCCCTGGTCCCCTGCCCACACAGGCCCCCCACCGGGAAGGGTGGGTGCACACCTCACATGCCACAAGCAGGCAGGCCCCACTCAGCGTTGCTTACTAAACAAGTACCGCAGTCGTGGCAAGTTTCTCTTTCTTTCCTCACGCGGGAGGCTCTCTCCGGAAGCAGCACCCTCGGCCCCAAACCCTACCCCGCATGCACTGGGCTCATAGGACACTGAGCCCTAGAGCCAGGGCTTCCCCAAGCTCCATCGTAGACTGGAAAGTATCTGGACAGGGGTGAGGTGTGGACTTTTAGGGGACAGAGCTCTGGGGGAGCCGAGTGGGACCGGTGGCCAGCTGGGACCTGGGGGGCCCAGCTTCACCTGCTCAGGCCCTTGGGTATGTGTGCTGCTGTTCCTGGAAGGGATGTGTGCCCCCCACATGCTTTACCACACCCCCCCACCCCTAAACACACTCGCAGCAGACATATGATCTCAAAGTACTACCGGAAGGGAAACTTGGCGACTGCTTCTCGGAGTCACCAAATCCCAGTCTTACCCACCTCGCAAAACTGACCTGTGCACAGCAGTAGCAAAAGGGCTGGGAGTGGGTGAGGGGTAGGAGACGTGGGCGGGAGTGGAGGGGAAGGAGGGGTGGGGGTGGTTTGCCCCGGGTTACTGCCTGATGCCCCCAAGACCCTGCCCTCTCCTCCATTTCCCCACGCATAGGGGCTAAGAGGGGTCCGGCCTTGTCAAACCCAATACCCACATCCCCCGCCCCCCCTCCGTGACCCTCACTGAAGCAGAGAGTGCGACAAGGGCACACCCCAATTCTGGGTGAAACCGTAGGCACCCTCCCCCTACCCCACGACAACTTCTCATTGCACTCACTCTCCATCTCCCTTCTGAGTTCTGTGTCCTAGGAGAAAACAACCCTCAAACCTCTCCTGTCCCTGCTACAACTCCCTCCCTGCTTCCCCCAAAGCCAAAGCCAGACCGTGAGGGGCTCGGAGACACTCGCAAAGTCTAGACACGAGAAAAAACCACGTCCTTGTTCCGGGCGCGCGCCTCACTCACCGTCCCTGCTTGGTGATGATCATCTCCGTCTGGTGCTGATTAAACTTGGACCACAACAGGTGGTTGTTGAGCGCGACTCGCAGCTTCCCTGACACCTCCAGCCCCGCCGGCAGCGCGTAGTCCTCGCGCGGCCCCGGGTAGAGAACCGAGCGCGGGTCCGGGGCCGCGTAGCCGTCTCCAGGCTGGTAGCCCTCGGCGCTCGCCGTCGGCGGGAAGGGCTCGCCCACCCCGGGGAAGCCGGCGGCCTGGGGCCGGGGCGGGTAGGCGTAGGCTCCGAGGAAGCGGCCTGGCGGAGCGGGCACCAGGGCGCCCCCGGCGTAGGGCGCCCCCAGGCTGGCGCCCCCGCGACGGTCGGCCGCGTCCTGCGCGCCGGGCTCCGGGTAGAAGTAACGGTTCTGCGGGTCGGCGCCGGGCGCCCGGCCCTCGTCGCTCGCCGGCATCGGCTCGGTGCCCGTCAGCATGTCTCCGCAGCCCGGCTCCACGATGCCCATCCGGGGCGGGCTGGCACCTTTCCGCAGCCGTCGGGGACTGGCCCCTCTCCGCGCGGGGGCAGGCGTGGGGGTCGCGAGGGTCGGGGCGGGGTGGGGCGGGGCCCCGGGGGCAGGGGCGGGGGTGGGGGCCCTGGGGGCCCCACCGGAGCCCGGGCTCGGACGCCTGGGTCCTGAGCCCGCGGTTGGCGGGCGCGCAGCAGCTCCCGGGCTCCCTCTCCAGCGGGCCGCTGTCACTAGCGTCGCGGCGCCTTTGCTGTGGCTTTATGAAGCTCTCTGGGCTCCCCCCACCCCACCACCTCGGCCCCGCCCCGCCTCACCCCGCCCCCTCGTGGCTAATACTCGGCAAATTCGAAGCAGTCGCCGAAGACCGGAGGCCCCCACGGTGTGGCGAGTCCCCGCGCGCCGCGAAGTTCGCGCTAACAGACTGCCCTCTGGAAGAGTCCACCCGTCCACCCGAAACGCCAGCCTGTTTCTCTCCCCTGGACCGTCGTGGAAATTCAACCCGTCCTTCAAGGCTCAGCTCAAAGGTCTCCTCCTACAGGAAGCCTTCCGTGACGGCCCAGATGCGACTCACAGGGCCTTGTGGCAGCACTCGCAGCTCGTAGCAGCAGCAGGGTCTGCACCCAGTCCGAGCTGCTTAGACCACGAACATTTAGCAGATCCACTGATGCCCAGTGTGTGCCCAGGCTCTGTGCTGAGTGGCTTTGCCTGAAGTGTTTGTACTCTTCCTCGGGGCCAGAGGAAGTGGGCTGTGTGTCCCAGGCATCTTGTTCCAGCAGCGCCAAGGCAGAGCTGGAACCTGGGGGCACAGGAAGCGTTCCTTGAAGGGGACTGCATCGGCTGCAACTTCAGGTTTGCAGGGCCCGGGGCCGGCGGGGGCAGCGAGGGCGCTGGAAGTTAGCACTGGGCTGCCCGTGCTCAGAGTCTTGGCACCCGCTCTGCCTGTCACTCAGGTATGTGTGACCTGGGCAAGTCACTTCCCTTGCCTGAAAGTCAGCCTCCCCACCATCAAATGGGGGAAATAAACTGATTTACTTTACAGAGGGGCTGTGAGCCTTACATGAGAGGGGGGACCTAGGCAGCACTTTCCAGTCTATTCTTCCCCCTGCCTGGAAGGCTGCTGGGAACAGGGTCAGAGCTGGCTGGCCGGGAGGAGGACGTCCCCCTCCCCTGCGACTTGTTGACTTGTTCCATGTGGGGCTGCCTGTAAGATGGGACTGACCACCGGGGCTTTGCTTTCTCCAGTTTGTTTTTCTGTTGACTAACAGAGTCTTCTTAGGATGAAAACAATCCTCCTCCCCCCACCCCCCGGTTGAAAACAGCATCATTAGGAGTTTTCTTGCACATACGGATAAAACATACTTGTAGAAAATATAAGCAGTAAAAATGGGACCATATAAACCACCCCAAATTCCATCCCCCAGAGACGAAGAGGATTCACATTTTGGTGAACACCTTTCCAGACGTTACTCCCTGCATGCAGCCCTTCTGTCTTATGAACACACACACACACACACACACACACACACACACTTTATAAAAATACCACACGTGCTGCTTTGTTATGTGTTTTTTTTTTCACTCAATCAGGTGTCATGGAATTTTTTGCATGTCAATATATAGATAAAGATTTACATTTTAAAGAGCGTTTTGAAAAATACTTTCATATTTTCATCATGTTAAAGGTTAACGTCTCCTCTCCCCGCACCCTCCCAGCCCTCCTCGCTTCTCCCCTGGGGGCTGGCCCCATCTCCACATTGCTGTCCCAGCCCAACAGGGCTTCACCCTTAGGCGTCCATGGGGACTCTCTGCTCCCAACTAGAGCTGAACCGAGAGGCAGGTTGGCAGGTGGAGGAGAAGCTGGGGACCCCAGGAGGCGGGCATGACCCAGGGAGGGTGGGGGGAAAGAGAGTCAGCCCGTCCCCTGACGATGGAGATCAGATACAAGACAGCATCAGAACTGGGGACTGGCCTGCCCCACCCTTTGACCCACCATTTCCCCATGCTTCAGGGAGGCTGGAAGTTTCTGCCTGCTCCTCCAAGTGGGGCAGCATTGCCTGAAAGAGATGGTGACCTTGGGACCCCTGGCTACTTTTTGAGAAACACGAGACACTTCAGTAAGATTTCCCTGAATGACTAATTTCCCCAGGAGATTTGAATAATGACATCTCTTTTGGGGGACATTTTTGCTAAGTACTTGACTGTGGAAGGCCAAATGGAGTCCTGTTCCTCCTTCTCTCTCTCTCTCTCTCTCTCTCATCTCTTCCACACCAATCCTCAGGTCAAGAGAGCCATCCCCCTGCCTCTGAACAGGATGACCTGAGCTCGCTCCCAGGTTTCTAGGGCAGGAGGGATTATGAATCTCTGAGTCAGGTGGACCTGGGGACAGTCCCTGGAGGAAGAAGGTGGTTGGGGGGCAGTCTCTCCGTACCCTGATGGGCTGTTAGGGGGGCAACAAACCCCAGATTCCTCACCCCCTCACTCCAGTTTCTTCCAAAAAAGAAAGTGCTTGTGAAGAGCGGGGGCCGAGTGGCCTTGGCGTCACCACTGCCAGTCCCACCCCTCTGCCAGCTTGGGTGAGAACCCGGGCAGCGACACCTCCTCTTCCTGCCGCCACCTCACCCTCTTCCCAGGCCCTGGAGCTGGAAGCGTGGGAAAGGGGGCTCAGGACACCAGGCCCCCTGGGGTCCCCTCACTTCCCTGTCACTGCCCCTCCCAGTTCCTCCCCCATCCCATCCACCTGCTGGGCATCTAGAAGGCTGACCCCGGTGCGGCAGGAGCAAAGACACACAGGGTGTGTGTCCAGGATTTGAGAGTCATGATCTCCAACAAAAATCCCAGGTTATGAGACAAGCTGGATGGTGACTGTGGGAAACTGAGAGACCCACCAAGCTCATACATCTCACTGGTGGTCAAGCCAGGGCTGGAGCTCTGGTCTCTTGACTCCTGACCCAGCGTCCTTCTCACGAGAGTGTCTGCCTTCCCGTTCTGAAGCAGAACAGTAACAATGAATGAAAAGTCGTGCAAGCACGTTGGAAAACAGAAAAAAGAATTGCCCCTAACCCGCCAGCTTGGACACTAGTTTTCTTTACCCTGTTGTCCCACGCATGTATTCAAGGCTCCTTTTCAAGACTCAAAACGAGTGAGACCCCCCTCTTGAGGTCACATAACATCTGCCACACCTGTGGGTCCCGGACTGTGCCGGAAGGCTGTTACCATGTGGGTCCCTGGGACCTGCCTCCAGAGAGTCTGATTCCCAGCCCTGTAGCAGGGGCCCCAGAATCCGTGTGTTCAAGGACTCGGGGTGTGACGCTGGGCTCCCAGAAGTCCCCACATCCTACTCCCAGCACCTCTCCCACCCCATCCTCCCACCCCCGAGCCCAGGGCCACAGAAGGGCTGGCAGTGTGCCCTGGCCTCACTGGCCCTGGCTGCAGTGGGTGGAAGAGGGTTCAGTGCCCGAGGCTGGCTGCCACAGACACGGAGAAGGTGTTCTGTCTGAAGCTTCAGGACCAGACACTTCTCCTGCACCCCGGAATCTAACAGCCACCCAGGGCCGTCTCCTTAAAATGTGTGGATCGCTGAGCTCCCCCAGGATCCAGAAGGCTTCTGAACGTGCTCACACTGCACAGGGCGGGGAGGGCTGGGTGGCCAGCTGGGGGCAGCTGGGAGGGGGTAGCTGTGAGTGGAGACTCCGAGGCATCAGGACCCAGAATGTGTCCCCTCCACCCTCCGGGGCTCAGCCCGAGAGGCTGAAAGCAGGTGGCTAGGTGAAAGAGGGCAACAGCGTGTTGGAGATGCGGCAGGAAAGGAAAGGGAGCCTGGGCTGTTCTGAAAGAGTCATTTAGAGATGGAGAGGGGCAGAGACCACAAAGTCCTCACGTGCCCCAGGGAGGAACTCTCAGGTCGGGCAAGAGGGGGTGCAAGACAGAAGAGAGGCAGAGGGACGAGTGAGAGGGAGGTCTACAGAGGCAGAGCTGCCTGTGGGTGCTGGGGTTGGGACAGAGGGAAATGGATGCAATTCCAGCCCTCGCTGGCTGTGTGGCCTGTTCAGGTAGCTCACCCTCTCTGGTTTCCTTGTCAGCAAAAAGAGCCAGTAGACCTCTCCAAGGACAAACTGGGTGAACTGGGCCACAAGGCAGTTATGAGGTAATGTAAAGGTCAGGGGTTTTGCCCCAGGGCAGGCACAGATCTGAGGCACAGGCTGGCTGCGCCAAACAGCTTCCTCTTCCCTCTCTTCCTCTCTTCTAAACTGTCTACATCCTCCTCTCCTCCCTGTGGTATCCGTGGGTACCTCGCAAAGGGTCCTTCAAATCCAGCCTCCAGCCTTCCACCGAGGGCTCTGGGCCTAATGAGAACCTCTCTGTAAGACTCCACCTCAGAGGTGACAGATCTCTCCTCCTGAAATGTAAGACTCCACCTCAGAGGTGACAGATCTCTCCTCCCGAAATGCCCAGCCACCATTCCCTGGGGACTTGTGTCTCTGAGATGGGCCAGACCCCCAGAACCCCCCAGGGCCCCAGGGATCAATCAGGCTCAGCTGCTGCCCCTAAAGAGCTCCTAACAATGTGATCCCAGGGCCAGGGTTCTCGAGCCCCTCGCAGTATACATGACCCATGTGTGCACACATGCACAGCACGCAGAGCCATGCTGGACAAACCTGGTGACAGTCCCCAAGGCCACACCTCTCCTCTTGTCCCACGTCCAGCCTCCCTGGGCTCCTTGGGTATCTGCCTCTGCTCACCGCTCACCCCGCCCTTGGGGCCCAGACTGCCAGTCCTTCAGAGAGCACAGCCGGAACCATCGGCTTAACAGCCAGCCAGGGCAGAAGGGCACCTGTAGAACCCCTCCCCCCATGACAGCTGCAGGAGTTCTGTGTCCCCAGCACCCAGCACCCAGCGGTCAGTGTGGGCTCATCTCAAGGTCAAAGGCTCTGGGTTCTTATCCCCAGGCTGGCTCACCCTTCCCCACCCAACACCCCTCAAGGCTGGACAGCCCTTACCCTTTGGCTCCAGGCCATGCCTGGGTCTTTCTCCATTTCAGTCCTTCACCCTCTTTGGGCACCTATCAGGGACCATCTCTTTTGGTAGCTAGCTGTTCTCACCCCCGCCCCAGCTCTTCACACAATACCCACACCCCACACACCCCGCCCCCACTGTGTTCCCAGGCCGGGGCTCTTGTGCCTTTCTGAAGGGACACTAAGATATTGGGTACTTGAGCAACTCTCTAATCATGGGAGCATGCCAGGTTATGGATGGGCAAACCTGAGCTTCAGGGAGGTGGGGGGGGGCACGGGGCGGGGGGAGGCTGTGTCATCCCTCCCCCCCCTTCCCGGGGAATCTCAGCAGACAGGCCCTTAATCTCAAGCAGGAAGCAGGGTCCGGTTACCAGGAGGGGAGGGGAATGGGCTAAGGCTAAAGGGAGCTTGAGTTGGAGGGGGGAGTTGCTGCCTGGAGGAGAGGGAAGAAAAAGAAGGGTGAGTGGGAGCTAATCAAGTTAACCCCTTCATAGCCAGGCTCCCTTCTTCTCCCCATCCTGCACTCTTAGAGCCAGCTAATAGTCACAGGCTCCGCCAGCCCGGGGTGCCTCGCATATAAGGCCCCCCTGCCCAGGGCCTCTGGCCATAGGACAGCAGACTCCCTGCTCGGCCAGGCTCTCTCCAAGGCCCTCTTCTGGCCTTCCATGTGCTGTATGTATCCTTGTTTGTCCCGCGAATCTATTCGTCTCTAGGGCTTCTGAGTCTCTGTTGCTCTGGTACTTTTGTTTGATTCCCACAGGGTCCCTGTGTCGCTGCCTGACATCCACCTCTGTCTCTGGGATCTGTAAAACCTCTGGGTGCTTGTCCTGAGTACAGACTCCGTACCCACCTCATCTGCTCTCTTCGGGCCTCTGAGTCTGCTTGTCTCTCTATCTCTACATCTGTTGGTGTCTTGAGGTCTAGCTCCATCTCAGTGCACCTGCTACACGTCTGTCTGTCTGTCTGTCTGGGACTGGGCCTCCATCTGTGAGTCTGCTCTGGGCCTGTTGTCTCTGGCCCGAGTCCTGTGGCTTGTCCCTCTGGTTAACATTGTGGGGCAGAGATGAGATGGGGCAGGCTATGGGCTGGACCAGGGATGGACGAAAGAGGGAGGGGGAAAGGGGACATGGTGGCAGTGGGGGGAAGACATGAGGGTACAAACCCCATTCCTAAAGCAAGCTGGACGGCACTGAAACAGCGGATGGATCTCCACCAGGCCAGGGCAAGGGATGTGGGAGGGGCCGTACCTGGTCAGGGGTAGGAGCAGAGTTGCACAAAAACTGAAAGAGGCCTCAATGGAGAGGCCCCAGAAGCAAATGGAAAGACAGATGGGGAGCTCTGGGTTCTGATCCTGACTCCACCTCTAGTCCCTGATGCCCCTCTCTGTGGGGTGGGAGCAGGGGTGAGGCGGGGAGCACAGAAGACTTCCCGAAACCCGGCACAGGAAATTGCTTGGCTCCTCTTGTCCCTCAAGGGGTATCCCAAAGTCCCATCCGGTACCAGCATCCTCTGTGTCTGTGATTGGGCTAGGGGCAGGTCAGAAGGAAGAATGGAGGTTAGATAGCAGGAAGGACTTCCTGCCATGCAGCAGGAGGGTGAGGAGGCCCAGATTCTCCTCTTGGGCCCCTGTGCTGGGGCTGGGGCCGGAGGGGCAGGGAGGTAGGGGCTCAGCAGCTGGATAATTAGCCATCGCTCTTAGGCCCTGGGGGAGGGGCCGGCTGGACTGAGAAACCAACACAAAGTGACAGGGGCAGTTTTGACACGCCGTGGAGCTGACGGGCCCAGGGGGCCAGGGCTTTGGTTTGGGGAGGGGGGTGAAATCCCATCAGATGATTAAAAAATAGGTCAGAGGGAAGAAACTGCAGCCGGCACTGGGTCCGTGGTGAGAACGCCATGTAGCTTCCCCCTGGGGGGCTTTGGGCCAAAATGGGGTGGGGGAGCCGGGGAGCATTTGCAGGGGCGGGTGAGCTAAGAGTGAGGACAAGAAGGCTCGGGGCCCAGCAGCTGGCCTCTGCCTCCCTCAGTGCTGTCTCATGGGGACACTTTGGAACGCTACCTGCAGCCCACCTTCTGGCCTTCCTCTCCTACCATCTTCCTCTCAAAAGCAGGAAGACGCAGCCTCTGTCCTCCCCACCCCACCCATGATATAGATACACATTCTATTCCAGAAACCGGGACTATCGCCCCCTCAGGAAGGCCTTCTTACCTCCTGGCCTCAAGCCCTCCTGCTGCGAAGGCAGCCTGCTGACTTCCCTGCGTCTCTTGACCATCTGAACAAATTCACCTACCAATTCATGTCATCGTGAGGACTCTCCGCAGCCTGCTTGGGGTCCACTTGGTTTCTCCAGCCTGTTCTCAGAGCCTCCATTTCCCTCTTTCCGTCCTTATGCTCTTTCCCCACTCCTGCCATGAAGCGTCACCGTGACCTGGGAAAGACACAAAACAAGTGAGGCAGGAGACCCGGGGGCCTGGGACAGGTTGATGATCTCCAAGCGCTTTAGAGATAGAAATCGGTGACTGTCTGCATCATACAGAACTCTGAGACACCACGGAAGTGTGTTCTCTCCATGGACGCAGCTTAGAGCCACCTCCCACTTTATCTGCTGAAGGTTCGGAAGTTCTTTGGGTTGTCTTCCCACAGCCTCTCAAACTGCAGCTCAATCCCGTTTCCTTTTCTGAGGTCCCCAAACCTACGGAAACAGTAGCACTGCACTGTGGGAGAGGGATGGCAGCTCTACGTGCCCTGCTCTGTCCCTCATAAACCCCAGGCACAGGCGGAAGCCAGCCAGGCAACCAGTGTCCAAGCGGAGGGACAAACCAGGCATTAGCAGTGTCATCCTCAGCTCAGTGGACACCTGGGTCCCTCTTACCGCAATGGAGGACACCCAAGGCCATGTGGGCATGAAAATGGATTTGGCTGGGTCTGACCTTGAGTTTAACCCCACTTACCACCCCAGACACAGATCCGCTGTGACACGCAAGTCTGAGATTTCCCCGGGAGCCTGTCGTCTGCTGCCCACCCCCCTCAGTTACCCAGAAAGTGTCACAAGGCGTCCTGACAACCTCCTTCCACCAGGGCCATGGGCGGCTGGCACTCTGTGCAGGGCCCTGAGATAGCCGCCGGACCCGCGTCTCCAGCCACAGGGGGCATGGAGCCGGTGTGGCCGCCCATCTCGGCCCTCCTCCCCGCGCCGGCTTCCATTTCTTTCCAATCACTGGACCAGAACCTGATGTGTTCTGTGGGTTGGGGAGGGACAGCTGTGGTCAGGCAAGTCCTTAGTAACTGGACATGAGGCTGTGAATAGAGATACTGGGTCTTCACCTCTTTCTCTCTCTCTCTCTCTCTCTCTCTCTCTCTCTCTCTCACACACACACACACACACACACGCATGCACACACGCATGCACGCACCCCCCCACTGACCTAAGGCCACCACCCAAGGCTCAGGGCCCTAGGAATGAGCTGTGCACCAGGGTTCCCAGGCTCCCGCTACCCAAGATATTGTGCCGAGTCCAGCTTGTACGTCGTCCCATCCCTGGACTCCCAGTGAGTTTGGAAAGTGGAAAAACCTGAGTCCTTCCTGATTCCCCCACTCCCCACACTGCTGCTTGGGGCGAGGAAGACGGCACCAGGGAACCCCAAGCAACTTGTGCCTTTGATTTCATTAGATGTCATGATGCCTTGAGGTCAGCTGGGCAGGGATCCTCGTCCTTGTTCTACAGATAAGGAAACTGAAGTAGAGAGAAATGAAGTGCCTTGTCAAGGTCACAGCTAGTGACCCAACGCTGAGCCCTATGCTGCACTGTGCCTCTCCCAGGACCGCATCTGCAAAGAGGATACTGTTGTTCCTCCCATTTTACAGATGAGGAAAACCGATGCTTAATTTTCCCCAGGCTCTCAGTTGTTTTGACTCCCTATCCTTCGGTTCTCCCAAGGGATCCTCCCCAAGCCAGTTCTGGCTCAGAGTCCTTCCCCTTTCTCTGGACAAGACCTGAGGCTTCCCCAGTCACCTGGTGAGCACTCCCCTGTACTTTGGGAAGTCATACCTTGTGTTCTTCTCTGTCCGACGACCCTGCAGAACTGAACCCCGTTCCTCAGCAAAATCCCATCCTGCTTGTGCTCAGGAGGGGTGGGGGGATCAGGACTTAGGAATGGAAAGGGGCAGGGAGTGGCTCAGACGCACAATCAAGGCCAGGCTGGGCATGGCAACAGTGGAGGAAAACAGGTCCAGACAGCAAGAACCCAGGAGTCCTGGATTCTAGGTGCAGGACTGGGGGGCAGGGGCATTCTTCACTTCTCTGAACTCCCTGCCCCTGGCAATCGGGCCCACCGCCAGACATCCAAGCTGTGAGGTGTTTCTGTCAGAGTCGGGAAGGGACCTGGGCAGCTCTTAGAAACGGCAGGAGGACGCCACTAAGCATGCTCCCTGCCAGGCAGTGCTGTCTCCCGCTCTCTGCCGGCTCCCAAGTTCGTCACACCTTCAGCTCTGCCCTTCTGCTAACAACCCACACTCACTCTCCCTCCTGCTCTCACCTTGGGACCTGTGAGCCAGTGGCTGGGGGGCTGGGGGGTGGGGGCGGAGAGAGCCAGCTGGAGTTACCAGCTGACCCACCCCTCCTCCCATGCCACCCTGACTGCCTGTGGTTCTAGAGAGCCCTGCACACCCCTGCCATGGCCCCAGCAGTAGCTCTGAAGACAGTGAGTGGGACTTAAGAACCCCTCTTCTAGGCTGAGAGTGAGGAGCGGGCTTTCTCTGACTTCTATGGGGAAATCGAGGGTCCCATCCTCTGGCTCCAGATTTCTCAAGAGAAGAAGCCTTCTTTAACAAGCCCAGGGAAGATTTCCCAAAAGATAATCTGAGGCAGAGTCCCTTCCTTGCCTGGGCTGTAAGTTCTTCTTCGAGTCTAACCTTGGTCCCTTGCAGAGGGGTGGCAGGGGACAGAGATGAATCGCAGTTTCTTATAAACCTGGTGGCTTCTTGTTCCCCGACGACAATATAGCAGAGGAGCTCTGTGGTTCTGGCTCTGAGTCAGGACCCATCGCCTGGGCGTCCCCAGTGCCATCTCCCTCCGCCCCGCCCCAGACTGGAAAATCAGGCTCATGCCTCGGCCCCGAGTCAGTGCTTCCCCTGCTTCCCCTCACGATCTCGCTTTCCCCTAAAGGGAGGTATTTCCTCGAAGCTGGGAAAAGTCAAGGGGGCAGAGACCTTGCCAGCTATGGGGAGATGGGGAGATGGGGAGGCGGGGAGGCGGACAGTGGGCACGGGGCATAGGGTGGGGGTGGAGCTAGCCTGCCCTCCCTGCCCGCCCCCTCCCCCACTCAGCCCAGCTCCCCAGTCCCGCGCTCTTCTAGCTCAGGATGTGTGCTCGAGAGCGCAGAGCTTGTGTGTGTGTGTGTGTGTGTGTGTGTGTGTGTGTGTGTGTTCGTTCACACACTTAACACACATCGATGGTTGGTATTGGGGGTTGGCTTCCCCCTAACCTCCAATGGTGAGGATGGGGTGGAGGAGGGGACGATGTCATGCTTCTGGTGTGGCTATGAGTGACACACATTTTTTTCCACATGTATGTCCTTCCTATGTTTCTCGTCCACATGCACTCTGCATCCTTCCCAGAGTCACACCTCGTAGCCTAGGTCAGTAAACAAATCCCCTCCCCCTCCTAAAGCGGGAAGAGTCCTCCCCCCTTGGGCCTCCCCAAAGGTTGGGGGATTCAGGAATCAGTGAGGAGGTAGGCACTTCCCATTTCAGAAAACTGACTTGTCCTCCGCCCACCAGGGGACCCCCAGCCCTCAGCCAGTGGGGGTGGGGGCAGTTCACAGACAGGTTGTGCAGACCCTCTACCTTCCCACCTGCACAAAGACTCAAAGAGACAAGAACTCGGTCGTGATGACCCGGTTCCCAGACCTTAGGTGAGGACAGGGGAGTTTGGGGAAAGCGAATCCTGGGGAGAGTGTGGTTAGAATGGCCTGAGTCAGCAATCTAGAACTCACGTGTGCCCACCCCCAGCCTCGGGCAGGCGAGGGGGATGCAGGCACCGAAACAGAAAGAGAGATGGGGAGACAGAATGAAAGCAGGAGAGAGAGAAACTGAGACAATGGCCAGTCAGAAAGAGAGTGAGGGCCAGGACGGGGCCAGGGCTGGGCACGGGGTGGGGGTGGGGGCAGCTACGAAGACCCAGGTGATGGGGGTGTGGGCAGAAGGGTCAAGGACACAGGTACAGTTGCTCTTTCTCTTTTTTCACTGGCATCACAGAAGCACAGAAGATCAGCACTGAAAGAATCCAAGCCTTTCATCTTAAGAAGAAGAAATCAAGTCTTAAATGAGAGAGTCACCAAAACAGAAAAAAGAGCGGGACTAGGACCTACGCGTCTACCTCCTTTTCTAAGCCTGGAATCCAAATCCAGAATTGGGAGGACCAGGCAGCTGGGATACTCAGTCTCACCCTTCTCCGTAGGTGAGGCTGGGGGTGGCATGCAGGTGGGGGAGGGGCCTGGAGACTTGTCCTGTATTTGCATGGCGAGTGCACTTCTTCCTTCGAGGCGTCACAGGTCAATAAAAATAGCAAAACTTTCTAAAGGATGCTTTTACCCCACTTTACGTAACATTGAGATGAAGGGATGCCACTTCCTCTCTTGTGGATGCACAGGAAGGAGCAGGGAGGAAAGGGGGCCAAGAGTGCTTTATATCCAAAAGCATGGGTGCCTGGGTGGCTCAATCGGTTAAGCATCAGACTTTGGCTCAGGTCATGATCTCGTGGTTCAAGAGTTCAAGCCCCACGTTGGGCTCTGTGCTGACAGCTCAGAGCCTGGAGCCTGTTTCAGATTCTGTGTCTCCCTCTCTCTCTCTGCCCCGCCCCTCCCCTGCTCTCTCACTCTTTCTCTCTCTCAAAAATAAACATAAACAAAATTAATATCCAAAAGCAAAAAAGAAAGTCTGGCTCTTACCTGCCCTACCTCTACCTGGAACCCAGGATCACCTGGGTTCTCTCTTCCTGACTCTGGGAAGGACGGAGAGGTCAGACCCTGCCCAACTCTAGAACCATCCATCTACATGACACTGACAGGGGGCCTGGGATTGGGCACTTCCCTTCTCAGCCTGGCTTCTCCCATCTCCACCACCCTTGCCTGAAAGACCACCAGCGGACCTTGGCTCAGAGAGCAGAGGGGACTGTCTCCAGGTCACATGGGCACCTGAGGGTGGCGGCAGG
This sequence comes from Hyaena hyaena, assembly GCF_003009895.1. NCBI lineage: Eukaryota > Metazoa > Chordata > Mammalia > Carnivora > Hyaenidae > Hyaena > Hyaena hyaena. The sequence continues at coordinate 2,095,951 of NW_024080661.1, read as the reverse complement.
GAGGGGGAATTCCAGCTGAGCACTCTGGTCCCAGGCCCAGGCACCACCTGGGCTGCCAGGCTGATACCCAGGCCCTGCCCCGAGGACCCACTGCGCCCTGTCCTGCCCTCAGCAGTAGCTTGGCTTTCGGCTCCCTTGAGAATTGGCGCTGGAAGAGGCAGATTGAGAGGACACCCTTAGGGGCCCTGAGTGTCCTCATCCTCAGCCCCCCGCCCCCGCTCCAAGAAGTTGGATGAAGCAGCCCAGGAGTAATGTTACCTCCTACCTTGGTGTTCCCCCAAACCCCAGGGCCCACAGACATGCTGGGACACAGTGCCTGCAGCCCTGCCATGGGGAAGCTGGGATTCCAGCGACACTTTCCAGAACAAACCACATTTCCATTTCTGCCTCTGACTCCTCTGAAGATTTGGGGGGCTCGTAAGGTGGGCTCCCAACCTCTTTCGTCATCTTAGGAAACCAAGCTGAATAGCAGTGACTGATATTCACCCGACCACAAGCCAATTTTGTGGTTTGAGTTGTTTTCAGAGGAGCAGTGGGGCAAGAGGCCTGCCCGGGCACAGGGAGGGGGTGCCTCCTGGACCCCTGGCCCAGCCCAGGGCACAGACAGCCCAGCTCAGGAGGGCCTGGCACTGCCCCCACTTCCCAGATGCACATGGGCTCCTCTGTAGCCACAGGGACACCTCTCTCCCCTGCCCCCTCCGTGCCCGCCTGGCTACTTAACTGGTTCGGTCGCCTGCTTTCCTGGATGCAGGGCGAACACTTTTTTTTTTCCTCTTCCCCTTTCATTTTATTTCATTTCATGTTTTTCCCCCCTTTCTTTCCTTTCCTTTTCCTTTCTTCCCTCCCTTCCTTCCTCCTTCCTTCCCCCTCCCACCCTGTTCCCTCACCCCATTTCCTCTTACATATTCCTCTTCCTCAGGAATAATTTAGGAGCTGTAGTAAAAACAGCAGAGGCTGCTGGAAGGTCCCCCAAATGCACATGGCTTGCCCGGCCCCAGACCCAAACCTACAGACACACAGGCCCAGTCTCCAGCTCCTTCGGCTGTGGTACCCACTGTCCCCGAGTCCCGAACCACATCTCTTCTCTTCCCTCCTGAGCTGGGAAAAGACCAGGATTAGCAATAAGGGATACTTCCCACCAAATAGATTTTAGAAGACGATCAGAAATACAGAATGCCAAATGTCAGAGCAAAGAAGAAAATTAAAACCACCTGGTCCAGACCCTTCCTTTCTTTTTTATTTTTATTTTTTCAAATTGAGAAACGGAAGCTCTGAGAAGTGATGCAATGTTCCCAGAGCTTGGTTAGACGCAGAGGTCCTCGCTCTCAGAACACTCCTGGAGGGGAGGCTCTCACCACCTCCCCTCACCGCCCTGCAAAGTGCAGCTTCTCTTCCCTTCGCGGTTGGCGGTGTTGATCAGACTCTTTGTCCTGAGGACCAGGGAGAAGAGTCAGCTAACCAGGGGGCAGGCCAGGGACAAGGAGGCAGAGAGGTTTAGGGGTTTCTGGAAACACACAGCATCTCCTTGTCCTCTTCCTCCTGGAAGCCGGCCTGAATTAGCTATGGGCCTGTCCCCCTCCACATCTGGGGGCCATTGCCACAGTAGGGGGGAGGAGGGGGCCTGAGTACTGAACGCAGCCCAGAGCTCTGGGTGACGGAGAAAGAGGGCAAGTGAGGGGGCAGGAAGTGGAATCTGGACAGGAGTGGAGGGGGTGGGAGAAGGGAGGGAGAGGAGGCACCCCCATGGGGAAAGAAGCTGCCCGAGAATGAGTCACTGCTGCTCAGGTGCTGCCCTCCTGGGGGCTGCCCATTTGTGGTTAAGCTTTATCATGTGATTTCTATGAAGGATAACAGAGTGGTGGGCTGGCGCGAACCAGCTTGAAAGAGCGGATTATGCTGGCCTCTCCCCAGTGCTCGGGGCCCCTCACGATGGCAGCTGAAACTGGAGAGCCGGTTGATAAACACTGACCAGCGCACCACTGCACAATGGGGTCAGCGTCCAAACCAGGGATGCACACCCGTGAGTGCGTGTTGGAGCTCATGCAGGGGCTGGTGTGCACCATTCCCATGGTCCATGTGCACCGTCCGTGAATGCGAGGCAGTGTGTGACTATGTCCCTGTGGTCCTGTGTGGCACTGTGTTCCCGGTTGTGTGAGGTTCCGTGTGCGTGCGCCATGTGCATTGGGAGAAGCGCGTCTCTGCAGGTGGGTGTCACTGGGAGCCTGGGGAGTGAGGAAGGGTGTGTGTGTGTGTGACTGGGACTGTCATGTGCTTTGTGCACCCGGAACTAAGTGTGACAGGGCGAGTCTGCGGGATGGTGGGGAAGACACTCACATGTGCCCACCGTGGGGGATTAGGACAGTGCCTGAGGCCAGAGACACATGAATCCCAGAGTTCTGGGGACTCGGGGTGGGTGGCGGCTGAGAGCTCCTTGGCCAGGTCCCACTCAACCCTCTGCCCCTTCTGGTGCCTGCCTGGAGGGAGTCAGATGCCAAGGCAGGCAAGGGGCTCTTTGACTCCACGGGGAAACCATCCTCTTCCCTGCCCCTCACCCATGCTTCTGGGTGAGCTACCCCCTTCACACCATCTCCCCAACCTCCCTGTCACCTCCCATCCACAGTTTGCTTTTGCTGTCTGGGGAGCAGGACAGCTCAGCGCCTGCAACACCCACAAGGCCAAGGGTCCCAGGAAGCGGGTGGGATGCAATCGGCACACAGTCAGCCCCATCCGCCTACTTCCCTTTGGGATGAAAGACTGGGCTGAGTGTCCCTCTGGAGCAGGGGGAGGTGGGGAGGGGGCTCTGGCTGGGATGACACGGGCTCCCTGCCTCCCTCTGCCCCTCTGCTGAACACCTCCACCCAGTCCCTCAGCCCCAGGGAATTTGGCTCCACTCCCCCACTCCCCCTGCAAAGGTCCTGCAGGCATCCGGTGGGGGAGGGGGCAGTGCCCCTTCACCACGCTGCTCTGTCCTCCTGTCCTGCCCTGGTCTGAGGTCAGAAGGAGAAAAGCAAAACAGGACCATGACGGGGAGGGCTGAGGGGAGAGACAGGTTTTCTCACCTGTGGCTTTCTAAGTCAAATCCCATCCCCACAGCCTGGCTTGAGGACGCATGTCTTTTGCACTTGAACTCACCCTCATCCCTGGAGCCCTCAGACCCCCACCATTCGCAGAGGCTGATGGCTGATCCCTTGCCTCTGGCCCGCACGGCCCATTGCCGGCCCGAACTCTCAGGCTCAGAAGGGAGGGCGGCATCTACTGCGGAAAACATCTAAGGACCGGGATCCCTGGGTTCACCTGGGAAACGTGGCCCCGTGTCTGCACACAGAGGTCTTCCTAAAGTCTAACCTAACGTTCCCTCTGCATGCCCTGCACCTTACTGGCTGCAAGTCGGGCCTTCCTCCCGTCTCAGCCAGCCTTGTTCCTTCAGGTGAAGCTGGGCTGTCAGGCAGAGAAAGAGCCAAGCTCCAAAAACGAAAACAAAAGTCTCCATTCCTCACCGGGCTCGCCTTCTCTCTGCGCCCTGTCCGCCCCTGCCCCCAGCCACCACAGAAACCCACAGGGCATTGGAGCCTTCATCCCAAAATGAGTCAAGGCCCCTCAGAGGGGTTGAACCGAGGCACAGGAATTTCCCTTCGTGTCAAGCAAGGGCTCTGCTTGACACCGACCTCTGTCCAGCCTTCTTGGCCCAGGGGGTGCAAGACTTGCTTCCCAACCTGGAAGGGGTCAGATCTCTTGTGGGCAAACCCAGCTGGTTCTGGAAGCACCTTCTGCCCTGGCCTCTTTTAACACCAAGTTCGCTCCCTAAGTGTGATGTTAAGGGGGGGATCCATGCAGAGTGCATAAGTAGGGGGTAGGGGGGAAGAAGGGCTGAGGCCCATGAGCTACGCTTGCCACCTGCCTCGTGCTGGGCCCCACAGCACCCTCCACACTTTCTTTCCAAGGAAGGAATGGAAATAGAAGCTTCTCCCTAGGTCTGAGGCCTCCGGGGACCCTCAAAGGGGTGCCAAGAGGCCAGCTGCTGATCTCCTTGCTGCTCGTTCTTTCTCTTGTGCTCAAGAGAGCAAGAAGATTTTTTCCAGTGGGGAGGGAAGCGCTTGGAGGCGGGGACAGTTTCCAGGGCCAGTGGGGACAGCTGTTGGCGAGAGTGGAGGCAGCAGGGGGGGGTCTGGCTGACCCTTGTGGAAGCCAGCAGACTCCCCTTGCCCTGCCCCCTGCGCTGCATATATTCTCTCCCTCCAAAATAGCATCTCTGGAGGGGGGAGTTCTCAGTTCACCATTCACTCCTTCCCACATCGTGTTCACAGCTCTCTGGGCTGTCTCTCCCGCGACCTGGTTTCCCTGCCAGGCCCTTCTGCTCTGCCGCCACCCTCACCACTCGGCTCTTCCAGGTCCCAGGACCCCTCTGGCCAAGAGGGAGCCTCCTTCTAGCTCGGCCCAGCACCCACCTTCAAGCTGTGGCTGCCACGGCATTCCCTACCGTGTCTGGGACAGAAGCGAATTCACTGCACATCAACGAGCACCCAGTGTGTTAGTTGTGGGGGGAGGGTCTATGCCATAGTCACTGGGGTGGGCGAGAACCACGTCAGTCCTGGTCCTCCTCTCCAAGGAACTCACAAAGGAGAGGTCGGGCACGGAAGCTCCCTGCAGGTAAAAGTGGAGCACAGGCCTCTCGCAGAGCCGGGAGCCCCCTCTCCCTCCCTCCCCACAGCCCTCATGAGACCCTGGGCCACCTCTTGCCACTTCTAGAATCTACTCACAAGCCCCCCTGCTATCGTTTGGACTATTTCTCATGCGGAATGTTCCTTTGAGGAGTTCCCAGGACAGGCCTGGCCTGGGAAACGCCCAGTCTGACAGGGTAGCGGGACACAGAAGGAGGAGAACAATGAGGGCAGAGCTGGGCTCATGGTATCTTCCAGAAGGGCCCCCAGGGAGAGGGTTCATGGAGGGAAGGGTGAGTGGACTATGCTCCAAAGAAGGACTGAGGCAGGGCTGGGCGTCTGGGGCGTCTGGGGCGTCTGGGGCGTCTGGGCCAAAGGAAGTGGGAGGTCAAGATGGGGTGTCTGCCCAATCTGAGGAGGAAGGAGCAATAGTGGGTGCCCTTCCAGGGCCCGGCTGTGGGCCTGGAAAAGGCCTGACCTCCTGCCTCCCTCCCTGCACTGTGGGAGTGTTGGAGGCAAGGAAAGGGAACCTCAAAGAGCCCCCCAGGGAACTACCTCCCCCCCCCTGTTATTTCTGGCTCCATTTTCTTGGTCAAGAAGGGTGTCAGTGGTAATGCAAATTAGGAGGTGTTGGCCAACACCCATCCTGTCCCCACTCCCAGCCTCTCCCCTCCCTTCCCCCATGCCCACACTCACACGGCCAACTGGAACATCTGTGAGGCACACCTGGTGCCCTTGCCCTTGGCGGAATTGGCAAAGACGGGGGTGGTGGGGAGGGGTGGCTTCTCAGGGGCTTCTGCCTCTGCCACATGGACAGGGCAGCCAGCTGATGCCCTGGGCCTCCTCCCACCCCAGCCCGCTCTTGCCCTGGCCTGCCTAGGCCTCCCTGGGTCATTACCACCTGTATAAACAGTCAATGCCCTAGACCAAAGCCTCCTCAACAGCACCCTCACAGCCCTGCAGAGCCGGCCCTGAGAGCCAAGGATTTCTCTGGAGCCAACACAGAGAAATGGGAGGAAGGGCATGAACAGGAACAGGGTGCTAGAGGGTCTCCCCGTTTTCTGCACGCGCGGTGGCCTCTGCTCCCAGACACCCTGTCCCACCCTGTCCCACCCTGTCCCACCGCGTCCCGGGTACAACCCTCCTGGTCTTCAGCCTCGTGTCTGACCTCAATTCTTCCTGCAGAAGCCAAGGCTGCTCTGCTCCTGTCCTCGCTGAGGGAGAAAAGGGACTGGGGGAGCTGTCCTGTCCCCCCCCCGACCCTATAAAGATGTCACTGAGTGAAACCCCCACCCCCTCTGTTCTTCATTAATCCTAATCAGCAGGGTGAGTCGTTTCTCATTAACACGGCTGACTCACCCACACACCCCTCCTCTTCTCAGCGATCAGCTTCTCCCCTGACACACACGTACACACACACACACACACACACACACATGCACCCACACACTCGTGCACGTGCACATGCGTGCACACACACAGCACCAGCTTCTGAAAGGAGCCGTTCCGTCCCTCAGAGGATCACCTGACGGCCTTCACAGGGACCCAGGAGAGGGACAGGGGTCTCCGTGGCCTGGAAGGTCTGGCTAAGGAAACCCTGGCGGGAGAGGGGAGGAGGGCAGGGTCCCCAAAGATGAGGCAGGTCATGGGTGAAGGAGAGACTGAGGGCAGAGCAGCTGGAGCTGGAGAGAATGTCTTTCACCAGCCGTTGGAGATAGACCCCCGGCTGCGTGGTGTCTGTTAAGTCTCCCTGACCCCCACCACGGCTGGCTCTGGCTCTGTGCTGGTGAGGGTGAGCGGGTCCCTTGGGTGTCTTCTCCAGACACGACAGGGGTCTTCCCTCCACTTTGCCCCCATGAAACTTGTATCATCCTCCTCACTTCTCCAGAAGCCTAGTGATCTGGATCCCTGTGCCCCCAGACTCTCTCAGCCCCTCGTGCCCCCCACATTATTCCCACAGAGCAACAAGGAACCAGAGTAGCCAGGGTCTGGTCTGATCAGCATCCCACTTGGGAGGAGAGGATTGAGTGCTCTGTGCAGGGCTCCCCAGCCCTCCTCCTGCTCCCCACTTCTCATGTCCTCTCTTTTGGAGGGGGGAGGGGGGCATTAAACGAAATCCTGTGGTTCTGGAGGGCCTGGGCTGGGGATGCACTAGCTTTCCCTCCTGCCCCCACTTCCCTCCCAGCCCGTAGCAACTTTCTGCCCTGTAACTAAGCCCCTTCCCAGTCCCTAAATACCAAGGAGACAAACGGCCAGAACACGAACCCTATGTCCCCATGTGCCCTTCACCCCAGTGACCGGGAAGATGTCCAGGTGTGGGATACCTGGGCTCCCTCTTGCCTTTAGACACGCCGAGGACCAGAAGCGGTCACCTAGGTCATGTCCCTGCCTGTAGCTCACTCCCAGCCCATCCTCTGCCCTTTCTCTCCGTGACTCAGATTTCTCTTTGCCTCGTGTCTGTGTACTGCCCCTAATTCACTCCTGCCCTTCTAGAAAATGTTTCCAGAGATCCAAAGAGGACCCAGACCCTGAAACCTGGGTGCTGCCTTCTTCCACAGGGGCTGACCGAGATGGAGGAGACCCAGGGTGCACCGAGTGCCTATGTTCCACAAGGCTCCAGAACCTTCTTTCCCATGGCTTATGAAGCCATGTCCCATAGGGATGGCTATCCTCACCTTTCCTGGCACTCGGGATTTGGCTGCTGATGGAATCAAGGATGGAAGAACTTTCAGAGGCCAGTTGTAGTTGTTAACGGAAACAACAGAGGAGCAGGGGAAGCTGGGACATCTCCCCCCGGGGGTCTGCACCTTGGTGCTGAATGGGGAGGGATCCCGGATCTGGAGCTGGACCTTGGGACTTGATGAGCAATTGTTCCAGCCTCTTCAGTGAATCCTTGGCCTGAAGGGGTCACCAGGAAATAAAAGGCGTCCAGAGGTGGTGAAGAGAGGGCACAGCTCTGTCTGGGGCAGAGGTCACAGGGTCATGACCCGGCTTTGACCTCCCAGACTGTGGGGCTGTCAAGTCAGCTGCTGAGCCTGGAAGCCAGTCCCTCCACTGCTCTCAGAACCATGGGGACATGGAACTCAGACATTCTTCCTCTTTGAGGCCTGGCCTGGTTCCTGCCATGCAATAATCATCTGATGAAGAGCTGATGCCGAAGCCCCAAGGCTTCAGAACCTCTACCTGCCGGACCTTTTCCTGGGAGGGAAAATTCAAGAGTCCCAGACAACTGCTCAGGGCTGGGGTGGCTGGTTGCTTTTGTCACAAAGACACCCTCTACTGCTCCTTGTCTCTTATGAACGCACTCTGTGTCAGGGCGCCCGGTGCGGGGGGGGGGGGCGTTCAGCCAGTTGAGCCATGGATTCTCACTTTCAGCTCAGGTCATGATCTCACGGTTTGTGAGTTCGAGCCCCAAGTAGGGCTCGGTACTACATGGCGCCTGTTTGAATTCTCTCTCTGCCCCTCCCCTGCTCTCACTCTCTCTCAAAATAAATAAACGTTTAAAAAGAAACAAACTCCAGGGCGCCTGGGTGGCTCAGTCGGTTAAGCGTCCAACTTCGGCTCAGGTCATGATCTCACAGTTCGCGGGTTCAAGCCCCGCGTTGGCTCTGTGCTGACAGCTCGGAGCCTGGAGCATGTTTCAGATTCTGTGTCTCCCTCTCTCTCTGACCCTCCCCTGCTCATTCTGTGTCCCCCTCTCTCTGACCTTCCCCTGCTCATGCTGTCTCTCTCTCTCAGAAATAAAAACAAAGACAAAACAAACAGAAATAAATTCCATGTCACAAGCCACCTGTGGCCACCTGCACACACTCACGTCTCCACAATCACTCTGAACCATGGACGCCCCACGCACCCCCTACTTGTCCGCTGCCCACCTTGCCCTGGGTGTGGTTCCTTGGGTCTCCAAGGCCTCCTGCTACCCAGGGTTTTCTCCCCACCCCAGCCACGGAGGGCACAGACCAAGAGCAGATGGAACAGGTAAGTTTTATTTGGACTTTAAACGTGTTCAGAGAGCTCAGGGGCCCCCACCTCCCCTCTCCAGGCCCCCTTCCCGTGTCCCCTCCCTGGGGGAACACCCAAGGTACAATGCCACGTGTCTCTGGAGTCCTTGTCCCCTTCCTACCTGACACACCTCTTCACTCCCCTGCACTGAGGAGGAGGGGAGGGGTGTGAGGAGGCGGGGGGGTGCCTGGAAGTGTTGGGTCAGAATGGTACATGCACTGACGGTAGCGCCCACTGCCACCAGCCAGGGGCTGAGACCTGGGAGAGGCTCGCAGTGGTGGTGGGGGGGGGGGGTTGGATTCATCGTGGGGCAGCAGGCTCTTGCCATAGGAAGCCCCCCACCTCAGCCCTGGGGGCCCCCCCGGCCTCCTGCTTACCCATCCTTCTGAGGGTGCGACTCTGAGGTAGATTTCACAGAGGGAATGTGGGTCGCCGGGGTGTGGGAAGGGGGTTAGCTCTTTTGAAGTTGATCTCCAACAGGACCCTGGGCCCATCCGCAGGTTCTGGCCTGGGAGGCAGGGCTGATGACACCCACCCGGCTACCAGAGGCCAAGTCACACACGGGCTCCAGGGCACCTGTGGTGTCAGGGACTCGAGTGGGGTAAGGGTGAAGGAGAGCATCTGTCAACAATCTGTTGTGGTGCTAGGGGCTCCAGGGGGAGGCGTGGGGCCTGGGAGGCTAGCACAGATACTCCCCTGGCCTGAGGGTCAAGTTGCAGGATGTCCCCCAGCCCCGCCCTCAGGGCAGCCTCTTTAGGCTGTGTCCCTCCAGTTCTCCAGGGTCCTCCCTCTCCTCTCCCGCCCTCCTTATTCCCCAGGGGAGCAGAGGAGAACAAGACCGGCCTGCAGGGAATGGCAAGAAATATGATGTCGCCTTCCCCCAAGGGGGGGGCATGCCAAGAGCCCCGAGCTGGCCACAAGATGAAGGACCTGGCATCGATGTGCAAGGCAGGCTCTGGGACCCCACAGGGAGGTGCTCCCTAGACAGAGCACAGCCTGAGAAAGAGGGACATCTGGGGGGTGGCTAGGGGAGCTCCTGGAGTCCTCTGATACCCTCCCCCTCCCCCAGTCCCAAGCACTAGACACCGTGGATCCAATCCTGTCTGTGAACAGAAAGGCAGAGGGAGAGGCTGGGTGGGGCATGCCCCTCTCCATCTCAGCCCAGATCCCCACATCCCCAGCGGAAGCCAGGGAGCTGGGGGAAGCCTCGGCTGGCCTTCCAGGAAGAGCCAGGGCTGAGTGGTGCCTGGACCAGGGAAGATGGCACACACGTTGACTCGGTAGCTAGTGGAGGTATCTGGGGGTCGCAAGGGGCTGGGGCCCCCCACGAGATTCATGCAGCATTCAAAGTGAGTGAGTGTCTGGTGGGGGGGATGAGAGAAGATGGAGAAACAGCCAGTGGGTGGGGGAGGCACCCTAGATCTTGCTGTTCTCCAGGTGGGAGTCAATGTGTTTGATGAGGGCATCATCCGGGTACCCAACAGGGAAACCTAGCTGGCAGAGGGGGCAGCTGCGGATATCAGAGCCCACCGTCTCCATCAGCAGCTGTGGAGAGAGAGGGGAGTCACCTATGGTCCCCAACCCTCCCTCATGATCCTGACAGCCCAGCCTGCCCCTTCCCAACACCCAGGGCAGGGAGGGCTGCAGCATGCAGAAAAGGGCTGCTCACACTCGGTCCATCACCACTCCTCCTTCTCCCCATTCCCCACCCACCTCCTCCACTCCCTCAACCCAGGGCATAGGGCCCCCGGAGGGGTGTATGCTCAGCCTGCCAGGTCATCTACGGTAATGAGGGAAGCCAAGACCCAGACATGCCCCCAGAGTGACGGAGACACAGCTCCCAGATAATTCAAAGCAATGGATAATCCCAAACAATGTACAACCCAAAAATAATTTTCTGTCTGGCTTTAGAATATATTTTGGTCCTTCCAGGTGGCAAGGGTTGGCTCTGACACTCAGGAAACTCATTATTTCACTGAAATGATGAAGCCCTGAGATAGGCTGTCTTCTAGGACAGCCAGGAAAGAGCAGGGGCTCTGAGTCCAGATGAGGGAACTGGATGTGCAGGCCTGGCCCCGTGTGGGCCCATGACCTGTGGAATCAGCATGGCCTCCATCACCAGGGTAACAGAAGAGGGCTTCAGGCTCACTGCCTCCCTGGTACGAACCCTCTAATGGAATTAGATCATATAATCATTGCCCTCATTTTGCAGATACGAAAACTGAGGATCAGGTTGGGTAAGTAACCTGTCCGAGGTCCCACAACTGCTAAGGCGTGAAGTCCGGAATCAAAGCTGGGGCGGTCACTCTGAAGTCCATGCCCTTAACCGCGGCACTGAGAGAGCTGCGACGGTGCAGGCCCCATCTACGCGAGCAAAAGGCCCAGGGCGAGAAGTAAAGGGCCTAGGCTGCCCCTGAGAGGCGAGGGGCGCGGCCCAAGGAAGGGAGCCGGGGCCCGGGCGAGAAGCGGGCGCCCCACTCACGTTGATGGACGGCCAGGACTGCGCGTGCTCGGCGTGGACGTAGGCGGTGGCGGCGGGCGACTCTGGGATGGGGAAGCCCGCGCAGAACGAGGCGCAGCGGATGGTGCCCGCCTCGGGGGGGCTGGGCGGGCTGGTGGGCACGGCCCACTCGTCCTCCTCCGACGGCTGCTTCTCGAAGCGCAGCCGGATGCCCTCGAAGGCGCGCCGCGGGCTGAGCGGCCGGCCGGGCCCGTAGAGCTCGCCGCCATAGGCGCGCGGCTTGGGCAGCGTGGCCGCCTCAGCCTGCAGCCAGGGCGGCGAGGCACCCGCGTAGCCCGCGCCCTCCGCCATCTCCGAGTAGCTGCGCCGGCCTTGGAAGCCGGCCTTCACGTGGTGGCTGGGCGGCTTGGCGTAGGCGCGCTCGGCCGGCGTCCTCTCGCCCGGCGGCGGGGGCGGCGGGGGCCGGGGCTGCGGGGCCGGGCAGGCAGGGGGCCCCGGGGAGCGGCGCTGCGGGCTGGGGGACTGGCATGGTGGCGGCACCGGCGAGCGGCGCTGCGGGACGGGCGACGGGCAGGAGGGCGAGGCCGGCGAGCGGCGCTGCTGGGGCGAGGGGCACGGGGGCCCTGGGGAGCGGCGCTGGGGGACTGGGGACTGGCACGGGGGGCACGGGGGCGCCGCTCGGGTGGGCGGGGACGGCGAGGGGCACTGGGGGGCCGGGGAGTGGCGCTGCGACAGAGGAGAGTGCCTCTGGCCTGGAAGAGAGGACGAGAGGAAGGGCGGTGGTGGGGAGAGGAGGCGTCAGAACCGGGGAGCCATGGGCTTGCCCGCGCCCAGCGCCCACCCTCTCTCCTCGGAACGCGGCAGGGAAAGGAAGGCAGGGGTGGCCCCAGCACGCAAGATGGTAGCCACGGCTGCACCCCTCCCTTCGGACCCAGCTGCGGGCCGCCCCTTCCCTTCCCCCTCTCACCGCCACTCCGGGCCTGCTCCTGCAGCAGAGTCCTCAGGATCCTTCCCTGCAGAGAACTCAACTCCCGAAGCCGGCCCAGCTCCTCTGTCAGCTCCGTGTAAGCCAGCGCCAAATTCACCCTGAAGGACACCCCAGCCCCCCTGTCAAGGCTGGATGCCAGCCCGCCCTGACCCTGAGGTCAGAGGGCAGGAAGCCAAGAAGAGGAAAAGGGAAGTGGGCTTACTGTCACAGCCTGGAGGGAGACCTGGCTCTCCCTCCCCCGCAGGGCTCTCCTACCCCAAATGCGGGAAATTCCCTTGGGCCTTAAGTTCTCCCTCAAACACTGCCAATTCCAGGGAGCCTCCCTCTCTTCCCAGTGAACCTTACCTGGGGCTAGGGCAGTGGCTCCCAGACTACAGGCTGGGGCTGGGGGGTGCGGGTGGGGGGGCTCAGTGATTCCAAGGGGTCCCTGAATCGATGTGTTCACCAAGCATTGTCTATGGCCTGAGCACCTCTGATTCAGGTATGTGTGAACGTTTTTCTAAGCTGTACAGAAGCTGTGGTGACAAATAAAACACAGATTCATCAAAAAACTGCGCTGAATTTATAGTAGCTTTAGTTACTGTGAATTTTCTCAGAGAGCGAATGTTAAACGTGTAAGTGCCATCTGTGTTGCTGGGGGCAGGGGGTCCGTGAGGAGTCCTCACCTTTGAAAGACTGGGGACCGGTGTTGTACAGCTTAAGAAGAGCCCCGTTGCATAAGTGAAGACATGGCCTTCTTGTTGGGCAGAGGAACCAACTGCTAAACTTGAACCCAAGTCAGCCCGAGTTTCAGGTCCACTATTCCTGCTTTCACCTCAAAGCTGCCTCTGAGTTTTCAGTCTTGCACCTCCCGGGATCTCCAGGGAGCCCTTTGCGTGATCTTTGTGAACAGCTGCATGCCCCGCACACCTCCAGAGGGCGCCACCCACAATAAGCACTTATCAGAAGTTGTCTTGTTCTGGAATTGCGCTGGGAGCTCTTTGAAAGGGAGCATTATGGGGCTGTATTTATAGTCCCAGCACCTGGTCCAGGCCCGGTACCCAGTAGATGTTCAGGAAGTGAAAAGTGAATTGAGCCTCCCAATCCATTTGCCTTTCTGCTTCCCGTTCTTCCTCTCACTTCCTCCTGGACACCCACCTGCATGGAGCTGGAACGGACTCTGCACTTAGCCAAGATTTAACCCACTTCCTTTTCTCTTCCTTTTTCTTTGGGTCACTTTAACCCAGAACTACCAGGGTAATCTCCCTCTGCACTGCCCCTCCCCTCTCCCAGCCTGGGCTGCATACCTCCAGGGAGCCCTTCCTGACCTCACATGCGGCTCTGCGGTCGCCTTGGGTCACTGCTTTCATCTCTGTTCAGGGCTAAGACAGAGCCTGGGAGGCAGGGGTTTTGGTTTCCTCTGATGTCCCCACCCCCTTGTCAAGTCCAGGAGGGACTCCAGAGCTTTGTGGAAGTTGGAGCTGCAGGGGAGCGGCGGGCAGAGACTCGGCCACTCTGGATGGAGCTCCTCCCAGGGGAGGCGCTCTTGCTCTAGGAGCTGTAGGGTGCTGGGCATGATGGAGGAGCAGGTGTCCAGACCCTGTGGGCCCTGTCCCCATCCCGAGCTAACAGTCATCGGAGAGAGGATGCATGTGGACAGGAGGGAGTGCAGGTAAGAGAGAGGCCAGTATGCGCGTGAGGAACAGTGTGCAAGAGGGTGAGAGAGAAAGAGAGAGAGAGAGTGTGTGTGTGTGTGAGAGAGAGAGAGAGAGAGAGAGAGAGAGAGACCCTGGAGGAGAGCAGGGGAAGTCATGAGGTTAGGGCTTCAGAGGGCAGGAAAAGCCGAGGTGCAGAGGGTAGATAATGACCGAGCTCCCTTGCTCTGCGCTGTCTGCTCACTGGCTGATTCTTGCTAATCCTGGGGTGAGCTGGGTGATGGGGGAGACAATAGCCCCTCCCACAACAAAACTATTTTTAACTCATATCGGCCAAAGCCAAATTACTGCAAAGAGGCTGGGATTCTGGGGGACAAGCCCTCCTCCCAGGGAGAGGGAGTACTCACTACCCATCTGAGGGTGTGCAGGGAGCAGAGAGGAAGGAGTCCTTTGGGGAACCCTGGCCGAGATGCCGCAGCCCTCAGTCCCATCACATCTCAGCCCTTGGGCTGTGTGTCCTGTGTTCCCCGGCCTTGATCTCATGTGTCTGTGGGAAGAAATGGCATCTTCCCCATCAGACAGGAAGGTCTAGCCTGTGTGTCCCACGTTAAACAGGGGACTCCCCAGTGACAGGCTGCCCGCTTCAGACTGACTGCAGGAGCTATGTCTCCCCCATCAGACTGGGGGCTTCAGAGCATCATACTGACCGCCCCCCCCAGCAGTGGGAGCCGGAGGGGGCTCCCAGCAGGGCACCGATGGAGCGCCCCCTCTGGCCAAGCAGCTGCAAGTTTCTCTCCCCATCCACCGTCACAGCTGTATCTCAGGTGACAGATACAGGTCGTCGCCTTCACACTCAGCCTTGGAGATCTCACCTGCCACACTCAGTTCCCAGGCCCCTATCTCTCTCCTACTTGCCATCCTCCCCTTGTCAGGAGCTACCCCAGTTTCTGTCGCCCTGCTCCTGGCACCCTCACCATGGAAAAACAGGACCGCAGGAAATGGAAGGAAGAAGCCCCTAGCCCAGAACGCCCAGCCCCTACCCTAGCTTTGATGGGGTGGGGGAGGGGGGACGGGGGCAGGGGAAGTGAGGGAGAGCACGTGAGTGTTGTCCTCCTGGAGCCCCAGGCAGCCTACAAAGACCTCTAAGACCCTGGGCCAGGTGGTGGAGCCCCTGGGGACCCCCACACACACTTCATCAAGCATCTCTTCCCACTTCAAGATGCTCAGGCCTGGGCTGCTGAATACGCTAACGCCCTGAATGACTCACGTTAGAAAACACTGCCAATTCAATGGAAAAAATCTCAACTGCACTACAGAACCAAGGGTTGCGCACATGCACCTGAATACACATCCACTTCCTGGCTTCCTGGCCCACACCTGAATGCTATTTTCCACCATCGAGACTGTCTGGGAAGGGTCAGGTGAATGGCAGCAGCTGGCTAAATCTGGGCACTTCTCGAGTGCTCAGATTATGAGAGAAAGTTCTGAGTCTCTCAGAACCTGAGAGGGACCAAGGGAGAAAAGAGCGGTAGCGAACCTTAATGGGCGCTTACCACAGGCCAGGCATTATGCTAAAGAACTTCACTGAATCTTCACAACAGCCCTACCACGTTCCCACTACTAGCTCTGTTTTCCAGACGAGGGACCTGAGGCTTGCAAAGTCACAAAGCCCAGTAGCAGCAGAGTTGCTGAAACAGGGTTCTGGCCTCCTGGAGTGTACGGGCCAGGCCACTGACCATTAAGCTATATACTGCCTTCCAAGGTGATCAGGAAAGGGAGGAAGGAGAGATGGGAAGGTGACAGAAGGGAAAGATGAGGAGGATGAGGAGGAAGAGGAGGAGGAGGAGGAGGAGAGGGAGCTGGGGAGCTGTACAGTAGCCCGGGCATCACCACCCCTGCCCTGAGAGGGGAGAAGGTGCCAGACGTATGTGGAAGTGGGGGATCAGAGCTGTTAAGAAGCTGGCTCAAGGTCACAGAGCAGGGATTCAAACCTGCTCTTGGCACCTCAGCCTGCTGAGCTGGCACCTTCGGAGGAGCCAGAGCGCAAATGGCAGAGCTGGCAGGAAGGAAAGGCTCCCTCCACTGCAAATCTTTCCACCCTTCATTGACTTATCCTTTCATTCATTCTTTCCACGAATAATTGGGGGATCTCAAAGTTTTATCTAGAAACAATAATCTTCACTGTGATTGATGAAGCAACTGAGATGCAGACGGTTAGCGACCTGAGCATCCTGCTCTGGAAAGGGGCTCTTTCTACCCCCAAGCCAGCTGTGAGGCACAGAGACTTTGCAGCATCTTCCCCAGGGAAGTTCACTGGGTGCCACGCTGGGCTGGGCCACAGTGAGGGCCAGTGGCTGGGCCATGGGATTAGAACTAGGGATGGCCTTGAGGTCAGGATTGAGGCTGGGATCTGGGTCAGAGTAGGGCTGGGGTCGATAGTTCATTTTCTGTCAGGACTGTGGTGGCCACAGTTGGGGACGGGATGAGGGACAGGGTTAAAGTCAGAGATGGGATCAGCATTAGGGTTAGGATTGGGGTCAGGATCAGAGCTGGTCATGTGGTCAGAATCACCAGCTGACTCAGAATCAGGAGGAAAACAAATCCAGTATTCCCAGCCCCCTTCCATCTTTACCCGTAGCTGTCCCCAGCTGCCCCCAGCCACCTCACTCTTGTGGGGGAATTTAGGGACCAAACTTTCCACCACCCACGGGCACACCCAGCATCAGCCTTCCCGCCCGACCCTCAGGGAGGGAACCACAGGCACCGGGCCGTGGAGCGGACTTGAGGTTGCGGGCCAGGGGAGGAGGAAGTCACTCTGCAACAACCCAGTGCTCTACCACTTCCTTTTCGGCGCCTTGAGCCCCTTCACTCTCCTCGACCAGCTATGACTTGCGGTCCACAGAGCCTGGCTCTTCATGGCAGCCCCTGCCATGCTCCCAGCACAGCAAGAAGTTCACGGTGTCTAGAAAGCCTCCTCAGATACAGCCAAGCGGAGCAGCTCACAGCGGGGCTGAGAACCAGGGTGCCTGTTGAGGTGGGGGGCCAGACATCCCAACTTGCCCAGGCCCGTCCTGGCTCCCACTAGCAGCCCTGGCAAAACTATTAAGAGTTTGAGATCTTAACATATTGAAATTTTTCCACTTTCAAAATTGATCAGGTCTGGTCAAAAAATCGTCTGATCACCCCTCACAGAAGCTCCCTCCTACCTGAGGAAGAACCTGAACCAGAAAAACACCACAGAGGGACTATCACCCCGTCCGCTCAGGACCTGCTTGGTATTGGCACTGAACTTCACACCGAACTTCTCCAAGTACTTCACTTCTTTGTACCTCAGTTTGCTCAGCACTAAAAGGGGACAAAACCTTCGCCACATCTTCTGTGAGAATGAAATGAGACTTTGCAGGTAAACTGCCCTACGTGGTGCCTGGCAGGGACGAAGACTCAGGAAGGCCCAAGAGAAAGAAACCAGTTTTGATCCTTCTTTGGGGATACCAAGCAGCTTGATGACTTCGGTTTAAGAATGAGGAGAGGATGTGCAGTTTCCCATCTAGGGAGAGAGTGTGGGTAAGAGTTGCTCTCTGCCTTCCTAGCAAAGGAAGAGTCAGAGACAGATTCAAAGCCCACTAATCCCTCAGACCACAATTAGGCAGGAGTGATGGGCCTCAACTTCAGAGCCCCTCCCCACCCTCGGGGAGTCCCAAGGCTGCAAGTGCTCAGGGGTTAATTCCTGTGAGCGCCCCTGCCTTGGCTGAAGGAGATTTGAAAGAAAGGAAGTAGGGAGGGTGAGAAGCGTGAAGGGGGAGGCCCTGGGCCCGCTGGTTCTGGGGCATGAAGCTAAGCTCAGGGTACACGGGGGTCTCCGACTTCCGTCCTGACCCACCCCACACTGCCCTTGACCTCTGTGCAGAGTTTCCATCCTCTCTCTCTGAGTTCACACTTCTCCCCCACCACTAACCGCAGCCCACGCAGAGGCTTGTGGGCGGAGAGAGGGGTGGGGGGGGGGCGGAAAAGGGCCAGGGCTGCAACACTGAGCCCCCCACGTTGGGGGAAAAAGCAAGCCCTATAGTTCTCTCCCTCATCACTCATACTGAGCCCCCATCTTTTCACAGGGGGGCTCCCCTCCTTCACTGGGCCCTCACTCCCTTCACTGAGTCAGCCCGCCTGAGCCCTCAGCCCCCTCAAGGAACCCCCTCTCCACAATTTCCCCTCCACCCTCAGCACTAACCACACCCTCAGAAAGGCCACACTCAGGACCTGTGACTCTGAGCTGGGCTCAGAGGGGAAGGGGCCGTGGGCTCTGCACGCCCCACCTGGGCTGAGACCCTCCAGGGTCCTTACCTCTCTGCGCATCCTAAGGAACAGCCTGGTCTCCACTGCCACTCCTCCCTCATCCTTGCTTTTGGCCCCCTAACCAACCTCCCGCAGCTCTTCTCCTTTTGGGACAATCTGTCCCCTGGGCACCAGCCACCAGGTGCTGGGCTGAGCAAACAGCAGGGCAATCTTGCCCAGAGGCTAGCCACGGAAGGTGGCAGAGTGGCCTGGTCTGGGTGCCTACTTTCAGAGGAGCACTGATGGCTAGAGCTGGTGGGCTGGGGGCTGGGATGGAAGGGACTGGGAGTCCTTGGCTGCCCTGGAGGCATCCAGACTGAGACAGGTAAGCACCTTTCGGGAACACACACACAACTCCCACGTAAGGGTAGCCTGGATTCAGGAATTTCCCAGACCCCCTCTTCAGCGTTCATATCCCCATCTGGATAACCAAGCCCTGCACTCCTCTCCTGGGAAAGCCCACAGGTAAAATTCCCACTCGCCTAGAGGGTCTGGACCAAGTAGAAGGAAGAGGAGGGGCTGGTGGGGGAAAGTGAGCTGAGAGCAGGTGACTGAGGCCTCAGGTGGGAGGACAGGGGAGGGAACACTCGGGAAGCAATTACCAAAAGGAGCTGAGTTTATAAGAAAATAAAACTGCCGGGGGAGTGAGGACTTCCTCTGAGAGTTAACCCTTGCTAAACTGGGGCTGTCCAGAGATGCTCCACCTGAAAAGAAGTGTGAGGCTGGGCAGGCAGAGCCTGGCTGGCACCGGGGAGAGAGGTCCAGGAGGCACCCATGCAGAGTCCCAACGGTAAGGGCTGAGGGGAGGAGGTGGAGGTCACCTCTGGTAAGAGTGGTGTGGCCAGTCCCTGGGCAAAGCCCCTGAGCAAAGCCCAGCTCCCTGTGGCCAAAGGACCTGGGTGGGGCAGGTGCCTTGGGGGTGGGAATAGGAAGGGGCCGTTCTGGCCATAATGGGAGTGTGGATGATCTAATCTCCAAAGGCACTTTATGGGAGGAGTGCTCCTTCACTCACTCACATACAGCCTTAGTCCCCTGCAATCCCCCATTCCTTCTCTGGCCCCCCACCCGGAACGCCTTCCTCTCGTATCTCTCCATCATGACTGACCTCTGAGCCCGTGAGGGAAACCTGGGGCCACAGAGGTGAAGTCAGTAAAGCAAAGCTGCATAGCATCCCTAGAAGGATTCAAAGCCTGGCTGTTCAGATTCCAGCCCTGTCCTCTCTCTGGGTTCAACCGGTTGGAGGGAGCCTTCACTGCTGGTCTGCTAAGAGGGGGATGGGCTCGGTGACCCATAAAGGGCCCTACAGTATAACTTTTGAAGCAAGCTAGGGTTCTAGACTTTGTGTGTGTGTGTGTGTGTGTGTGTGTGTGTGTTCTGGGTCTGGGCACACGGGCTAGGCTGGGCGTGAGCCGTAGTCACAAGCTAGGGTGGACCCTCTCCACAGGAACCCCCAACACCCCCCAGCAGCCTAGCTGAGGGATCCCACCCACCACTCCCATGACCTGGTTCTCACTGCCCCCCACCCCAGCTATCACAGCTCCACCCAGGCTCTCACCCCAGGGTGCAGAGGGAGGTGAGGGGTATCCCCAACTGGCCTGAAGCTGGGAGGAAGGTGAGAAGGAAGGCTGCTGGAAGGAGGACCCCTGGGGTCCCATAGCTGGGTATACTGTGTGATGGAGTGTTAGTTCCTGCCCCTCTCTGGGCCTCGGTCTTCCCCTCTAATGAAAGTAGGGAGTCTGTGCCACACAACTGGTCTCAGGGGAGAGGGCTCAGGCGGAAGGAGGTTTGCGCTCTAGTTCTCAGAAAGTAGGAGAGGAGGAGTTCAGGGTGCGGATGTGAAAAGCATCAGCTTTATGTCAGGCTGCCGCTTGCCCTCTCCTTTGCTGCCCAGTGCTGCCCTAGAGGCCACCGCCATTAGACTCCCCACGGACATAGCCACCTCCCTCCTTCCTGCTGCCCTTCTTTCCCAGCAGGATTCTACAGGGGCCACTCCAGTGGAGCCTGTTCTAACTCCCCTCTCGGCTGCTGTAGAACTCAAGGAAGCCCCTCTTCTGGGCCTCAGCTTTCTCCTGAGATGCAGAACAAAGCACAAATCCCGAAAGACACCGCCTCCTTCCTCCTCATCAGTGAGGGGGCAGTTAACCCAACTAACTGGCCTTGTTACTGGGACAGAAAAACAGGGCTTCAGAGAGGCCCAGAAACTCACCAGGGGACACAGAACACAGCAGCAAAGTGGCTGAGGAAATGTCTCAACCCCTGACACCTCAAGGAGACACAAGCTTGGGTGTCACAAGAAAGCAGAGGGCACATCCCAGAGCCTCGCCTCCTTCCTGTGAAGGATGAAGAGCCACACGAGCAAGCCAAACCCCACAGGGCCTGATGCCGGAGGAGGGGTCCTCCAAACAACAGAGGGGAGAACTGAACCAGAAGGGGGGACCTGGGAAATGCCACCGTAGGGCACAGAGGTTAAGATGGAGAGGATTTCAGATGTGACTTACTGATCGTCCCCGACTCTTTTCACCCACGCCATGTCCCGCTCTGACTGGGTGGAGGCCAGATCCTAGGGAGGAAGACTGGGGGGTTAGACACCAGTGTCACCTTGCCCAGACCCCCCTCTGTACCATTCCCACAGCCAGGCAACCCAGGGAGGAAGTCCTGGGCCTCTAAAGAATACTTCCAGCAGCTCCCGGACCTGCGGGGAGGTCTGGGCGGGGTCCTGGGCTCCAGTACCCCTGCCCTTTACCTGGGCCCGGCTCTCCTGCAGCTGCTTCAGCTCTCCCTGCAGCCGCTCGCACTCGGCCTGGAGCTGCTCCTCCCGAAGCTGAGCCCCCCGGGCCTCGCCCTGGGCAGCCTCCAGAGCCTCTTCCAAACGCCGCCGCTCCAGCTCACTCACACTGGGTGTGGGGCCCGGCCAGCCTGCTGGCAGGAGAGAGGAGAATGTCAGGCTGGGTCCAGCTGCTGAGCACCTTCCACCGACTCCCAGATCAGCAGAGACTGAGACAGGTGAGGCCTGCCCGTTAGAGATCCAGAAGATAGCCGGAGGGCAGCGACTCCGGGATGCCTCTACTTGGGGCGATGAGGGAGGGTGGCCTGAGCGGCTTTTTCTCATCTTCTAGGAGACCAGGGACAAAGTAAGATGGCCTCCTGAAAGGATTCCCTGGCCACATTCAAATCGCCAAGCATCCTCTGGCCTCTGATAGTCACCACTGTAGGACAGGCAGGGGGCCTCTGAGTGGAGGTGCCCTCTGCTGACACACGTAGGAACTGCATGGGGGTAGCCAGGGGAAGCAGGTGGCAGAGGGGAGCGTCGAGTGGGAGAAATTGGGTAAGAGTCGATGAAGTGAGGGAACAGGTGGCAAAGAGGGATAGGGTAATTATGGGAGAGATTTAGCAAGGCATTATAACGGGGTGCTGACCATCAATTCCAGAAGGTAGAGGTACTATCAGACGATAGTATCAAAATGGGGGTTAGTCTAGGGATATCAGGGGTTGCCGAGATCTCACCGTGACTCAAGCCAGATCCCCCTCGCAGTGCCAGGTAGTGCAGGTCCAGATCAGTACAAGGTGGGGCAGGGGCAGGTGGGGGGCTCGGGCTGGGGAAGGCTGCATCCCGGAGGCCTTGCTGCTGCCGCAGCTGCTGTTCCAAGCCACAGATTTGCCGCAAGTGGGTCTCCACCAGGGCCCGCTGCAGGGAGAGACAAAGGGGGTTAGGGTCTGCATAGGATCAGGGTACCCTGTGGGCCCCCCAGAGCCACGACTTCCCCATGCCTGGGAAGCCATCACCTCTAAACGGAGAAGAGGCCCCAAGTCACACATGCCAGCTGCACTCTCAAGTGGCTATGTGTGTGAGGTCTCCTCTCCCAGCAACTGCAATGCAGATGTTTCTGGCTGCTGCCCCTTGCAAGGTCAGAGTTAATGCCTCTTCCTTGTAGGACACTTCTAAGAACACACAGCCCCTCCATCCAGACATTGCTACGCCCTCAGAAGCATGATAACTTCTATCTGCACATGTGACAACCACTTTGAGCTGCACCTACCTCATCTATAGCACGGGGATAACCACACTTACCTCTTAGGTTTGCCGTAAGGATTAAAGTGAGTAAATATATCTAAAGAGATAACAACAGCACCTGGCACCTAGTGCCATGTAAGTGTTGATGATTATTAAGGCAAAGCGTTTTTACCCAAATGTCCCACAACAACTCAGCAGTATTGTTATCATTTGCCCTTTGCAGAGGAGGGACAGAGGTTAAGTGACTTGAGCCACATCACAGGTAGGAGTTAGCAGGGACCATGTGTCCGGATTCTGACACCTGCTCACGTGCATGGCTGTACCCCTACTCAGAATCACGCACATGCCAAGACCAATCCCAGCAGCCACAGAGATCTGATTCCCTTGACCCTCACCCACACAGCCTTCCAGACACAGTGTATAGGCATACACTCGACCCAGCACGAGACACAAACATACGCATGGAGATACAACGTCTACAGGGTCACTCATGTAGTCACCTGCTGTCACTGTGCGGCCATGGTGTACTGAGAGTCACTCACAACTTGTATGACTTGCTCAGCCCCACTCACAAGGGCAAACGGGCACTTAAACCCACTGGAGTCCGCACCACAAACACACACACATGGGGTCACACACAATCACACAACAAAGGTCACAGCCTCAAGCACCCCCAGCTCCCCAGGCCTCACCATCTCCCCCAGCTCTGTCTCCAGTTCGCTCTTCTCCACGCAAAGTTTCTCATAAGCCTGGATCATCTCCCCAAGCTGTTCTTCCTGCTCCTTATTCTTCTGCAACTGGATGGGGCCCAGAGGGGATGGAGGGCATGCCTCGGTCAGGCCCATCCTTGACTTGGGGGCCAAGCAGCTCTGCTTACCACCCACCCACATGTACATCCGGCACCCTGGCACCCGAGGGAGGAAGGGTGGGAGATGCTGCAGCCCATTGTAGGGAAGACTAAGGCCATCTCTGATCAAGGAGACAGAGGCTGGGGGTTGGGAAGGGGGAGTCAGAAATATACTGGAACAGCAAGGGGTTCAGGGAGCCCAGACTGGGCTGGGAGGCCAGTGAGGGACTCACCTCATGCTGGAACTGGTTGAGCCGTTGCTGCAGGCTGACCTTCTCCATCTCCAGCAGGGAGCCATCCTTGATTTCATACAGAGAGAAGCCGTGCTCCTCTCCAAAGTCATTGATCAGCGGGTACTGTGGGCAGGCAGGTCCTCAGGAGAGCTGGTGCCCGGCTCCCTGACCAGGCTTCAGACTCGATTGGGCTCCCACCTCACAATCTGCCTCGAAGCCCTCGCCTCTCCCTCCCCTCGCTCAAGTGGGATCCACATGGCCTGGAGGCATCTCCCACCAACCAGATCTTTTTTTAGATCCAAGGTCCCACCCTTTGGCTCAGGATCCTTTCCTGACCCTTCCCATCCGAAGCAGCCACATCCCTCATGGGGGGCCCTCGCATTCCCAAGAGTGTGTATCTTGATCCCTCTCTGGGATTCTTGGGATCCCCTACCCTCACAACACACACACACACACACACACACACACACACAGCCAGATCCCCATCTTCTCCAAGTTCTGACCTTGATCTCGTAGACTTTGAGACGGCGGCGGAGGGTGGCATTCTCCCTCTCCAGTCCCCCCAGCCGCTCCTTGATGTCACCATAGGCTGTAATGAGGGCAAAGTGGGAGGCGGAGCACATGTCCCCTCCCAGTGAGGGGTCTCCTGGGGCATCCAGCCACACCTCACTGGGCCCCAGTGCCTCCTGGGTCAGGATGCTGATGTCATCTTCAAACATGGACTCCATGGCAAGGGCCCGGGGCGCGGCCCCCACTGGGCCTCCTGGGAGAGTAGGAGCAACGGTGGAGAGAGGGCAGCCTGGAGGTTGTCCCTCATCCCCCTCAACCTGGCCCAAGGAATGCTGTGACCAGCTGAGAGGCAGCTGGGAAGCTCCCACCCCTGTCTCCCCACAGACTACTCAGCTGCTTTCTCCGCTGCCTTCGGGGGAAGGGGCTAGAACTAGATAAAGACTTTTGGTGGGGAGGGGATGACAAGTAGGGACAAGAAAGCCAGGCCAGCAGCAGAGAAGAGTTCCTTCCAGAACCCAGGGAGACCTGTGGACAGGAAAGGACTGCCTTCCCAGACTAGGGCCCAGACAGGGCTGCCTTGGTTCACTCCTCAGCCCCTCTCCACCCCAGGCCTTGCTTCCCCAAATACCTCTCTGCCACGCTCCTCATCCCAGGCCTCTGGCAGCCCTGGCTCCTCACTAAGGCCCAGTGCTTCTGGGAGAGTCAGCCCCACCACTGTCAGCACGTCCTCTGTGGGGCCCCCGCCCAACTTCCCAGCTTCTTCCTGCAGGATCCCAGAGTTCAGGAAAAGGAAGTGCCTCCCCCACTCAGACCAGGGTTGTGGCAACCCTCCAGGCCCTCCCTCCCTGCCCCTGACCTGGGACCCACAGGAAGTTCTCCCAGAACTGCAGCGGGAACACACAGAGGGGTCGGGAGGGGGGCCCTGGAAAGGGTCCCCGGAAGAACTCCCTAGCCCGCCAATGTGCCTGCACACAGGGAAATGAGGAGCCCTGAGAGGGGGCAGGAATGACTCAGGGCTCCGAAAGAGTACGCGCGAGGGGGTGCGTGTGTACTTCTGGCCCTGTTTATGAATGTGTGTCTGTGCTTGGCATGTGTGGGGGGGAGTGTGTGTGTGTCTGTGAATGAGTGTAGGTGTGTCACAGTCAATGAGTGCCTTCGCAGGGCTGCGCTGGGGGTCGGGAATGGAGTTGGGAAGTGGCCAGGAAGCCGTGTGTGTTTGTGTGTGCGCGTGTGTGCACGCGTGCGTGAGCGTGTGTGAAGGGTGGGCACGTTCGGGGCCGTGTGTCACGTGAGGCACTATGGGAATGTCCGAGGTGTGTGCGCGCGCGCCCCGGAGCGTGTGTGCGCGTAGGAGAGGGGGCTCGGCGTGTGAGTTGGGACGGTGGGGTCCACGACCTCCCAAAGCCGGGCAGCAGGAGCCTGGAGCGAAGAGGGCTCAGGCCCGGGCCCAAGCACCCCCCCAACCCCCCCCCACTAAGAGCCAGGGAAACGCGTGTGACCGGGTCTGAGTAAGGAGGGTGTGCGCGTGTTTGTAGGGCTGGCCCCACCTTTAACCCCTTCCTCCCCAGGCGCATCCCCTCCCCCCCAACTCCGCCCGCCAGCGCTCACCACACCCCCCAGCCCCCCCAGCCCGCCACCTCAGGCCCAGCCCCACCGGCGGGGGCTCTGTCCCCTAGGCCGCCCCGACAGGCGCTCCCTTCCTCCGCATTCCCTACCCCCCCTCCCCTCCCCGGCCCGGCGGCCCCGGGTGATAGCCGCGGAGGGCGGATGGGGAGGGGGTGCCTCCTCCGCCCCGGGGCCCCTACTGCGGCCCCTTTAAGAGCCGCCCTTTAAACCCCTTTAGCTCGGCGGACAGAAATTGTCGCCCCTCCCCTCTCGGGGGCCGAGACCACGCAGCCCCCTCCCCCACCGCTGGCCAAGCCCCGGGCCCCCAGCCGGCCGTCCCCGGGCCGGGGGAAGGGGCTCCCGAGGCGGTGCGGCCTGAGGAGCGGTGGCGGAGGGGGAAAGGGGGGGAAACGCGGGCGGCCGGCGCCGGACCCTTCCCCTCCCGGCCCGCTGGGGCCAACTGCCCGCCAACCTCCCGTCGCCTCCTCCGGCCCACCCTGCGACCCCAGGGGCCGACCCCGGGCGCCGCTCCCCTCCCCCCGCCCCAGCCCCGCCGGGGACTCACAGCTGCTGCCGGTTCCTGCTTGTAATCGCAGCTTACCCCCTCCGCCTGCTCCCTCCCCAGACGGGCACCGGTGCCCCCACCCCCCTGGCACCGCGCTCCGCTCTCGCCCTGTCGCCGCCGCCGGGTCTCTCCCCACCCCCCACCCCTCCCCCCAGCCCCCCTCCCTCCCGCCCGCCCCGCTCCTCCTCCGCCGCCGCCGCCTCCTCCTCCTCCCCGGCTGCTCCGGGTTTCTCCAGCTGGGAAGGCGCCTGGGACCCCGCCGCTGTCACCACCACGTGGCGAGGGGCGGCCAGCCCCCGCGGTGCGGCGCGGCCTGGCAGGGCGCCCGGCGCCCCCCCTTCCCCGGCTCCCCGCCGCGCCCGGCCCGCGCTCCGCGCCCCCTCCCCGACGCCTCCCTAACGCAGTGTGGCGTGGCGTGGCGCGTGTCGGGGCGCCTGCGGGCCGCGCAAGGGCTCAGGTGGTGCTTTGGGGTGTGCTTGGGGGCCGTATATTTGGGGGGAAATTGAAGCTATTTATTTGGATTTGCGTTTGGGTTTTGGTCTTTGCTCTCTTGAGAAGGAAAATATTAGAGTTACTCTTCGTTGCTCTTAGGGGTGGGGGCCTTATTCTGATAATAGATCCACGGACTATGGGGTCTAGTCGGAGAGATGAGAGTTAAATTTGGTAACTTCTTCAGAAAGGAGAGTGAACTAAGGAGGTCAAAGATTCACTTAGGAAGGGAGACTGCTTTCCTCCCGCTGACACGGTCCCCTCACCCACAGGCCAGTGAAATGAAGGAATAACACATTTCGCCCTTTCCACAAAGATGATTTGAGCACTTGCCAAACTGCTGGGCAGGAGACACAAGTTCGTTTGTTCGTTTGTTCTTTCTTTTTCCTTATCTGTGTGTGTGTTGTGCTGTGTTTTGCCACTTTCCCATTGGGCAAATTACTTAACCTGTCTCAATAACGTTGGAGATCATTCCCAGCCCAGGCAACCCTGGGGGGAAGAATGGGGAATCAGAACTAAAGGTGCTCTGTGAGGTGTTCATGAGTCACTTTGATTATTCCTTGGTGGATTAAAACCCTGGGGCAGAGGCATGGTCAGCCTGGCTGCCGGTAGTGAATAACGGGGGGAAACTGAAGAACTCTGGCTAACTTCTGACAGGCGACCCCGGGGGGAAGCAGGGGTGTAGGCTTTTGGTAGGCTCAGCATTTAGCAGTGAAGCCCCCCATCCGGAGGGAAGGTTCAGGCTGCTGGGAACCAGAGCCTACTTTGCTGGCCCCCTGGCAGGAGGAGGGATGAATCTGGAAGGGGAAGAGTAGGAAAGAGAAGGCCTTTTCCTTGTTATGAGCTTTGAGAAGCAACAGTAGCTGCAGTCTTGCCCGACTGTAGGGAGAAGATGGATTTAGGGGTGAGCTTGCCCTCCCAGGAGAACCAGCAGGGACTGTGGACTCTTGCTCTTCAAAGAAGGGGATTCTCAACTGGCTTCCTTCCTCCTCTTCCTGCTGGGTTCCTTTTATAGTCCAGAACAGGAAGACAGGTCAGCCACTTGCTCTGTGAAGCACAAGCCTTTTCAGAGCCATGTGGGACCACCCACCTGTCCTCTAGAGATGAAGGCTACTGGGCTAGGGCATCCATCACGCCACTAATCCCAACGGGTAGGCAGGTGTTACCTTCCTTACTGCTACACAAGTTAGTTCTCTTCTGAAGCCGAAGACCAGGTAAAAGATGAGAGGCTAGGCTAGAAGGTGTGGGCTTGTCTCTGGGGACTTGCTGGACATGAGCTTGACCATGTACTGGGCCTGTGGAACGGGCACACCCTCCCTCAGTGGAAAGGGGAATGGTTCCAGGTACCCATCTGAGCCCTCTACAGAATAAGTTCTCGGGGTGCCTGGGTGGCTTAGTCGGTTAAGCGTCCGACTTTCGCTTTGGTCATGATCTCGCGGTTCGTGGGTTCGAGCCCCTCGTCGGGCTCTGTGCTGACTGCCAGCTCAGAGCCTGGAGCCTGTTTCAGAGTCTGTGACTCCCTCTCTCTCTGACCCTCCCCTGTTCACGCTGTCTCTCTCTCTCTCTCTCTCTCCTAGAAATAAATAAAACATTAAAAAAAAAAAAGAATAAGTTCTCTGTCCTTGCTGCTGCTATGCCGCTCAGGGTACAGATAAGTCACAGCCCAAAGGTTTAGCCTGGGCTCTCACAGCCCAACAGAGATTAGGCCTGGTTTAGGTGACCCTGAAATGCCCCCTCCACCCCCAATCAGGACCTGATCTCATTGCATTCTCCCCGTTTATGTTATTCCAAACAGTTCGGAGAGCAGGGACTATATCCCAGCCAGCTTCATATCACCAATGCCCCAATGATACCTGCTCACTGTACATTTATCCAGCAAAGACTTCTTGAACACCTATTAGGTGCTGGGAACTGAGACTAGTGATGAGTGACAAACATGTCTTTCTTGCCTTCATGGAACTTCTATTCCAGTGGGAGAGTCAGACCAAAAAAATAACTTAAAAAGAAAACAATTAGGGATTATGATAAAGGGTGAAAAGGCACAAGGGGGAGCAATGGAGAAGAATGGGAGTTGGATCTGCTTTAGATAAAGTAGTCGGAGGTGACATTAAAGCTAAATCTTTTTTAGTTCTTTTTGAAGCTTCACTGTAGCTTCTAGTGCCTATAAACCTCGTAACGACCTATCTTTAAGATGCATACTTTTCGTTTTTATTTTTTAAATTCCAGTGTCATTAATGCACAGCGCTGTATTAGTTTCAGGGGTACAGTATAGTGACCCAGCAGGCCCGTGCATTACTCAGTGCTCATCATGACGAGTGCACTCCTAACCCCTTCGCCTAATTCACCCAATCCCCCTGCCTACCTCCCCTCTGGGAGCTATCTGTTCTCTATAGTTAAGAGTCTGTTGTTCATTTGTCTTACGATTTTACTTTTAAGTAATCTCTACACCCAACGGGGCGGGGGTGGGGTGGGGAGAGGGGTTTTTCCAACTTACGACTCTGAGCTCGAGAGTCATATGCTCCACTGGAATGACCCAGCCAGGCATCCCAAGAGTCTCGTTTTTTGGTGTGTCTCTCTTTTTTCCCCTTTGTTCATTTTTTTGTTTGTTTGTTTCTTAAATTTCAATATGAGTGAAATCATATGGTATTTGTGTTTCTCTGATTTATTTCACTTATCATTATACTCCTGAGATTCATCCATGTTGTTACAAATGGCAAAATTCCATTCTTTTTTAATGGCTGAATAATATTCCAGTGTGTGTGTGTCTGTGTGTATACATATACATATATATACCACAGTGTGTGTGTTCTGTATATATGGATATACCAGATCTTCTTCATTCATGTTTCAGTGGACACCTGGACTGTTAGGCTAAATCTTTAAAGGTAAGAAGGAGTGTGCCTGGTTGAATGAATAAATGAATGAAGCAGTGACTGTGGATTAATTAGCTCACCTCTCCAGGTCAGTTTCTTCATCTGAGAAAGCTAGAGATTGGTCTGAATGATCAGGGCTCATCATAATACAGACAGGAAAAGGTGAAAACCTTTGATGAAAGGGGAAATGAGGTGGGAGAAGGGGAGAAGAGGGTGTGGTGGTCAGGCAGGAGTGGTAAAACATTTCCGCATGGCATTCACAGGTCCAGTAGGAAAGGACACAAAAGCAGGGCCGAGTCGCCCTTGTATGTTTCCTCCACGGAAACCATTAGGGCGAGCCTGTCACCCATTCCCAGGACTCTTGATTTGGAGAAAAACTTTGTCGTTCTTGTCCCAACCTTGCCCAGAAAGAGTAGGAGGAGGTAGTGTTAGCAGCCGGCAAAGAGAGTGAATCAAAACCCAGATGACTCAAATAGAAGCAGGCAGGCAGGAAAATTGATTAGACACATGTGACAGTGCAGGGTCTGGGTACCACCTTAGCCCTCAGGTTCTAAACCTTAGAAAATTAGGGTTTGCTGCAGAACCATCCAGGGACTCCACGTGCAGCTGCTGGTCTTCCATCAGATCAGAGGTTTGGGCAGTGACAGAAAGACTCGTTCCTCTGGGGCACCTGCCTGGCTCATTTGGAACATGTGACTCTTGATTTTGGGGGTTGTGGGTTCAAGCCCCGTGCTGCGTGTGGAGATTACTTTCAATCTTAAAAAACAAACAACCCCTGGAAAACCACAACTCATTCCTTCACCAAATTCCCAAATTCCTGTGGAGGTAACATACATCCTCTAATCAAATTAGCAAGACTTGAGTGAAAATAATTGTTGTTTTGTTTTGTTTTTAATGGCTTTATATTCTCTAAGACCACGTTCATGTCTATTTTCCAAACAAAACTTTTGGTTTAGAATTTTAAAAATTACTGGAGTGCCTGGGTGGCTCAGTCGGTTAAGTGTCCGACTTCAGCTCGGGTCATGATCTCAGAGTCCGTGGGTTCAAGTCCCGTATTGGGCTCTGTGTGGACAGCTCAGGGCCTGGAGCCTGTTTCAGTTCTGTGTCTCCCTCTCTCTCTGCCCCTCCCCAGTTCGTGCTCTGTCTCTGTCTCAAGAATAATAAATGTTAAAACAATTTAAAATAAAACATCTATTTAAAAAAATTACTATATTGAATTTTTGAAAATGTACTATTTGTTATTATTCATTAGCCCATGTGCTCCATCAGAAGATTTTATTTGCTTCATTCACTGCTGTATCATCCGCAGTGCCTTCAACAGTGCCTGGCTCATAATAATAGCTGTTGGGGCGCCTGGGTGGCTCAGTCGGTTAAGCGTCCGACTTTGGCTCAGGTCATGATTTCACAGTCTGTGGGTTCGAGCTGTGCTGACAGCTCAGAGCCTGGAGCCTGTTTCAGATTCTGTGTCTCCCTCTCTCTCTGACCCTCCCCTGCCCATGCTGTCTCTCTCTCATAGATTAAAAAAAAAAAACACATTAAAAACCCCCCGCTGTTGATGAATTAATTAGTGCATTGTGAAGCACTGTGCTAAGAACTTTATAGGAGTTATCTTTCACTGGGATCTCTATCTTATAAATGACAAAACTGAGGGGCGCCTGGGTGGCTCAGTGGGTGGAGCATCCAACTTTGGCTTAGGTCATTATCTTGCAGTTCGTGGGTTCGAGTCCTGCTTTGGGCTTGCTGCTCTTAACGCATAGTCTGCTTCGGATCTTCTGTCCCCCTTTCCCTCTGTCCCTCCCCTGCTCGTGCTCTCAAAAAAAAAAAAAATATATATATATATATATATATAAAACTGAAGATCAGGAAAGTTGATTTGCCCAAGGTCATACTCCAAAGACCATACAATACTTTGAAGGGCAGTGCTCAGAGAATAACAGGGACTGCTCATTGCCATGGAGAGCTTATTCACACAGAGTCAGTTCTTAATTCTCTTTCCCTCCAGATGGTGACCGGCTGCCCCCTGCATCCACAGCTCAGCCTGGGTGGCAGAGCGGAGATGTACTTTCAGCGGAGGTTCGCTCCGAGGAGGGCTCAGCTCAGGAACTTTTTGGCCCAGGGGCACCTGGGAGAGGGAACAGCTCCGGGTGTGCTGCCCAAGCTCAGCTGACAGCACCGGGGTAATTCCAATGTAGAGCTTACTCAGCAGCCCGGTGGCCTTTCTGGCCACAGGGCACCACTACCACCCTTCCCCCAACCCTGGTTCCCAAAAACCTTCTAGCTCAGTGTGAAGACTGGTAAGGAACGAGGAGATGGTTCAAACTCCAATTGGGAGGAAAGTTAACTTTAGGGGAAAAGTCCCCCCGACCTCTAGATTAAGAGTTTGACCACCGTCAAAAGGTTAACAGTAGACCTCATTATTGAGAAGGCAACGTGACCTTGCTGTTTAATTCCAAGACCACTTCATCCAGCACTGGCTGGGGAGTTGGCACAGCTGGTTAGCCCACGTGACTTGTGACTTTCGGCAAGGTTCTTAGCCCCTCTGTGCTTGTTTCTTCATCTATAAAATGGAACGAAGTTGGTACCTTTGTTACAGTGTGGATTAGGATGACTTTTACCACTCTACCTACGATGCTTATTATAAGCCTGACACTGGGTAAGTGCATGAAACAGACACCATATAACAACTAGTGAGTAATCTTGCTCCCATTCCCCGAGCTAACCCAAGGTTAAGAGGCTAGCCTGAAGTCATCAAGCAAATGAGGAGGGGGAAGAGCTGCGAGCCCAGGTCTCCCGAGGCCCTGCCATTCCCGGGTTTCTGGACACTGCTAGGTGATGCCATTTCTCCCAACTCCCCGACCTGTACTGCCAAGTATTTATTGAAGGTCTACTGTATGTCAGGCACTGCTCTAGGCTGGGGATACAATGGTAGGCAAGATAGCCAAGGTCACTGCACCAGGCAGCTGATATTATAATCAGGAAAACTGGCAA
Source organism: Hyaena hyaena (assembly GCF_003009895.1). NCBI lineage: Eukaryota > Metazoa > Chordata > Mammalia > Carnivora > Hyaenidae > Hyaena > Hyaena hyaena. The sequence goes on along the minus strand of NW_024080661.1, from coordinate 2,063,757 downwards.
TAAATAACAATTTAAAATATACTCTTAACAAGTGCTGTGAAGCAAATGGATGACCCATCATAAATACGGACAGCACAGACCCATTTTGTATCGCTAAGGTGTTGATGGCATCTGTCTAGGACAAATGTGAGAAAAGCCTGGGTTATGGTGCCTGACACACCTGGCTTTGAATTCAAGCTCCATGTGGTCTGATGAATCAGTCTTTCTGCGCCACCTTTCTCATCAGTAAAATGACAACAGGGATTGCCGAAGTTGGTGTGAGAATTGATACAATGGGACATACAGTATTTTCTCAGTGTTTAGTGTTTTTTACCTCAGACAGGTCGGAGCTGAAACCCTTGGTGAGGCCAGGTGGAACGGTAACCTCGTATTATGTGTGGTTTTCGAGTGTGTCGGGGAGGGGTGTATGTGGCAATGGGGAATTACCTGGAGAACTACTGAAAAGGAAGAAAGAAGGGGCGCCCAGTCGGTTGAGCATCCGGCTTTGGCTCACGTCATGATCTTGCGGTTCCTGGGTTCAAGCCCCGCATCGGGCTCTGTGCTGACAGCTAGCTCAGAGCCTGGAGCCTATTTCGGATTCTGTGTCTCCCTCTCTCTGACCCTCCCCTGCTCACGCGGTCTCTCTCAAAAATAAAAACATTAAAAAAAAAAAAAACTTCCTGGGAGAAGCAGCCCCTCCCTGTGCCACGAACTGGTATCATTCTTGTTCTCTCAGCGCATACTCCCTGGAGAAATGTCCTTGGTCGATGGCCATTGCCCAGAATTTAACGTCTTAGAATTATAAGTTACCCTTTACGACCCAGTGATCTCCAAAATTGGGCACAGAAATAAAATATTAGAACTTCTATTTATATATTTTTCATATAATTGCTTTTTAATATCTATTTTTGTGTCTTATGTTACACAATATAGGGGTACAGTAGTACAGTACAGGTATATAATTTATAAACACGGGGGGTATGCATGATCAGAACTTTCTGATGGGGGGTGCAATCAGAAAAGTGAAAGGCCACATGGAGGCTAAGGGAGGAAAATTATGGTCAGCCCTCATTTCACTTGCCCAACATAAACTAAGAAAGTGTGTATTTCCAGAAAGTAGCCTGCAGGCGCCACTCCGCTAATAAGCAACAGTAAAGAACGGACCTAGTTTCTTAAGTCCCAAGTTAGTGCTCTTCCCTCTACAAATTTCGGGGGGGGGGGCGTGGAAGTAGAAATTAAAGACACACCGCAAACCATGTAAGAAGCCAATTTTGGAGGCGCCATTAAACAAACCAGATTAGCCTGAAAAATATGCACAAGACAGAGCGATCTCCTGAGGGTTCAGAAGCACTTGGAACAAAAACCTCCTCCCCACCACCTTCTCACCACCGCGCCGTAGGCCAGTTATTTTCACTCATTTCTCATCACACGACGCAGCGTCCGTTTTTAAGACCAATGTGTCCTTCCTTTTCCCCAACTCGCACTCACATCTATCACCACCACGCGCTCGTTTCTTTCAAACCATTCATTTCGCCTCCGAGGTGACACCGTGTGGAACCAAAAATGAAGCGGCAAAATGTTGAAAATAAAAATAAAGCGGACTTTATTTAGAAGATAAAGATGGTGGTATCAGTTTTGGTTAATAAAGTTGGGCTCGAGTGTTTGTAACAGGTCTTTAATGCCATCACAGACTGGCATGCCAAGGGCATTCTGAATGCCAATTACAGACTGACGGTGTTTCAAAACCAAGATGCTATCAAAAGCTGATGGAGTTGAGATTTCTCTTAAAAGTCGGACTAACACACTTCTTAAATATCAGAGTGACTAGATTACTTGGTTCTGAAAGTGAAAACACTACACTGAGCACTGCCCCTCCTTTTCTGCACAAGTCCCTACGGCAATATTACAGTTGCCTCTGACAGTCCAAATTTCAACATTTCAACAGAGGGGAGCTGAGGGGAACTGGGAAAATGAAAAGCAAAATTAATAAATGTAACTGATACAGGCAGCTGCCACTTGCGGCAAACCAAAGCCTAGTCCGATGCCCATTTGCTTCACATTTGCACTGACATCTTCCCAAGCGGACGGTAACTACATTCTTGAAGGAATGTGCCAAGACTAGGGTGGGGAAGGCCCAGACAGCGAGTGGACTGAATGCAGTTCACATCCAGTTGCCTTCGGTGGTACAATCGATAATCAGGACAAACGCCCAGACTCTGGAAAACCCACTAGCCAAAAAGTAACTAGGAAAAGAGGATTAAATGCATAACCAGTGTAGAACGCCTGCGAGGCACCAAGACCACAGTCCAACCAGCCCATTTTCCTCCTCTCCATCACTGAATGGATCTGGGAGAAAAGCGTTAATAACAGCACTTGTCAACTGCTTCCCTGGAACAAAACATGACAAAACACACGGAAGGTTTTGTTTCCATTACGGTTCTCGGTGTACTTTATTCTCCTGCTGCTGTCTAGCTAAGCAGCCCACACAGGACAGAAATGGGTAGCACTGAGGAATGATCAGATTTTTTTTCTCCCCAAGATTCCTGCCCCCTCCCTAAGCCCTGACCAACCCCTAATCTATCAGGAATGGTTAGTGTATCACCCTCTCAAGAAACGATTGACATTTAAACTGGGGATTAAAGGGTCAGGTCTCTTCTTAGGGCTTAGCAGGTGGTACAAGCTCTTTATTCACAACGGAGTCTTTCCTTCAAACACCTGTTTTTTGTGTTTTTTTTTTTTTTTTTTTTTGTACACTGGTTCATAGATCGGCACTTGACTTTGAACCTGGCACCAAAAGGCACAATATCTGATACCCTGTACAAGAGCGATTAGAGATGCTGCCATCTGGATGAGCAAAACCGAGCCAATCCCACTTATGAATGGAAGGCTTGGATGGGGAGGGGAAAATGGCAAAGAGAAAAATGTAAGCCCACGTTTTTTGCTCAAATGGATGTGAAAGTGGGAATTTAAGGTCTTGTTTTTTTAATCCTCTGAATACCAGGAAGCAATTAAAAATCTTCCTTGGTGTTTTTGAAAGCAGCATATTCAAAATGCCAGCGAAAACTACTAGTAACTGCAAAAACTGAAAGGGGATCAAAGCTTACGGACATCCCACCTTATTGCTGAGATTCTAAACCCAAATTCCGGGTGCCCTGTTCCCTTGTAAAAGGGAAAATAACGAAGTCTGACTTATGGTTCTCATAGCACATCACACTTTTAAAAAAATATTAAAGTGTGTGACCAGGGGAATGTTTGACACCATTTTATTAATCTTCAACATCAGTGGAAAAATAAAACCTTTTTCAAGTGCCATTTTTGTCACAAGAGTTCTAGTATATATATGTATATATATATATACTTGTTTTTTGAGTTTTATTTTGTTGATTAGTTGGTTTTGAAGGGCAGCAAGAGACCAATACCACATTGTAGTCAATCAAATAAAAGAGAACAGAAGGCCAAGCAGTTTCCAAATGGTTATTTTATCAGATTGTTTGAACATTAAATTTATCCTCATTTGCAATCCAAAATAGTTACCTGAAGTTTGCTGTGTGTGTGTTTGTGTGTGTGTGTTTGCGCGCATGTTTACTTTTTTGTGTATTTGTTTTTAAACTCTTTGGCACAATTTTCTGGGGGTGTTCAGACTGCCACGATGCATGTCAGGAGAGACCTTTTCTTTTGTGCTGCCACTTCTGAGCATCTAAATTTTGGTTTGTTTGGGTTGTGGCTTTGTTTTGAAGTCTGCGTTCTTTATTTGTAACAATTGTATTTTAATTTTTTCTAGATCCTCTAACTCCAGAGTTTTCTTTTTCTCCCCCCTCCCCCCCCCACTTCTACATTCACAGTTGAACCATATTATTAGGAAAGGCGCCTTGATGAAAAGATCAGGATACGGGAGCTCTGACCATTCGTCAGTGTTTTCCCTAGAAGATAATTAAAAAAAAAAACAACAAAAAACAAAACAAAAACAAAACCTAAAGAGCGTCTTTCCTTTTTTTTTTTTTTCTTTTTTTTTTTTTTTTTTTTTTTTTTTTTTAAACACATTTCTTGTGCTGCATCAGTAGACAGAACTTCGGTTAGTTTTATGAAATGCAACATCTAACCCTTTTTTTTCTGGGAAAAAGAACTGCAATGACTTGAAGTTGAGAATGTGGATACCGCCTCACTCACACACACTCATTCTCAGACTGTAAGGAATCCCTCACCCTCCTTTTAGCCGGTACGCGTACAGTACCGTGTGGCAAAGGTACACCAAAGGTGGGCTTGAGACCCAGGCTCCATCTTTCTTATCAGTAGCAAAGGCCAGACTGCCTTTTACAACAAAGCACCACAGCTGAACCCAGTCCCTCCTCCTCTCCCAAACCAGTCACTCCACTCGGCACCGGCCAAAAGACAGAAAAGCTAGTCCTAGCCTGTCCTGGGAAGAGAGAACTTTCTTTTTTTTTTTCCTAAGCAAGTAAATCCATCGTTTTTCTCTTTTCCAAGATGGCCGACGTTAGGGTTTTCTACGAAGTCAGTGCTTACTTAGCTCACTAACAGCGCTGCTGTTGGCGGCTGCGGCTGCGGCCGTGGCAGGATTTTCAATGTGGTGTGTTTTCAAGCCTCACTCACTCATCCTCTCATTCCCAAACATTCAGCATCCGTGCACACTCCTCACTTCCGGGTTTTTCAAAAGATTGGAGATTTCCAGTGGGGGTCTCAGGTTATCATCCCAATGGTAACAGATCTAAAAATAGATGGAAAACAAGTCAACTTTGAGATCACATACAGCTGGAAGAGTCAAAAGCTTCTGATTCCTACAAGTAAGTGCTCACAAGCCAGAAATGAATTTGTCTAGTTTGTCCCAATAGAAGAACTAATTGTTTTTCTTGTCTTCCTATGTGCCAGCTACCTGCTCTCTCCATTAGCACCTAGATTAGAGGGTGGGAGGAAAGCTAACAAGACAAAACTCAAAATAGCCAATTTTATTGAGATCTCTGGAATAAGACAATAGTACGTAAGAGCTGAAAAACGTAAAGGAAGACTACATTTGAAAGCAACGGTCAAGGGTGCCTGGGTGGCTCAGTCAGTTTAGCGTCTGACTCTTGATTTCAGCTCAGGTCATGATCTCACGGTTAGTGAGCCCCTCTACAATGACAATGCAGAGCCTGCTTGGGATTCTCTCTCCCTGCCTCTCCCCTCCCCTCTCTCAAAAATTGAAAAGAAAACAAAAAGCAAGGGTCACACAACTCTTGACTTCGGATATCCTCTGTAGAGCTATGCAGCGTTTAAAAGCACTGCAGTAAAAAAAAAAAAAAAAGAGCAGGAGAAAGAAAATACTGGGAAAATGCCATTACCAATGACTTTATCAGGACCCCAAATCATGTGGAGCCTTCACTGAATTCTAGTTACTTAAGTTCTGTTCCTCATTAGCACGAGAAATCAAGTATTTGGCTCAAGGAAAGGCTGATGCCCAATCCTTCCACTAGTACAAGCCTGAGGAACAAAGGCTTGGCTTAAAAGCACTTATATGGGAAGGGATACAAAACAAAACACCCTGGGAAAGGCAGCCCTTGTCGCAATAGTCTGAAGGAACTGTGCCTCCTCCCCACGAGAGTAGAAGAAAGAGGGCAATGGAGACGCACTCTTACCAAGCTTGGTTCTTCAGTTTCCTCAGTTCTTTTGTTGCCCATGTAGCAAGGGTTTTTGCTTTGTTAGTCTTCGATCTCCGTCCTTCAGTTAACAGTTCATGGATCATTGGCCTAGCTTCTACTAATTTCAGTACGTCCTTCCCAAATGCTGTACACAAGTCCCTGTGCAGAATAAACACACCTGACAGTCAGCTCCTGGCCCCAAATTATCATGTTTTGAGCCTTCCAAATCAGTGCTAAGCTAGTTGTGGGTTTTCTTTGTATATGTATCTGCTTTTTAACATTTATTTTGAGAGAGAGTGAACGGAAGCAGGTGAGAGGCAGAGAGAGGGAGAGACAGAATCCCAACCAGGCTCCAAGCTGCCAGCACAGAGCCTGATGCGGGGGCTCAAATTCCTGAACCGTGAGGTCATGACACGAACTGAAATCAAGAGTCGGACACTTAACCGACCGAGCCTCCCAGGTGCTCCTGTGTTCCCCTATTTTTTAAAGCTGGAAGAAATGTTAAGGGTAAGTTGAGCACCTGCCCTCACCAGGTGCACGAATGAACTCTGGAGAGAGAGGACTGAAGTAGGTCCCCCAACTAACTCACGGTTCCTTCTAACGATGCCTCACACACTTTTCAACAGAGGAGGCTAGACGCAGGCAATTTGTTAACCAACCTCAGAATGTGGGACAGACAAATGCCTGCTGTTGCTCCTACACCTCTGAGAACTCGCTTCATAGAGTTTAACGAAGAGAAATTAGAAACCTGGAGAGTCTGGAATGAGACTAGAGCTAAGGTCTGGAATAAATTCTCCTCTGTGAGAACTCATAACAGGACACCATGGGCTCTACTGAAGAAAGAAACACCAGGGCACCTGGGTGGCTCAGTTGGTTAAGTGTCCAACTCTTGATTTCAGGTCTGACCATGATCTCCTGGTCTGTGGCACTGAGCCCCATGCTGGGCTCTACACGGACAGGACAGAGCCTGCTCGGGATTGTCTCTCTCTGCGTTTCTTCTCTCCCCCACTCTCAAAATAAACACACTAAAAAAGAGAAGCATCCATGTCAAAGAAGTACGTAATCACCATCCAGGCTACACTCAAAATTGTTTATCACCTGTCTTCGCATTTTCCAAAAGTTCTATGTAGCTACTGGAAAGAGAACATCACCTACCCTATCAGTCCAGCAGCACAAGCTACTACTCCGTCTGTATGATCCTCATCTCCAGCAATGTGGTCAATGAAAGACAGAATAAATTCTACTCTGGGTTGTACCAGCATCACATCCGCTATAAAAGAAAGAGAAAGTCTGATGAAGCTGTCCCACCCCTGGCAGGACTACACCCCTCATTTCAAAATTTCCAAATACACTATCCCCCCAGAAGGCTGGTTTCAGGTCGCAGCTTTAGTTGCACATGGTCACACCGAACTATTTTCTGAAATTAAGATGTCATTTTTCACATCGATACAAGAGGCAGATAGTCCCTTTGTTACAAGCAGAAATAATAGAGAAGGAACAAATGGAGCCTTTCCTCTAAGCCTGTGGTATCAAAGAGGTAAAGGACGAATATTTCCCCGATCAGTAACAGAAACATCAGGTGCCAGAGGAAATCTGATCTCCCAGTCCTTTAATTCAATCACACTGGGGGTGTGGATGTGCTCACAACTGCCACTCAGGGCTGGTGTAGACGCTGACCAGCACCAGAGCCTCGCAGGATCCCATCCCTTACAATGCTCATGGAAGGGAAGACCTGGCAGCAGATAAAGAGGAACAGAAATATTCTCTCCCCAAAAGCAACTCTTTTCATCAGGGCACTGTTCCTTCTCCCCTTCCTTTAAGTCCACAAGCGACAGAACTAGAGGCATCGCCCCTTTGGCTAAGTGAACTCTGGACTAAGTCAACTGGGCTGTATACTCAACGGTGCACGTTCTCCTGATCTCCCTTCAGTCCCTGGACAATTCCAGTATAGGCTTCCAAGCAGCCTTCCCGCAGCTCATTCAGATAATCCACCATGTCATAGTCCGACTGTAAGAGACAAAACAATGTCCATGATTCAAAGCTTTGGTTGTAGGGCTGTCAAAAACCCCTCTCATCCAGTCAGGGCTGGACTTAAAGACAGCTTTAAGCGTACCTTGTCCACCTGGGCTTGGGAAGCCTGCTGAAGAGTATTCAAGACGACCTCTAGATATTTTTTAAACTCTCCACCAATAGCAAGCGCAATATCACCAAACACGGACAGAATCTGTGGCTTCACAGACCTGTGGACATTTTCGTTCTGACAAAAAAAGAGAGAAAAGCAAATTAATAAAAGTCAAAACATGTTCCATCCAAAGGTTGTAACAAACAACTACTAACTTGCTGTGTACAGACCACAATTAACAAGGGTTCTCTCTGAAAAGAGGGATTATGTATATTCTTCACTGGCTTCCCTGCACCCTCCGTTCCATGTAGCGAGCATGCATTCCTTTAACTTTACAACCTTACTTTACATAATGACTTTGTGAAAAGGAACAATTCCTTTCTTCCTACATCTACAGGTAATCTTCTGGCAACTTAGAGCTCCCTCTCACTAAGTTTTTAATCATGTTTCCAATTGACAATTTCTTCAGATCCTAGTAGACTGGCTTGTGCGTGTGGACACTCACCCCCAGGTTCTCCAGGAGGAGCTGCATCACCTCGTCACAGAAAGGTAAGATGTTGGACTGCAGGGCGCGGCATAAGTCTCCCACTAAGCCCACAGCTGCCAAACAAACCTGCAAAGAATCCAGGAAATGATCTCCCAAACAGAAAAGGCCAACTGCAGGGTAAGGCATTATTATTATTTTTTAAAAATTTTTAAATGTTTACTATCGAGAGACAGAGCATGGGCAGGGGAGGAGCAGAGAGTGGGGAAGACACAGAATCGGAAGCAGGCTCCAGGCTCTGAGCTGTCAGCAACAGAGCCTGACACGGGGCTTGAACTCACAAACTGCGAGATCATGACCTGAGCCGAAGTCGGATGCTTAACCGACCTGAGCCACCCGGGCACCTCAATAAGGCATTATTTTTACTTAGCTGCTGCTCCTTTATCACCTGAGCCTAGAGTGGACAAAGAAAACATTCTACTTCTCAGAGATTTGCTCATTTTAACAACCAGTACGGCAGGAAAAGAACTAAGACACCCAAGGTTATCATTAAGAAATGACAGAAATGACAATATTCCCCAGGAATGATGGTGACAAGAGCCAGGTGGTTAAGAAAGAGAAGGAATAAGCCCTGCTCTTAGGGCGCTGTGCTGGTACATCTAACATCCTGGTTTTTTTCATGGACTACTTCTAGTTCACACACTCAGGGCAACAGAATAGGGTAGCTTTGCACCCAGGGACAAGGCACTGAGACTGCCTGGATTTGTACCACCATGACTGTCCGGTATAAATGAGAATATAAATGTATTCTACCGAAAAGCATAGACTACCTGGTACTCAGCATAATTTTTCAATCCAATGCCCAGGAAGGGTTTAAAGGCCTCCATGTACTTTAGGAATTCACCACCCAAGACTGCAAAGAAGCAAACTGTTAGCACCAAAGGATATCACAGAAGTGAGCAAAAATAACCACTCCAGCTCTCCCAAAACATATTCACTCCACACAACAGGTTGGGTGGAGCATGCAATAATTACCAATTCTCCCATGAAGACATTAAGGGTGTCTCCAACAAGCCCACTTCCTAAGTGCTGCAAGAGCCTAACTCTTATGCCCTGAAGATAATGCCAAATCTCCACGGAGTGGGATTTTTCACTTTGGCTGAAAGAAATTCAAATGGTTTTTTTTCCAAGGAATGTCAGGGTAAATTTTGAGTTGGATGAGCCAACAATACTAACTCTTGGCCACCTCTTCGTCGGGTTGTAACACATCTTCTCTGGCAGCCAGCTTTAAGACAGAGTCCGTCCCTGGGCAACTCCATCAAGGACTTATTTAACAAGCCAGTCAGGGAAAGCCAACTGGGCTTCTTTCTGAATTCACCACTCCAGGAGTCATAATGAACTGCCGTGTCCCGTCAGGGCAGTTACATGGGGCCAGATCAGTTGAACATATGCTCCTTAAGCTGGAAATAGGTCTGGTCCTCAGAGAAGTAGTCCTCAGGTAATGGTCTTGGTAATACACCTTACAGGCCATCCCTGAAGAAGCATTTCAGGTTTCTGAAGTGCTCTTTACTGTGCTTTTAAACTGCCCTTCAAAGAGTCTGAAGCAGACATGACTCCTCCAAAGCAATTTTGTATAGTCAGACATAGAACAACCAGAAAACCAATTAATTCCTAGAGCTCTCGATGTTTCATTCCATCCCATACAAAGGACCATGATGTGTCAACCTGGAGTCTGAAGCATTACAACTTGAACCAGAAGGTAGCAAGTTCCAGCAAAGAAAACAGAAACCTTTCTTTCCTCCTTCCTTGAAAGGAGCCAAACCTCAATAAAGCAAGTAGACTTTTAGGGGAAAAAGGAACCTGACATATATGGGGTAGGCGATAACAGTTTTCCCCCCAAAACACTGCCAATCTGAGCTGCAAACTGGCCTATTTATTTGAATGAAAGTGGCAAAGCAGGTATGTACAAATTCATACTTATGTTTAACCCAACTCTGCACTCAAGTCATGCCCCAGTAAATGAGAAGACATGACCATGCTCTCTGTGGTCAAAAATCCCCCCTGGCCTTTGAAACTCCCATGCCCTAAAGACGCTCCTTGCCCAATTTTGGCTCACTGACCTTCCACCAGGGTGCTAACTGCCATCAGGGCATCTTCTTGCACTCCCCCAGACCCAGCTGTGCTTTGGAACATCCTTAATAGGGAGGCCATGACCACATCAGAGATCTGCAAAGCATCTTGATGTTGCACTTTCCGGAGAACATTCTGTGAAATGAACAAGAAAGAGTTCAGGATCTGTTGATTCTAAAGCCTCCAATCAGAACCCTATACATACCTTTCTAAAAAAAAGAAAAAAAATCCATTAACTCCCTTGACTTTTTTTTTTTTGGAAAAACCAAATATACTTTTTATAATCAAAAGCTTTCACAGTGTAAATCACCTGCAACAAAACATGCATTTTAATATCCCTTCTACTTCCCAGTTCAGAATGAACACGAGATGATCTTCCATGGTACATAAAGTCATCTCTTCTCCAGGTCATTCATTGTCTGATAAAACCATCAGCAGACCCCACATTCCAATCTTCCTGGAATGGCAGCTGAATTTATTTGAGCTTTAAAAAACAATAGGTTGTATTATAGTTTCTACTCATAAAACAATTCTTCCTATATTCTAACCTATTTACAGATGCTGGCAAAGAAATAGCTTTGAAAAAATAAAGCCAAGTGAATTATCCTAATTCAATATTCCTCAAACCTCACTCCTTAGCCTTTAATTTGTTTCAACTAATGTTACCAGATCATTCCTATATTTACCAGATCTAAGGAAAGACCTTAACAGTCAAGCTTAAAAAAAAAAGTTAAGTTTGGCTATGAAAGAAAAGGGAGTTCACAGGGAAGATGACCTAGTTAGCCTCACTCATACTAAAACCTAGTACCTATGTAAGTAAGCATTAGACAATTTCCAAGGTTTTCCTGATCTTTGGTTAAAAAAGGGAATAGCACTTCAGCCACTCCAGGAGTCCAGTCATGAATGAGTGACGTTTGATTTTCGGATTCCTGGTCTCCCCTCAAAAGACTACTCTGAATAACAGGTTCTAAGACATAGATTATAATAAAGCTTCCCATAGGAACTTTTGTTTCAAAAGATGGTAGAAAAACTCAAGGCTACATTTTCTAGCCGAGTGAACCATAGCTGGGGACCAAATCTGGCTGGGCTACACTTGGACAACCCAATAAAATCCAAAGACTGCAAGCTGCCAACACAACATAGCTATACAGCTGGGAGGACCATCATAAAACCAGTAGTTTCCTTCCCTAAACTGGGCAAAAGACAAATTCTGCCTTTATGGACAGAATAGGGAAAACTCTCTCAATCAACCACAGATAAAGGCTTTCGAGAACACTTTTTTTTAAATTATTTTTTTAATGTTTTATTTATTTCTGAGAGAGAGAGACAGCATGAGCAGGGGAGGGTCAGAGAGAGAGAGGGAGATACAGAATCTGAAGCAGGCTCCAGGCTCTGAGCCAGCTGTCAGCACAGAGCCCGACGTGGGGCTGGAACCCATGAACCGTGAGATCAAGACCTGAGCCGAAGTTGGACGCTTAACCGACTGAGCCACCCAGGCGCCCCTCGAGAACACTTTCTGATCAGCCTGAGAACTGGTAAGTGACAGAACACCACTGTACCTGAAGAGTTGCGCAGAGCAAAGACTGGAGGTCATTGAACTGGATCCTATCCGATGTGCTTTGGATATGGGACTACAAAGAAAAGAAGATCATCATACTCTGAATAAACACCTTCTAAAAGAGCCCTGAACTTCCTCAATGCTTCCATTTTTGCTGGGTTTGTCAACCATTAAATAATCTCTGCTAAGGCTAATGTAGGAAATAAACAAACTTAACATATGTATACGGTGTGATGCGTGCACATAAACTGGGATGAGCAATGCACTTAATGGAGCAATTTGTGAAAGCCTTACACCTCTCTGAGAAAATACAGATTTACACGTAAATATAAACACCAAGAAGAGAGACCATGCCCCACCTCCTACCACGCCGGAAAGCCCAGTCTCACCTCCATCTGGAGCACCTGCTGCAGTCGCTCCATGATAACCAGAGTTGTCTTCTGCACTGCAGGGTAACAATCCTTGGCACTGTTTTTCACAATTTCCATCAGAGATTCATATGCAGAACTCCTCAGGTTGTTCTGGTGTCCATCAGGTCTGCAAGGAACACACAACAACGTTAAAGTCTCACCTGAGAAAGAAGAGAGTTGTTAATGACACAGACCTTGTTGCAAAGAAACTAAGGATCCTATGGGGCACCTGGGGGACTCAGTCAGTTAAGCATCTGATTTCAGCTCAGGTCATGATCTCCCAGTTTTTGAGTTTGAGCCCTGCGTCGGGCTCTGTGCTGACAGCTCAGAGCCTGGAGCCTGTCTTTGGATTTTGTGTTTCCCTCTCTCTCTGCCCGTCTCCTGCTCACACACTTTCTCTCAAAAATAAATAAACGTTTAAAAAAGAAAAAAAGAAAAGGAGGATCTTAGAAAGTGATATGGTTGCAAACGTGGTTTGAGTTTGACAACACAATACAACCAGGACACAAATTTTCAACTGTGAAGCCAATGGCTATCTTCGTTATGGGTCTCCAGGCCTACTTAAACTTTAGAATGGCTCTTTGGGAAGGGGCTAAAATTATAGGGAAAGAAATTAGTTTAAAATGCTGAAGGGTGCCTGGGTGGCTCAGGCAGTTAAGTGTCCGACTTTGGCTCAGATCATGATCTCATGGCTCGTGAGTTTGAGCCCTGTGAACTGTGCTGTCTACGCTGACAGCTTAAAGCCTGGTTCAGAGTCTGTGTCTCCCTCTCTCTCTGTCCCTCTGCTGCTCTCTCTCAAACATAAGCATTAAAAAAAAAAGGGTGTGTGTGTGCCTGGGTGGCTCAGTTGATTGAGCCATGATCGGCTCAGATCATGATCTTGTGGCTCCTGGGTTCAAGCCCCGCGTCGGGCTCTGTGCTGACAGCTAGCTCAGAGCCTGGAGCCTGTTTCAGATTCTGTGTCTCTCTCTCTCTCTCTGACCCTACCCTGCTCATGCTGTCTCTCTCTCAGAAATAAATAAAACAGTAAAAAAAAAATAATAATAAATAAATAAATAAAACAAACCCAGCTTCTTCCTAATGGTTCCTTTTAAGCATGGCTTTAGGTAGAGCTCATACAACCAAAATGAAAGGTTATTCCAACTTCTAGCCCCATAAAACTACATTTCACGGGTGCCTGACTGGCTCAGTTGGTGGTGCATGTGACTCTTGTTCTTGGGTTTGTAAATTCGAGCTGCACAATGGGTGTAGAAATTACTTAAAAATAAATCTTTACTTTTTAACATTAAAAAAAATTTTTTAACTGTTATTTATTCTTGAGAGAAAGAGACAGAGCACAAGTGGGGGAGGGGTAGAGAGAGGGAGACACAGACTCCGAGGCAGGCTCCAGGCTCTGAGCTGGCAGTCAGCACAGAGCCCATCATGGGGCTCAAACCCATGAACCGTGAGATCATGACCTAAGCCGAAGTTGGGCACTGAACCAACTGAGCCACCCAGGCACTCAGGTATTTTCTTATTTTTTTTTTTTTCAAAGCCCCAACATGGGGCTCAAACTATGACCCTGAAATCAAGGGTTGCATGCTCTGACTGAGCCAGCCATGTGTCCCTTTCTTATTTAAACAGTGTCCCATAAGATTCTCTTAATGCTTTCTGTTCCTATGATTAGGTTAGACAGATGCCCCCCTACACAAGGCAAAAGGAGCTGGATGCAAAGATACACCCGCTTCTGGGTGCGGTCAGTCACCTGTCTGTGGTCTCCAGGAGCTTCTGAACTATGAGTTCAAAAGAAGAAGAGAGGCAATAGGTAGCTGGTTCTTCCTGATCATCAGCCACATCTGCAGCTTCATAAGCAGCTTCAGCCAGACTGGAGAAAGCCTTCAACAGAGACACAGTTAATATTAGTCCTGAAAAGAACCCCTCCCCAGGATAACCTCCTTTTTCTTTAACACGCCATGGGTGGGGGTTCCTTTCCAAACGACCTAAGAATCAATCACTCAATGCCAGTGAATCCTCTCAGCTTTTCCTGTCAAGGTCCTCAAGATGATCACTTAACAAGAGGTATCCTTAAAACTAAATATTTACTCATGTATTTATCTATTTATGTCATTTGTCCCACTCCAACCTCTCTCCGTAGCAGTGTCCTTTCATCTACCACAAATACCTGCCACTACGTCATTTCTTTTTCCACTTACAGAAAGGCTTTTAGCCCCACTCCTTCCTCATCTGAACTTCCTCCCCCACGCCCCCAAAGGTCCCTAATGAAATACCTTCAGCCTGCACTGACTCAGCACTTGGGCCGCCTACTTTTGCCCCCTTCCCAGCAATGGTACTTTTTATAGCTTGCAACTCTTTACCTTAATCAAAAATTTCTTGTCCCCAAGCAACTGAAGAAAGAAAACCAGGTCCAGACAGTTTTCCCACCGGGTTAGCATGACTGTTCTAAATGGTTTGGGAACCAGTCACCATGAGTCAACAGCTCCCACTGGCTCATGCAATTGGCATCCCCCAGATTTTAAATGAGGAAGGAGATGCTATTCAGAAAAGGCCCTCCAGTGAGGTAGACCCATCTCTCCCCCACACCTCCCACCTCCCTGCCAGTGGCTCAGCCCAGCTCCATAGCTCAGTGGAAGGAAAAGCCTTACCCAGCACACATTTGAGGCCACTCTGGGCTCAGCACTGAGGCCCTCAATCAGACACTGCAGCAGCGGGGTCAAGTAGACATCATTGATGGCAGCTTCAGGGAGCAGCTCACAAATTCGGCCCACAGTCCACGCAGTTGTATCTCGAACAACCACACTGGGGTCTTTCATTAATTCTATTAGGGTGGGCATAGCCTGCAAACACAGCCATTATTAGCAGAGCAAAACAAAGATCAAGATTCATGTTGACTGATACCTCAGAGGAGAAAATGCTGACGGTTGGGATTTTTCTTTAAAAAATTTTTTTTTAGTAATCTGTACACCCAATATAGAGCTCAAACTCCCAACTCAAGACCGAGAGTTGCACGGTCTTCTGACAGAGCTACCCAGTGGCCCCCTGATGGCTTTGGGTTTTAACCCAAAGCACAGAGACCATCTGTCATTTTAAAAGATATGTCTGTCCTATATTGAACAGTATAATAAAATTAAAAGGAGAAGTGAAACAGTCCTCTCTTTACCAAATCCCAGCAGAGAGTTTCACTAAACGTCTAGCAGGAAAAAGCGTCCAGCAGACTTCCACTAAAATCACTTAGGTGGTGCACCTCCATGCAGCTGGCTCCACTGGGACAGGCCGAGTACCACAGGCACTACACTCAATTCCAATGGACTCTCGGATCACGTGTGATAGTAAAACACACTAGTTCTACAAGACTTTTCATTACACAGGTATCATTTTGTCCTCAGGACAGAATCTTCACATAAAAATTATGGGGACGTTTATGATACAGCAGTAAGTGAAAACACAAGTCCTAAGAGTGCTGCACGGGAAGACGTCCATCCTGTTACACCTGCGTATGTGCACACAGAAGACAGCTACACAGCTCAACACTAAGAGTTAAGAATGCTATTCCTTCAGTAATGGGAGTAAAGGAGACTTTTCCTGCATTTTCTCAAGTCCTGAGTTTTGTTGACAATCCAGAAATAACCTTTGTGGAGGAGCACGTATAGTTTGTTCTGAAAAAAATTTTTTAATGTTTTATTTATTTGTGTGTGAGAGAGAGAGCGAGCGAGCGAGCAGGGGATGATCAGAGAGAGAGGGAGACACAGAATCTGAAGCAGGCTCCAGGCTCTGAGCTAGCCGTCAGCACAGAGCCCGACATGGGGTTTGAACCCACCAACTGTGAGATCATGATCTGAGCTGAAGTCGGACGCTTCAGTTTGTTTTTAAAATAAAGGCATGCTTTTGAGTAAAAAGCTCGAACAATAAATATCCCACGGAAAAGCCCCCAGCCTCACCTGTATAACTAGTGGTTTGAGCTGATTGGGCTCTGGTCCTTCCAAGATACAGCCAAAAGCCATTACTGCTGCATCACGGTACCGCCAGTCAGGGTTCTTGATGTGTTCTTTAATGAAGGGGAGGACGTGTGGGACGATGTCATCTTCACAGCAGGTAGCCAGAAGCATAAGACACACACCTGCTGCTTTGCAGGGGTTCCAGTCGTCATCGTCATCATTTTCGTCCTGATGATGAGAATGTGGCACTAGTTCTGTTTTCGTTCAAAGAATCACTTCAACTCAAAAAAAAAAGTTTCACTAACTCCAAAGATCTTCTGGCTACTCCCAAATGTCGTTGGAACTTAAGTTTTGGGGGCGTAAATAAAATATAAGACTTGTATATATACACCCATATATATATATATAAAAAATACTAAAATTTATTAATTTTGAGCAAGAGCGAGCGCACATGCATGAGAGCAGGGGAGGAACAGAGAGAGCAAGAATCCCAAACAGGCTCCGTGCTATCAGCGTGGAGCCCAATGCAGAGCTCGATCTCACAAACCAGGAGATTATGACCCGAGCCAAAATCAAGAGTTGGACACTCAACAGACTGAGCCACCCCATAGAAACCTTTATATTTTAATCTCTTCCGTAAAGGTTCATCAAAGCATAGCCTTTGTTAATTAAATAAGATGCAGATGGAAGGAAGTCCCACTTAGTACTATACAAGGACACGGACACACTTCCACTACATGCAACAAGGATGGAACTGAAGCGAAAGGCAGAGCAAGAGTATACACCATATGATTCTAGTTAAGTAAAGCCCCAAATCAACCCAAATTAATCTATGATGGTAAAGATGAGGGAGGGAATGAGTAGGAAGAGGTAAAGGAAGCCGTGAGGCGGCTTCTGGTGTGCTAATAATTACTATAGTTCAATGAAAAGTTAAACCAAAACCAAAGTCAAAACCAAGATTCCACTCGGATTTCTCCGGAAACTAGAATTCAACGTCTAGCTTCCTTATTGTGGCTATTCACGCCACATAATCAATTTAAAGTAGGCTACCTTAGGCACCTTTAGAATTTTACGTACCTAAAGAATTATTTGTTCCCAGATGCAAAAAGCACAACAAAAATATACAAAAGCGAAGACACTAAGGTCACAACGTAAAAAGTGACTGTTAAAACTGAAAGAGGAGATGAAAATTTGAGAGAGCTCCCAGTGCACTTCAAACCAAATACATCTCTACTTATCTTTCGAGATTGTTGTATTCAAAGTCATGTACTTCCCTAAAACCAAATAACTTCTCTGTGTACAAGGAAATTCTGCAGTGCTCAAAGGGACAGCAATGTTTCCTCAGAGCACTCCTAGCCCTCTGGCAATATTTTACATGTGTCAGGAGAGAGGAGATACAGAATCCTTCCAAACACCATACCAAGAAAAACTGTCATGCCTGAAATTAAAGGGAACAATGCCAACCAAAATGTACTTCTTATAAAATAAGCTTCTATGTTTATACATTATATCTATCTTTATGAAGTCATCACTTTTACTTTGTCCTGAATCTTATGGATGTTAACGATCATGAAGGATTGGAAATTTCTTCCATGGGTTGGAGTCCTTCATTGGGATCTGAGTAATTCTTATCCAACCTCACCAGCATTTTAAAAGTAAACATACATACTGTGAACTCATGAAAACAATCCAGATAGTAGCAGATATTTATAGTGGCCTAAATGAGCACATCTCTCTCGCTAACCTGTACTGCAACTTTCACAGCGTGGTTACCCTGCATTCTTATGGACAAGGTAGCATTCAAATCAGAGCAGCGGATGTAGCTCGTTCGCCATCAAGACCGAAGTGTTCAGACCCAGTTCTCCTTCATCAACAACTCAAGAGTCCAGAGGATCTTAGAGATTCGTTTAGCCGCTCCTGAGTCAAGTATAACAGAATACCAACCGGCTAAAGTGGGGCCGAGTTCCCTTGTGGAAACTGTTCCGCAGCAAACTAATCCTCAACAAGGTTTCTGGCTTCCCTGGCTAGGTCGGCGAGGTAACTCACCTGTTTGGTTAGTGTCTGTGTGAGGATGGGAACCAGGTACTGGAGTGCTCCCTTGGCATAAAACTTGCTGGTGTGCTCAGGAGGTCGTCCTTGTTCAGCTGCCTGAGGAAAAACATAAAAGCGAATTCTGGACAGCGGCAAACAGGCGGATACTAGAGGCACACAAGAGCAGCTGCCCAGGGGTCTGTACAGAAATACACCTAGCAAATGTAACATTCACTGTGATCTCTGGAGGTGCTCACTTTTTGGTCTACATCAATGGGATTCTTTTAGGCCATACGTATAAATCTACCTTAAAGGACCAAGGCAATCTTAAGAACTACATTCCTTTATCACAAGCTCAATTCGTATTAACAAGATGTCATCTAACTAACCTTTGGACCAAAAGATGTACTTAGTTTACGTAATGATGCCAAAAATAAAACTGCTTCTTGGTGTGCAAGACAAGGAAGGCTGGAAACAAAGCTTGAGTTCAAAAATGGCCAAGTGCAGAACTAGCCCCTCCGTCTAGATCAAATTCCTTCACCAGAGTTAGTAAACTATCAATTATGCCTCCCGTGCTTGCATGAGGACTTCCAAAAGGAAATAATTCAGCGTCAGACATCACCTCATTAAATGGTGACTGCCTGCTGCCCCCTTGTGTTCACGGTACTAATATCAACATTTATAATAAATCATACCTGGCTGACTGGTAAAGCCTGACACACCTCATTAAGGGTCTGTCTCCCTCCTAAGAATCTCTGGCTGGCAGAGAAAGAAAATCTCTATAAATGGAGACACCCTCTAAGCCCAGTCACAAAATAAGGCCTTCCCAGAGGAGACTAATGCCTACAAAGGAGCTATGTCCCAAAGATGAGTTGGAGAAACAGCTCTCTCCCCCGGCACCGACTTTCTCCCAGGCTCACCTCAGAAGCCTCAATGGCCAAGTCCATTTCCTCATCACACACATTGGACCAGAATTCTATCCCCTGTAGGGCTACCTCATCAATGTCACTTTTCATTGCTTCAATTGTGATCTTAAAAGAAAAAAAAAAAAGACACCGCAGATCCCAAGTAAGTGCTAGTTCAAGTTAGACCCCCACTTTTAACCACAGACATTCAAGTGTCAAAAATGTAGATTTATGAATGCAGGTCTGAAAGGAACGGCAGAAACAGGAAACTGATTTTAAAACTACACTCTTTACCAGCAAAAGATAGTACAAGTCTTCTTAGCACATTAGTGATGAGCGCAAACATTAATACTCAGGACTCCAGGAATTTTGATTTCATAACATTAAGTAAAAAAATTACAGAAATGACAAGACTGCAAGAACAATGGGCTTCACAACTAGCTACATGCTCAAATACGCAAAACAGAAATACTTACAGCAAAAAGAGCGGGACCCATATATGTCTCCATGTACTGATAATACAAGGACATTATCTTTACCAGATTCTGTAAGGCAGCCACTCGTACCTTTTAGAAAGAAAAGATTACTTTGCTATTTAGTTTAACAAAGTAGTCTGACAAAGACATGTAACTACTTCACACAAATGGGACAGTAACCTATAGGGTCAGTTGAGGTACATCTGGGTAATGTCATCATTTCCCAAAACTCAATCTCTTCCCTTTATTTTTTTTCACTATCCCTGTTTATGTTTCTTTCCTTCTTTCCTTCCTTTTTTTACTTTAAAGGTGCCTGTTGAACCTATGGTAAGACTAAACTCACAAATGCCACTCAGACTGGATGTTACTCCCACCTGTTTCCAGGGTCAAGGTTTAGGTTACAGCAATAGCAAAGCTGTTTCAATGGTTACAATAAAAAACAATCACTTGTGTAATTACAGCAATCAAGTAGCAATGTTGATCAAAGAACATTTCGTCCTTAAACCTTTTATAAGACCACAGCAGCTTGCATTACATTAACTTTCCAAGTCCTGTTTTTTCTTCTTTTACTAAGAACAATGTTAGATGCTAGCCAAACCTTATTTCTGAAATCACCTGATTCCCAAACATTTATTTTTTACTTTTTAATGCTTATTCATTTATTTTGAGAGGGAGAGAGAGAGTACAAGCAGGGGAGGGGCAGAGAGAGAATCCCCAGCAGGGTCCATGCCGTGAGCACAGAGCCTGACACAGGACTCAAACTCACAACCCGTGAGATCATGACCTGAGCTGAAACTAAGGGTCAGACGCTTAACCAGGTGAGCCACCCAGGTGCCCCTGATCCCCAACGCTTCAAACTACTATGCTAGAGATGGCATTTCCTAGGAAAGACAGAAGACAGATTTTTTTAAAATTCTGACCTCATACTTACCCTTGTATCCGGACACTGTGTGGCTTCACAGACCACCTGCATAATAAAGTGCCTCTCGGACTGTAGGAAGAATAGAAATAAAGAGAGTAAGAGTACACACCACATATATGCAGAGTCTAGACTACCTGCTTCAGGGAAAGCCTAGCACTCCCTCTGGGATCCCATAACCCTGAACCAATCAAGCAGCTTCTCCCTGACATAGGAATGGCACTATGAAAGCTATATAAGAGTTTGCCCCCAGGGTCTATTATGTGACCTGCCTTCTAAAGAGGTCCCTAACCTTTTAATCCCCCATATGATCTTCACTAACAAGACTCAAAGGAGGAAGTAGATAGGAAAATGTAGGTCACAGAGTTTAAACAAAAATGGTTAAGAAAAAATCCCTACATTAGGAAAATCCACTGCTTTATATTTAAGATTTGAGAAATCAAAAACATCTGCTTTACTTCAGAGACAAATTTGTTTTCTGAGGTGGCAAATCCCCATCAAATGTGGTATGACACCAGAGAACAGAGCCATGAACTTCTCTCTACTATGCTAAGTCTTCTGAAACGTGAAAGGAACCTCCCTGCTTTGTCCACAAGACCAAGAAATGGCAACAAGCCCAGCTAAAGTATCAATAAACATATATACGGAAACACTTCCAGATCATATAATCCAGCAATTCCCAAAGAACTGAAGTATATATCCCAAAGAACTGAAACTAGGGCCTCAAAGACCAGCAGCATTCACAACATCCAGAAGATGAAAGGAAGCGACCCAAAAGTCCACTGACAGATGAATAAACAAAACATGATATACACCCACAACAGAACATTACTCAGCCTGAAAAAGGAAATTCCGACACATGCTACAGCATGTATGAACCCAAGACATTGTGCTAAATGAAATAAGCCAGTCACAAAAAGGCCAATCAAATACTGTATGACTGATTACACTTAAATAAGGTATCTAATCAAATTCATAGAAACAGAAAGTAAGAGTGGTTGCCAGGGCCTGGGAAGGGGAAAACAGAGTTATTTAACGCATATAGTTTCAGTTTTGCAAGACGAAAAAGTTCTGGAGACTGGCTGCAGAACAACGGGAATATATTTAACATGACTGGATTGTACACTTAAAAATGGCTAAAATATAAATGTTACATCATTGTCTATTTTAACAACTTAAATAATATGGGAAAATACTTTCAGGCAAGATAAAAACTTTCTTTATGTATTAATTTTCAAAAGCACCCTTCTAAGGAGGTATGAAATAGTTCAACTTCTATAATTATATTTTTAATTTTTAATGTTTATTTTATTTTTAAGAGAGACAGAGAATGAGTAGGGTAGGGGCAGAAAGAGAGAGAGAGACACAATCTGAAATAGGCTCCAGGCTCTGAACTGTCAGCACAGAGCCTGACGTGGGGCTCAAACTTATGAATCGGGAGATCATGACCTTAGCGGAAGTCAGACACTTAACCGATTGAGCCAGTCAGGCGTCCCTATAATTTTTTTCAAGTACACTCTATGTCCAACATGGGGCTCAAGCACATGATCTCAAGGTCAAGAGTTACGTGCTTTAACAGCCAGTTGTCCCCCACCCCCTTGCTTTCTTTAGAAAAAAAGAGAGTAAGAGAATTTTAAGGAGGCTCCATGCTCAGCACAGAGCTGCCATGGGGCTCTATCCCACGACCCTGGGATCACCAGAGACAAAATTAAAAGTCAGATGTTCAACTCACTGACCCACCCAGGTGCCCCCCCCACCCTTACTTAAAGTAAGCTCTACAACTTCTATATTATTTTTAAAATCTCAGAGCATATCCACATTTTGATCTGCAAAAAGAAAAACCTTCGGTCAGAAACACTTCAGATCACATTTACCCCAAAAGCCTCATGAGAAAAGGCAAACACCTACTCCATGACCATTTCTCACATAACACAAATCATGAATGGAAAGGAGTACACCTAGTAGTATTTTCTAAATCACAAACCTAAAACGAAACGAAACGAAACAAAACAAACTCCCCAAAACAAAAAAACAACTCTCATTTTACTCTTACTTCTCACCTTCTGAACCCATACCTTTTTGTCAAAAGAGACTCACCTCTTTATCAAAGTTTGCTTTGGTGAACTCCAGTGAGTTCAGGAGTGCATTAGTAGCCGCCAGCTTCACATTATTACTGGGCTCTTCTTTCCTCATCCCCTGGATTATGGCAGTCAGAATCTCATTGGATTTATCCTGTAGCTGCTCTGGGTCCTGAAACAAGCAGAGAAGTGCAGGGAGTAAAATAATGAGCTCATGACTAATCAGCAGTCCTTTTAACTGTGAAATCACTCGAGTGAGTATCAGGACTTTTCTCTGATCTCTTTCCACCCATCTCCATGCAGAAATCCCTCAAAATATCCAAAATCCAAATCACCTCAAGATATCCCAAGGTCTAGTAGTCCAAAATCAAACTGAAACAAGGGTAAACTCATCAACTTCATCTGATTTCTTAGCATGGCTCTGGGCAGGAGGTAATGCTGACTTTTTCTTCCCCCCTTCTGTGCAAAGGGAAATAGCAGTCTGGTGGTTTTTTGAGTCTGTCTGTACCGACTGAAGTAAAGCTTCTGAGGACCAAGGATCAACACCTGGGCATGCCATCTAGGCAGTCTAAATCCAGGTAAAGTGCTGTGGACGTCTTTGCCTCATCCAGTCTGTATATGAAAACAGATACCCGGGGGGGTAACCTCGGCAGCAGTCAGAGTCCCAGGAGGGCTGCATTTCACAAACTATGCTGTGCCTATGCTGGGGGGGGGGGGGGGGGGGGGGGGGGGCGGCGACTTAGCCAACTACATCAAGGGTTGGCAAACTGTTTCTGTAAAAAAAAATAAAATAAATGAAAAATAACACAGTGTCCATAGTATACAGAGGATCTTGGGAAAAGGATCCAGGTCAGGGATGTTCCAAGACCGAGAATATCCTCTCTGAAGAGTCTAGACTCTATGCCTCTCCAAGCCTCTCCAAGCATACAGATTTCTAGTCTTTAGTTTGCGATCCTCAAGTCTCTTTACTTTAGGGCATGATTAGCAACATGAGGATAGACTAGCTATCCAAATATAGAATTCTAGATTATAAAAAGCAGTGCTACCTGCAAAAACACTCTGTAGTACCTTGGTTTTCTCCATCATATAATAAAGGACAATCCTAATACCATGCATGTGACAACCAGAGGGTATCAGAGCAATGTATGTTAGATACTGAAGGCAGTACTTACTATATCTTGGCAAATGTAACCAATAGCTTCCAATGTTGACTCTTTCATGTGCTCTGTGCTGTTGGGGTTTGTGACATTGGCCACCAGCTGAGGAATGAGCTCTGGCCACTGGTTCACTGGGATCTCTGCACAAGCAATACCAGCCACACATTGTGAGGCAGAACTAGGCCGGTAAGTTTCTGTGCCCAAAGTCTGCAAAACCTGTGCACACACACACACACACACAAAATAAGATGAAAGATATCAATTTCTAATGATATTTGAACACATTTTGCCTACCACCACACCTCTTGTACCAGTCTGCATTTTCGGCCACACGTGAAGGTAGAAGAAAAAGGCCCAAACAATATAGTCCGCTGTCAATAAATAAAAACAAAACCAGCCTCAGCACTAACACCTGCATAATCAACACTGCCCCAGAGCCTAGAAACAAAACCAACCACCCCTTACTTCTAAATGGAATTCTCCAAAGCCAGACACCTCACGTCAACATTCAATGCAATGTAAGAAAACAACAGTCAGAAGGGGGACATTAGAAGACAAGAGAGATGACAAAATTCACCTTCTGGGCTAGGCGGATGCTCACAGCCTTGTTTTGTGGAGAGAAAATGTGGGCTTTGAGAATGAGGCTAACTCTGGGACATTCAAATGGGTCTGATTCACTGTAGATCACGGTCTAGCCTGATTCAGGGAAGAGATCTTCACACTCATAAAATGTGGAATAAATCCTCTTCCCTCTGGTCACTGACAATTTAGCACCCTGGGTGACTTTCATAGAAAAGCCTTGGTCAGGGAACATCACTAAATGCAGACACAAAGTTAATGCCATTACCAACACCCAAGAATGAATCCTTCTTTTAACTTCCAATCTGGAAGGATTTGTTTTGTTTGCCCAAGAATCAGAGAACTCTTCTCTCCACTATCAAGAGATACCAAGTACTAGTTAGATATGCCCATTAAAATGAGACCTGCTTTTCATTAAACAGGTCTTGTTTGAAATGATTATCATACCAGGATTTATGTAAAGGGTAAAGGCACAGGTACAGATAAAGGATGAAGCCACAACTGACCCAGGGTTAATCATTACCACAATCAGCTAATTCAGTCAATGAACTCACTAAGAATCACCAGTCCACTCAAAAGGCAAACAGTTAACTGTTCCTGGCATGAACACAGGACAAAGATTAGCTGCCAGATATTCAGGCCAGCTCTGCTGACTGGGTCAGGTCACTGAGTATCCCGCTTTGTAGCTAATAATAATGAACTCCCCATCTTTCCCCCATACAGTATATCATCATCCCTGCCTATCCCCACTGCCGACAGCTCTGCCCAATAACAAACTGTTCTGATGGATTCTAAATGAAGGTTCTGCTCTCAAGGGTTACCAGAGCTGGCATGTATGTACAGTCTTAACAAAGACTGTATGTCAAAGACACAGAGCTGGGAAGCAGGGATGAGATGACCGGTCCAAAACAGCAGGGGCTGAACAGGTATCAACCCATGTCTGACGAACAGTTCCAGTTCAGGGTGCTTTCCCCCTATACCACACCATCTCCTGGTACAGGGGCAGAGGGCACCGAATCCCATCATTAATTTTATCTTTTCTCCTTTAAATTGCTTCTGGAAAACCCTTAATTAATATTACTTGAGGTGATTTAGGGGCCACAAATGTCCAGCTCCTAAATACAGAAAGGTTTTTCTTTTTTTTTTTTTGACCTAGGGGTAATCCTAAAAATACTCATTATCAGAAAGAAGAGAAATAAGGAAGTACCTCTCAGCGGCATCCAAGACCCACATTTCAAAAAAGAGAGCCATCAACACTGAAAGTACTAATTACCAGAGGTGCTATGAAAGGGAATAAAGGCCACATCAACCGCTCTTTTTTTTTTCATGCAGAAGGGTTCAACAACACATATACAAAAGCTTACCCAAATTTTAAGAAGTGTTAAGAGTGATGTGCCAAAAAAAGAGTCAATTACCGTTCTAATCAGGTCTCCTCTCATTTACTACTGCAGAATTCAAGGAAGAGAAACTGAATGGGCGCTACACGCACCAAGATTTCCAGTGACTGATGAATGGGCTTCATTTATATCAAATTACTGAAGGGAAGATTAAAATGTTATTACATAAGCAGACCCAATGTGGCTAGAAATAGCTCTACATATTCCAAAAAGGATTCAGAATAAGCTGGCTTTCATAATCTAGTTCTCAGTCATGAGTACCTTCGTGGTATATTAACAGTCAGAGGAACGGGTATATTAACTTGAGAGAGAGGTTATTGCCTCCAGGGCCACAAAGTTACCTAATGCTGACACCTAGAGCCAGAAAACAGTAACTATGATGTGTAGAACCATGACATGTTCAGAGTACACACTTAGGAATTTCCCCCACACTGGTTTCCCCCTAAGTACCAAGGACCAACGGCTTGACTTACCGTTTTTAGTGCCTCATGCACGTAAGACAGACCACTAAGAACCTCATTAACTGGGGTGGGTGGGGAGGACATCTGGCCACATATTCTGAATCTTTTGCTGCAGCTAGAATTATGGATTTTAATTCAACAACAAAGACACAAGAACTCCATGATGCAAGGGACATCCTACTTTTCTCAAAACTCATCAGTCCACTCTCTGAATGCCCTGATTAAAAGCCAGATGTTTCTAAGGGAAGTTGTCCTGTTTATTAAGTAGAGAAAAACATCATTAATATCATACTCTTAATTCGCCAATTCTCTGGGCTTGAAAGGCCCAGGACACAACTTAGTTCCCCTTTAAACCCCACACTGTGCCATGCCTAAATCACCAAGCAATGAGAATTACCTACAGCAGAAATTCTACAAGAGCAGGGGGTGGCTATGAAAAAAAAAAAATCACTTTGGAAGACAGGAATATTTACAAAATACTAGAGCCTAAGTCTGAAACAGAATCTCTGGAGGAAGCACGGATATATACTATTGTTATACATTCCTAAGTGATTCTGATAGTTCACGTTCAGGAACCACCAATTTGTATACTGTGTCAATTAACAGATTCTACAAATTCTGGCATCTAATTCAAGTTCCTCAAACTGCTGTTTACCTTAGTTCTGAAAAAAAATTCCACTGCATTCATTGATGGGAAATGATGGCAAAGTACAGACAAGCTGAACTGGGAAAGAAAATTTTAATCAAATACAATTTTTATCTTCAAGTGGAGCAGAGATCTCAGAAACCTATTACACTGTCAGCTCTATCCTACGTAAACGACTGAACAGATCAAGGTGTTTCTTGCAGGGGGTTCAGGAGGAGAGGATGGGGTAGGGGTGAAGGGATGGATGTATCTTGTTCCCTAGGGCTAACAGGACCAAAAGAAGATGAAGTTACTTACATAATTCTTGACTTCCCGTCGAGCATTAGCATCAATCGCAAGCCACCTCTGCTGATATTGTGCCTTGATATCTGGATCTTTAGATGTCAAAGAGTTCTTGATTTGTAGACCAGCTGCCACTCTGGCAACCTGACTGTTTCCTGGATTTGCCAGCACTCTGGACAGTTCCACAAGGAAAGTGGGCTATTAAGAGAAGATGCATATGTGAATGAAACTATCTCTCGGGAATTTCACCAATCAAGGATAGCTTCTGGAGCACCAAAGCACTGGGGGAAACTTAAGTTTTTCAGGCCATATCATGCCTCAGAAAATGTTACAATACTATTTCAAGATTCCTATAAAAATGTTACATATTACACAAGGAAGTCACCCATCTTCCCTGCAGCCTTAGCATTTAACAAGGAAGTACAGATTTTCCTATCGACAGAATTCTTAGCGCCCAAATCTTCACATTAGGTCTCCCAGAAAAAAAGAAGTTTGACCATCTAGTAGTCAAAGGATTCTTCTAGGTAACAATGCCGGATACTCAAGAAATATTTGTTAAACGAATGAATATGTTAGGACAGGGTAGAAAGTAAAATTGTCTAAATTAAAAAAGAATCTTAGTCCCAGAAGAATATTCAGGGTGGCTTTTGATCTCACATATTCAGGTAATCTATAACAGAGGTAAATACTTAAAATGCTAAAACATAGATTTAGAAAGCTAGTCCTCTGTTTTAGCTTGAAGTGCTCAGCAAGAGGGGAACAATGAAAAAAGACAACTTGGAAAATCTGGTAATATTTAGAAACGGGAAAACTGAAAAGATAAAAACGTCAAGGCAAATTTGCCAAGAAAAATGACTTTAAGAGTCAACAGTTAACACCCGAAAGGCTCCTATACATTTTGGACTTGAACTGTTCACTAAACATAATGCATTTTTGAAAAGCTTACTCAATCTTCTGTAATGCATAGGTCCTCTAAGCTACTCTCTCGGTTTAAAAATTTTAAGACACACTCCTCTTCCCTACAGGAAGTTCTGTCCGATTGGAAAAGTTAACAGGAAAAACCAAAAGCAGACAGTTTCTTACCACTGCCAAGGTCTGCAATCACAGCAGAAGGTAATTCTTAAAGGTTTTATTAATTACATACCACTAAAAAATATTAGGAATGTTCATAAAGAAAATGTTAGGAATAAGACAAATCACTTCTTGTGAATTAGCAGAAGCAGAAGAAGGAACATACCCCAAATGGAAGTACTATTACTGGTCTTGACTAGTGGAAAAAAATCCTTTCTATGAAAAATTTAAGGATAAAAAGAGTAGTAAAAACTAGCACATAAGAGGGGGAGAAAAAGCCATTTAAGGTAGTTTGTATAAAATAAGCCTTGTCACTTTTTTTGCTTATATTTTGCCCAAACAACAAAGGGACACGTTTGGTTACGCTGTTATTTAGACTTATTTTCTATTACCTTTAAAAAATGTCAAGTATCGTCTACCTTTCCACCTGCTCCCCATCCCCCCAGTAGGAGGGACATCAAAGAGAAACGTTACTGCCACAGAGGTGGTTTCAACCAATCCATCCCATGTTTTTATACCGAGGTCCAGTCTAATGGCCTTTATCTTCATTTTTTTCTGTATCCCTTAAACTTGAAAATATGAAAATAAGGAACTTTCCTCTGTGATTTCATCTAGAAACAGGCCCGATCAAGGATGAGCCTCAGCTTGCTCTATGGACACAGATTCAGTCTCTACCCATCGAAGTAAAACAAAAAAACAAACCCCAAGCCCCTCCGAACCCCAAACTAAACAACCCATAGAGGAATAACCCGACAACATTGCCGGGATGGGTTAGGAGGTATTCGGGTACCAGGCCTGGCCATGAGCACACAACCAAGGGACAGAGGAAAGGGTAGACTCTGGGAAGTAGGTGGAGAGAATCATAGGGGCGACGGGACGGGAAGGAGAAGCCGGCCCCGGTCAGAACAGGGCGGGCAGCTGGGCTCGGATCTTCCACATGGCCCCTAGGCCCGGCTCCCCCACCCCCACCCTTGCTGAACACGCAGCGTCGCGCAACCTAACTTCCCTTCCCTCCCTCTTTCTCCCTCCTGCTGCACCGCCGCCCTCCGGCCGCGCGGCGATTGGGCGGCAGTCACCCCGGCGCGCCGCGCCATTGGCCAGCTGCCCCGGGCCCGGGGCGGGACACACCCACCGGCTTCCCGATGGCGGGGTTAGGTTGGACGGGGGGGGAGGGGGACGGGATGGGGCGGGGTGGGTTCCCGAGGCCTGGGCCTCCGGGAGGGCGGGAAGGCCCGCACGCAGGGATGGGTGGACGGCGGGATGGGGGACGGCAGGGTTGCACGCACCAGGTTTTCCACGGCCGCACGCTCCAAGAACTTCTGCGCCGCTTCCAGTTCCAGCCGATCTGGGGGGGAAGGAAAGTGGGAAGGGGACAGGGTCAGAGAGGCCAGGGTTTCCCCTCCCCCCAACCGGTCACCTCAGCCCGACCCCCGGCCCCCGCGTCCTACCGGGAGACACGGTCTTCTCGAGGATGGTGATCAGCTCCATGGCGGAGGTGGTGGCGGGGACTCCTCCTAAGATGACGGTCCGGCCTCTCGGGCGGCGGCTCTAACTGGGGATGGGGGTTGGGGGTCGGGTGGGAAGGGAGGGTGGGGTGGGGGGCGGGGGTCACCACAAGCCCATTCACCGGCTCCCTCTTGGTAGTCGCCCCGGCTCCCTTTCCTTCCTCCTTTCCTTCCTTCCTCCCTCCTAATTTGCTGCTGGCGGCGGCGGCAGCTGCTCCTCTGGCGGCGGGGGAGGGACCCCGGGGCTAGCTCAGAGCGCGGCTGGTGCTCGGGTGGCGGAGGGAGAAAGAAGGAAGGGAGGCGGTAGGTGAACGGCGGCTCGCAGGGAGGGAGAGAGAGGGAGGGAGGAAGGCGGAGGGATATTCGGACCGGACCTCTCCGCGGCGGCACCGCGCTACATGTTGATTGGCTGCCCTCCTGGCCACGCGGAATCCCCAATTGGCCAGGCGGTTAGCGTTGAAGGGCCGCTCTGCACTCATTCGCCCGCTGGTTTCAAGTCCCGGGTTGGCTGGGCGGGCAGCGGGATGAGGCACGCGGGTTGGCTGAAGAGAGGGAAATTGGGGTGGGGCAGGCGGGAGCCGGCCGCTGGTTGGATTGGCCTGGTAAAGGCCTTGAGCTCAGACCGGCTGAGCGCTGGGAGGAGGGTGGACCGAAGGCGAGACTCCCGGCCCGCGTGATTGGCTGGGACACTAGACGTTGATAGGATAGGGCGCCCGGGAGAACTGAGGAGAGGAGTTCGGGGTCGGGGCCGCGGAAAGGCGGGAGGCGCCCCGCTGCTTTAGGAGCCCGGCGCGGGGCACGATGGGACGCCCCCGGGAAGGGGCGGAGCCGTGTTCGGGCTGCGGTCGGGAAAGCGTCGTCACTCCAAGGGGCGTGTTGAGGACGGTTTCGCGGGCCCTAGCGGGGGAGGCGGGGGTGGCGGGGGTGACCGTTAAAGCCCTGCACCGCGCCCACAGGAAGCTGCTTCCTTGGCCAGGCCTGCTTGGTGCCAGGCTCCCAGCTGGGAAGGACGTTGAAGACCAGGCGGTGCAACTTCCAATTTGCAGATGTGGAAACTGAAGCCCAGAGAGGGTATGCAGCTTGTCCAAGATTACACAGCCGGTTAGTGGCCTGCTCGGGACTGACCATAAGCGCTCCTACTGCCCTTGGCCTTACACGCAGCTTCCCCTTTCAGGAGGTGAATACTAATGCAGTTCCCTGAGGCTTATCTATAGGTGTTGAGGCCTGTCTAAGGTGGGGTGGGCATTTGGATGCCCCTGTCCTTAGCGACCAGGTACTTGAAGGTGTCTCAGTCTGAGAAGGTGCCCCTATACACGCACACTCGTGAACCAGAAAGAATGTGTTTGCAGGCATGGAGGATTGCAGTTCTTGGCCTTTTTTAGTTCAAATCCTGCAAGAAACTAATGAAAACCTTTCTGTAGCAAAATGCACATAAAGAAAACGTGCATACCCTGACTTCCCCTGAGGTTGGTACATAGGCTCCTGGCGAAGCATTTTCTGAATTATTACATTTTCACCATCTTGACTTAGGGTTCATTGGATGTAGCTAGTTTGTAGAGCTCTTTGCCACATAGATTGAGCTTGCAGAATAATTATCCTACTCCAGACACACCTGGAAAACCTAGGAGGAACTCTGTCCTTCCTGAGAGGGTCCCCCCAAGAATGAGGGGAAGGTGAGTTAGCTACCTTTACCCCTTAAAAGAAGAAGAGGTCTTTCTCTGCTAGAGCTCTCTTTACAGTTCGGAAGCTAAAAGTGTGAAACCAGCCAGTCACGCCATCCTGTGACTGGTGGGTTTCCTATGACTTAGCAGCCCTCCTAACCCCCTGCACCCCTTTGGCTTCATCTGTTCACTGAGGGAGAACTGTACTGTGTGTGCAACTTTCTTAGGAATCAGTGAAGGTTAAGTAAGACACCAGGCATGGAAATCCTTTGACTTGTCCTGTGGATTAGCCATCTTACAAATGATCCACAGTTTTGCCTCACTCCAACCCAACTTTCTCCTGCCCTCCAGGAATTTGCTCAATATGATAATACCGGTGAGGGCAAACGCATTTTTAAAGCAGCTGGAATCCAATGCTGGGAAGATCTATGTTTTGCCACGAAGTTCCAGTCGTTTGGTAAGATCCTTCCCAAAAGTGAAAGATTTGTTTTTTAAATTGAACCGAGGTTACCGATGGTGCCGTCTAGCCCCTATCGAAAGTGCTCCATACTATCCTGCATTCCGCAAATACGGTGAGGCACCATAACCTGAGTGTGTAACACACAGACTCCAGAAACTGCCTGCTGCGTTCATATTCCCAGCAGTGCCACATTTTCACTTGTGTGACTTGCTTTGCTTGTATGTAAAAATGGGGCTGGTAATTGTACCTACTTCACATAGGGCTTTTGGGAGATCTTATGTGAGTTAATATGTGTGGATTGCTAGGGACGCTGGCATGTTATATGTGTTAGGTATGCATTGGCTATTACCTATTAAGCATTATTTTGTATTAAGCAAGCGGTTCTGGGTCTTTGGCTTATTAGGAAAGAAAGATTTTAATTCATTTATCTCATAAACAAATGTAAAGTTGGAAGAGTGACCCAGTCGGGCTCAGGGAAAGCCTACCTGAGAAAGGGAAGAGTTATTCAGGTGGAGAAGGAAGGAGCAGCATGTGCAAAGGCCCTGTGAAGAGAAGGAGCACGGGCATTATAAGGAACTGCAAGAAGGCCAGTAGCCCCAGAGCACAGAGAACAAGGGATTGAGATAAAGTTGGGAGCGTTGAGTAAGGGAAAGAGCATATGAGACTTGATATGCCATACATATGATTTTGGCTGTATTCTCAGAGCAAAGGCAACTGTTTTAAGGTCTTAAAATTGGTGGTTATAATGGGGAGATTAGACTAGAAAGGGGAGAGGAGATACAGGGAGACCAGTTACAGGGCCGTCGCCATGATCCAGCTAAGAGATGATACATGGAGAAGGGAGAAAGGTAGCGATTATAGTGGAAGTAGGAATAGATATCAAGATTTATTGAACTTGTTAATCGATTAGAAGAAGAGGGAGGTGATACTGGCGCCTACCCGATTTCTGGCTGGCACTTGGGGATGTGATGCCATTTGCGTGCTTCCCAAAAAGGAGAAATCGGAGGCCGTGTGGTCTGGTAGAATAGAGAGGTACTTCAAGTTGTATTTCTTTCTGTTTTTTTTTTTTTAGCGTTTATTTTTGAGAGAGAGAGAGATGGAGCATGAGAGCATGAGTTGGGGAGGGGCAGAGGGAGAGGGAGACCCAGAATCCAAAGCAGGCTCCAGGCTCTGAGCTGCCAGCACAGAGCCCAGCACAGGGCTCGAACGCACAGGCTGCAAGATCAAGACTTGAGCTGAAGTCAGACGCTTAACTGACTGAACCACCCAGGTGTCCCATTAAGTTGTATTTCTTGAGCTGTATTTGGTATCCGCAGGTTTTTGTATGTTATTCTGTGTACTTTTTGAATGTCAGGAATATTCACATCCCGTGGACAAATTCTGAAATTAAAGAGAAGAGCTGGGTTTTAGTCTGCCACTTCCTGTTGTGCGCTCTTGAACAGGTTACTTAACCTCTCAGATCTGTGAAATGGGAGAATCTGGGCGATTTTGAACATAAATGGGAAGCTCTCCTCAAAGTGCTTGGTGCAGGTGCTTGGTGCCAGGAGACCGCTTAGCAGCATCTTCGAAGCAAGTGTATTCGCCAAGGGATGAGGCGTGCTGGCGTGTCCCCATCCCGTCACCCAGCCCACAGTGCCTGTGGGTGAGAAGACCGGCTGCACGGGGAGTAGCAGTCAGGCTGTGACCTGATGCCTTTTCCTCCGAAGCAGAGCTAACTGACCTGAGGGGTTGAACCGTGGCTTCCCAAGCACGGAGGAAGAACAGAGGTGAATCCAGTCCCTGGAGAACTGAGTGCCCCCTGCTTAGTAATGGGGCAAAACTTCATCGCCATTTTCCTGTCTTTCCATTCCCACTCCTTCCAAGTAATTTAGAAAAGAGACCGTTTGCACAGAAGAGCAGGGCAGAAATGCTATTATCATAAAACAGCTCTCTGGTTTCCTGTGGCCCTTCCCTTGCTTGGCTCACCAGGCTCTAGCCTTCTTGCTGTTCACTGAACACACCTTGATCTGTGAGCCTCAGGACCTTGGCATTCACCGTCCCTTCCACCTGGATCACTCTTCCCCCAGTTGTTCCTTCCCATTCTTCTCAATTCAGAAGTCACTTCTTCAGAGAGGCGTTCCCGGATCACCCATGTAGATCGTAAGGTCGTTTCCAAGGTACTCGTTGTGACAGGACCCTATTTGATTATCTTCAGAGCTCCTCGATACCTGGAATGGTCTGTTGGTGCTGTCTGACCCCGCCCCCGCCAGAAGTCATGTTCCCAAGAGCAAGGATCTTGGCTGTCTTGTTTGTTGCTTAAAATTGTGTCTCATACCGTGGTAGGTGCTCAAATATTTGTGAAATGGATGAACCACAACTAAGCATGCGATGTGTTCTTCTGGTCCATGAGAAGTGACTTGTCTAGTTGTGTTATAAGGTGCTTTATAACTTACCGCACCCTCTTTTCCAGTGTTATTCATACTGGCCCGCTCGCATACCTTTGGTCCAATCAAGCCAACCATGTTGCCATATCCTGCCAAAGAAGTTGATCACTACCCTAGGCCTGTCCCCCACCTGGAATTCCCTCTTGTCCCTCTCTGTCTTCAAGGTGGTACTCTTGTTAATTTGTTCATTCGACTACATTAATTTTGGGGCTCCCCTCTCCTGGCCATTTCAGGTATAACGTGGGACTATGATAATGGCCCCGAGAACTGTATGAACAAAATGCTGTCATGGAGCTGAAGTCTCAGAGAAGGAAGAGAGATGTGTTCCCTGGTGTCGTTATGAGAACACTTAGTAGACAAGGGAGGATTTGAGCCAAACCTTGGAGGGTTGGAGAGGATTCGAGATTGCAAGGAAGCCTTCTCTAGCTAAGGGTGATCTCTCTGCTTAGTAATAATGTGATCTTGGGCATGTTTATTTGAGACTTCTGTGCCTTGGTCTCCTCATCTGTAAAATGAGGAGAAGAGTCTTAGCCATGGGTATGAGACCTGTATAGTCACACAGGCACTTAGAAGGGCTGGCCCCTCACTTGGTTTAATGCTGTGTTGTCACCATATGAAATTCTTAATGATTTTTGAACAGGGACCCCTGCAGCTTGTGTTCTGATCTCACCTTCCTAGGGTTAGGAAGTTGATACAGGTACATTTTTGGAACAGCGAGGGCCTGGCACAGAAAGAGGGCTTCATAAGTGCTAGCTGTTATTATTGTCATTGGTATATTTAGTCTCGGAACTCTTGTAACGGTACAGCTCACAGCGCACCTCAGGTTAGCATTTAAACAACCAACAAATATTTCTGAGTGCCTGCTCTGTTACGGTACCAGATGGGTCACAAAGATGAACAGAGCAGTGTGCTTCCTATCCTTGTTCAAAGAACAAAGCATGTGTTTTAAACATACTAGGGGGTCCCAGGCTGGCTTAGTCAATAGAGCATGTGACTCTTGATCTCTGGGCTGTGGGTTTGGGCCCCACATTGGGTGTAGAGCTTATTTAAATATTGTTTTTAAAATAAAAATTAAAGGGGCGCCTGGATGGCTTAGTCGGTTAAGCGTCCGACTTTCGCTTAGGTCATGATCTCGCGGTTCGTGGGTTTGAGCCCCGCGTCGGGCTCTGTGCTGACTGCCAGCTCAGAGCCTGGAGCCTGTTTCAGAGTCTGTGTCTCCCTCTCTCTCTGACCCTCCCCTGCTCACGCTGTCTCTCTCTCTCTCCTAGAAATAAATAAAAATATAAAAAAAAAAACTTACAAAAAAATAAATAAAATAAAATAAAAATTAAAAAACATGCTAGTTAGTAATAAGTAATAAATGGTGTATGTCAAATGAAGACTATTGGAATTTTTAAAAATCGAATCTGGGGCCCCTACCTTCAGGTAGTATTAGTAGCTCTGGTGTGGGGCCTCAGACTCTATTCCCCAGGTGATTTGAATGAATAGGCAAGTTTTGTAACAGCTGGCATGAACTCTAGGGAGGCCTTGTGAAACAGAAGGGAAAAGGTTGGCATTGGAGTCTATCAGACGAGGGGTTCAAGTCCCGCCACCTACTTGCTCTGTTACATTGTAGAAGTTCCTTAGCCTGTCAGTCGCCTCATCTGTAAACATTAAAACCATGCTTTTAAGATTAAATTTAAATTTTTTAATGTTTTTTAAAAATTTATTTCTGAGAGAGAGAGAGACAGCGTGAGCAGGGGAGGGTCAGAGAGAGAGGGAGACACAGAATCTGAAACCGGCTCCAAGGCTCTGAGCTAGCTGTCAGCACAGAGCCCGACACAGGGCTTGAACCCGCAAGCCACGAGATCGTGACCTGAGCCGAAGTCAGATGCCTAACCGACTGAACCACCCAGGCGCCCTAAGATTAAATTTTAAAATGCTTGAAAAAGCTGAGCCCACAGTGGATACTTCATTATGGGTTCCTTCCTCTAGAGGGGAAGATAGTATTCCGGGAAGGTGCAGTTACAGAAGGCTCCCTGAAGAAGATAGTTCACCCCTATAAGCAGTATATTTGGATGGGAGGAAGGCTTCTGATTACACACTCTAGCAACAACCAGGATATTAGGTGGCTCTCTTAGAAGGATGTTAAATCCCCAAGTAATTGATGGGATTTAGTGGCTGTAGTGGCTGTTTAGATACAGAGGAGGGGAAAGATGGAAGGTGAGTGCTATATCTCTGGCTTGAGTGAGAGTGGATCATTTTAAAACCAAGGTCAGCTATAGAAGCTGAGTTGGTGCAGCAAGGCAGGGTAGAGGTTGGGGCAGGGGTCGTGAATCCAGTTTTAAAAACATTTAGTTTTTAAGGTCATGAGGAGATATCCAAGGGCAACTAGACATTCTTGATTGGGAATTTGGGGAAGGGCTGGGGCTTGGGGTTAGAAGTCAGTAGATCAGAAACAATCATTGAGATCCTAAGAGTAAATTCTGTCTTGAAGGGCATTGCATAAAGACAAAAGCAAAAGATTTGGGGAGTGGAAATGGGATTCCAAACTAATGGTCACTAAAGTAAGAGGGAGAAGGAAAGGAACACCGGAGGTAGGAAAAGAAATGGGTGAGCAGACTGTTTAGAGTTGTAGGAATCTGACTAATGTTCCCCCAACGGTGTCCACATGCTAATTCCCAGAACCTGAGAATGTGTTACTTCATGTGGCAGAAGGGACCTCATCTGTGTGGTTAAATGAAAGGTTTTGAGATGGGGAGACTTTCCTGGATTATCTGGGTGGACCCAGTGTAATCACAAAAGGTCCTTACAGGAGGGAGGCAGGAGGATGAGTCAGGGAAGGTGACGTGATGACAGAAGTAGAGGCTGGCGTGATGGGCCATGAACCAAGGAACGTCAGCAGCTTCTAGAAACTGGAAGAGGCAAGGAGCAGCTTCTCTCCTAGAGCTTCTAGAAGAAACAGCCCTGCTGACCCATTTGAGATTTCTAACTTCCAGAACGATAAGAAGATACTTTGTGTTGCTTTAAGCTGCTGCTTGTAGTAATTTGTTATAGCAGCAACGGGAAACAGATGCGAGAATACCAAATAGTAACAGCCTACATCTCTAAGAATGAAAGGTGGGTTAAGCAAGCTGCAGTAGGTTGGGATGATGTCGGCTGTACCGGTAGTTAGCCACTAAACATTATGCTGTGAACATCTAATCGCGTAGAGAACGTTCACAATAGATTGCCAAGGACAGAAAGCAAGTTATCATATTATGAGTATTTATATTAAAAATTCATCAAGCTGTACTCCTAAGACTCATGCGTTGTATGCAGTTGACTGTAGGTATGATATACGTCAATAACAAGCTTTGCACATTGAATATAGATGTCCTGTTCTGTTCAAAGAAGACAAGTGTGTGTTCTGTCTGTGTACCCATGAATAGGAAAAAGACTGGGAACGTATAAACCAGGTGTTAATAATGGATGTCTCTGGATGGTATTACTAGAGATGATTTTTATATTCTTTTTTGAGTCTTTTGTGTGTATTCCAAGTTTTCGTCAGTGAACAGATGTTACTTTTTTTTGGTCAAATTAGGTGTTTTTTTTTTTTTTTTTTTTTTTAATCGAGGAAAAGGGGTAGGGAGAAAGTTTGAAGAAGTAGGTGTAAGCTCACAGGCAGAGTCCCTGTGAGCACCAGGCACGACCAAGCCTCTATAAACAGTTTCTGAAAATAGGT
The DNA here is from genome assembly GCF_003009895.1 of Hyaena hyaena. Lineage (NCBI taxonomy): Eukaryota > Metazoa > Chordata > Mammalia > Carnivora > Hyaenidae > Hyaena > Hyaena hyaena. Next base: position 2,025,758 of record NW_024080661.1, on the reverse strand, counting down.
GATTTTTTTTGTACTGTACCCTTCCCACCTCCAAAACAGAAAGGGACTCAGTACAGGGGTCATGGAAGGGAGGAGAAGGAGGAAAGTGTGAATGTAGAGGTAAAAGCTTCGAGAACCCTGAGTCAGAAGGGGCTTAGAGATGGGTGGAGGAGGGAGCAAATTATTTAATCAGCTTTACCCCTGCCCCCTACTGTGTCTGTGGGCGCACCAGACAACCACATGGGACATCCTCTGCTACTTTTCTCCTTTCATTCATTCAGTCCTCCTTTGTTCCTTTCCTTTGTTCTTGTTTGATTACCAGAGTAACACATGCATCTCACTAGCGAAATTTTCAAAAGCATCAAGAGATAAGAAGCAAAAATCACCTGTAATCCCACATTATATCCACCATTAGAATATTGGCATATTTCCCCCAACATAGTTCAATTTTAATCGAGAGCCAATATATTACCATGTAACTTTTTTTGGGTCACCATCTAAAAATGTACTTTAAAAATTTTTAAATTGGGGGGCGCCTGGGTGGCTTAGTCGGTTAAGCGTCCGACTTTCGCTTAGGTCATGATCTCGCGGTCCGTGGGTTCGAGCCCCGCGTCGGGCTCTGTGCTAACAGCCAGCTCAGAGCCTGGAGCCTATTTCAGAGTCTGTGACTCCCTCTCTCTCTGACCCTCCCCTGCTCACGCTCTCTCTCTCTCCTAGAAATAAATAAAAATATAAAAAAAAGAATTAAAAAAAATTTTTTTTTTTAAATTGGCTCAACTCTCTATCAGTTTGCATTAAAATTATAGTATGGGAACACCTGGGGATCGGTCAGTTAAGTGTCCTGCTTCAGCATGGGCCACGATCTCATGGTTCCTGGGTTCCGCATCGGGCTCCACCCTGACAACGTGGAGGCTGCTTGGGATCCTCTCTTCTTTCTCTCTCTCTCTCCCTCTTCTTTCTCTCTCTCTCTCCCTCTGCCCCTCCCCAACTTGTGCTTTCTCTCTCTCTCAAAAATAAATACACTTAAAATAGAATGCACTAAATGTATTTGGACTGGACCTGAATGGGTTTTCACACTGATCATGTAATGCAGGAGTAAGTGAAGCCTTTCAGCTTTAAAAGCTTTTGACTTAAGCTTTTGAACTACCAGTAGAATAAGCTGAAAATTGAAGATCATTGAAGTGTGCCCACTGGGTCACAAACCCCAAAGCTCACTGAGGCTTCTCTTCCTGGCCAGGTGGCCCGGGGAATCCTGCATTTGGGTCCCAGACTCTTCTAATCTCTCTGTTCTTCTTTTCTTTATTTGAGCACATACTCAATTTTGATGATCTACTTTGTTGTTTTTGGGGGGGGGGGATGCCCAGCTCTTTACTTCCTGTGTGTGTCCTTTATTCTCACACGACTGCCACACTCACAAACTTCTGACAGCAGGTGTTCGCCTCCCCCACCCCCAAGTAATTCTCTGACACCAGCTGGGTGTCCTACAGTTGAACTCCATTCTGACACTAGCTAATTGCAGACGCCATCAGACCCCACAGGTTAAGGGCTCAGTCCTGTGAGACTTCCCCCACCCCACTTCAGATGCCAATTGCAAGGATAGGTCCCCAGGTTACCCTCAACTTCTATTTGGCTACAAATCAGAGGTTTGTTCCCAAAGCCTCCCCCCCCTCCCCCGGTTCAATTACTTTGCTAGAGCATAGAGCAGCTCACGGAACTCAGGGAAATGCATACATTAGCCAGTCCATCAAAGGCTATGCCAAAGGACACAGATGAATGGTCAGATGAAAAAATGCATCAGGCAAGGTCTGGGAGGGTCCCAAGTGCAGGAGGTTCTGTCCCTGTGCTTCATGGATGTGTTCACTCATATGGAAGCTCCCCAAAGCTCCTACCTACTAGGGGGATATCTATAGAGGTTTCCTCATGTAGCCACGATCAATTATTAGCTCTATTTCTAGCCCCTCTTCCCGCTAGAGAAGGGGGAGGGGGCCGGGCTGAAAGTTCTAATCTTCCATAAGGCTTGGTCTTTCTGCTGACTGGCTTCCATCCACAAGCTCATCCACAGGTACTAGTGCTCCCATCACTTAGGTGTTCACAAGGGCTTGGGGAGCTCTGTTGGGAACCAGGGGGAGAGACCAATAATACGTTTTTTCCTGTCATCTCACATTTATACACTTGGTATGCACATATCTATCTTTTCCCCCTGTCGGACCATAACTCAGAGGTGCTCCTACTTGCTACTACTGATAGTTTGAGCCAAATCCTTGATTGTTGGGTGGGAGGGGGCCGTCCTATGCATTGCTGGATTTTTTAGCAGCATCCCCAGCTTTTACCCACTAGATGCCAGTAGCACACCCTTCTTGAGTCATGACAATCAAAAATATCTCCAGACCTTGCTTGATGGCCCCTCGTGGCAAAAATTGCTCCTTGTTCCACACCACCCTCCCACCCCCGCCGCAGTTGGGAAACTGCTATTTCTTTCCCGAGGTCTGAGTGTATGTCATAAATTCCTGTATTCCTGGGTGCCTGGGTGGCTCATTCAGTTAAGTGTCTGACTTCAGCTCAGGTCATGATTTCACGGTTCATAAGTTCAAGCCCCGTGTCGGGCTCTGTGCTGGCAGCTGGAGCTTGGAGCCTGCTTTGGAACTGTGTCTCCCTTTCTCTCCTCCCTTCCCCTGCTTGCTTGCTGTCTCTCTCTCTCTCACTCTCTCTCTTTCCCCAAAGTAGATAAACATTAAAATTTTAAAAATAAATTCCTGTATTCCATAAAATGCACAGCACATAGTGCACATTAAAAAAATTTTCATTTTTTTGAGAGGGAGAGAAGGAGCAGGGGAGAGTGGCAGAGGGAGAGAAAATCCCAAGTAGGATCCATGCTCAGCACAGAGCCCAACTTGGGGCCCTGATCCCTGACCCTGGGATCATGACCTGTACTGAAATCAAGAGTTAGACACTCAACCGACTGACCCACCCAGGCGCCCCAGTGCACATTTTTATTGTCCAGACAGTATTATTGTCTCATGAGAATAATAGCCAATATTTATAAAGCCCTTACTATTTTTATTGTTCTTAGCTCTTCACCTATATTCATTTAATCCTCATGACAGCCTTAAGAGATGAGTACTATTATTATGCCCTTTTTACGGCCAAGAAACTAAGGCTCCAAGAGGTTAGAGCTCAAGGTCGCCTAGGGAAGTGACACCTTGAATCTGAACCCTAACTCAGGCAACCAGGCAATCCAGTGGAGATTCTGGGTTCTAAACAATTTTTCTATCTGCTGCTTTTTTTTTTTTTAATTTTTAATGTTTATTTTTGAGAGAGAGAGAACATAAGATGGGGAGGGACAGAGAGAGAGGGAGACAGAGGCTCTGAAGCAGGTCTGTGCTAACAGCAGAGAGCCGATTGTGGGTTTGAACTCAGGAACCATGAGATCATGACCTGAGCTGAAGTCAGACGCTTAACTGACTGAGCCACCCACGCGCCCCTCTATCTACTGCTTTTAAATATATACACACAAAAATCAACTCATTTAAAAAAAAAAAAAGAAGGCTGGACACTATCCATCTGCCTACAGAATTTGCATAGGCAAACACATGATAAAAATAAAATTTCCTGTTCTGCCTTTTTCACAAAGCATGATACAGCAAAGCATTTTTGCCATGTTGCTAAAATCTTCTAAGTTGTTTGAATGGCTGCAGCATAACCAGCCCCTTCTTATTGAGCATTTTGGTTGTTTATATTTTATTTGACACATTATCATCAATCTGCTATGGTATAATTGACATGCAATAAAGGGCACCCATTCTATGGGTAAAGTTACCAAACTTTTTTGACAAGTGTGCTCCCCCCAATACAATCACAATACAGAGCATTTTTTTAATGTTTATTTTGGAGAGTGTGTGAGCAGGAGAGGGGCAGAGAAAGAGAGAGACAGAGGATCTGAAGCAGGCTCTGTGCTGACAGCAGAGAGCCCGATGCGGGGCTTGAACTCACGACCTGTGAGGTCATGACCTGAGCTGAAATCAAGAGTCAGATGCTCAACCAACTGAGCTACTCAGGCGTCCCAGAAGTTCATTCCTTTTCATTGTGTTCTGTCCTACAGATAGACAACACAGCCTGAGCCTGATGGTGGCTAACACAGGAAGGAACAGGTGAGGTAGGTTAAACAGGTTTAGGATTGGCTAGTCGAACAATTTCAGTGGACCCTGGGTCAAAGGGACTGTCTCTAATTATGTACTACGTGGCCTCAGAGTGATTAGGGCAGAGGAATAGTGGCCCCTGTGGGAGCAAAGTAAAGTAGGCAGTTGAGGTAAAGGTTTTGGATTGGTTGGTGTGTAGATCAAAGGTGCACTAGCAAGAGAATAGTTTATTGTGTGTAAGACTTGGCTAGTCCAGGAGGGGCATCTGTCCAGAATCAGCAAGGCCCGAGATGTCAAGGCATCAGGAAATACATAACGTTCAAAACAAAACAAAACAAAACACACGATTAATACACCTTCTTGAAAGGTTAATCTAGAAAAACTCTGAACTCTGGGATGCTAAGCGTAGCTTAGACAAAGTACTGCATCGTACTGGAAAACAGGGAATTAGGTAAAGATGGCATACCGAGTGGTGAGACCGCCTGGCCCCCTTGTCACCTCAGCCCTACGATTCTCTGACCCAAGCTAACACCCTACGACCAGTAGACTGGAGGATCTTTCTGTGGGAAGACTGTCAAGCCCAGGAGGGCATTCCTGCGGATACTGTGTTTGTTTCCTAGGGCTGCTGTGAGCAAATGACTCAAAACGTTGTGGCTTCAAACAAAAGAAATGCATTCTTCCACAGCTGGGGAGGTCAGAAGGTTGAAAACAAGCGATCAGCAGAGCCACATTCCCTCTGGAGGCTCGAGGGAGCCTTTCTTTCCTGGTCTCTTCCAGCTTACGGGGTTCAAGGTGCTCCCTGGCTTATAGAAGCAGCCGTCTTCACAGAACCCTCTCCTTTCCCTCTGGGTCTCCTGTAGACACTTGCTATTGTATCTAGGCCTCACGCAGATAATCCAGGACGGTCTTATCTCAAAATCCGTAACTTATGTACATTGGCAAAGATTGTTTTTCCAGATAAGGTCATATTTGCAGGTTGTGGGGATTAGGACGTAGACCTATCTTTTTGGAAGCCCACCATTCAACCCATGACAGGTACAAGTCCCCAGTGCAAATTAGCCCTCTGTGGTAATGCTCACCAACTGAGAAGCCCTGTTCCTTGAACACAGAACTTTCAGACAACTTTAGTGCCTCAGTCTTTTTTTTTTTTTTTTTTTTGAGAGAGAGAGAGAGTGTGTGTGTGTGTACGTGTGTGTGTGCGTGCACAAGTGGGGAGAGAGGGAGAAAGAATCTTAGGCAGGCTCCATGCTGAGATGCTGGGCACGGAGCCTGATGCAGGGCTCCATCCCGCAACCCTGGGATCATGATGTGAGCCAAAGTCAAGAGTCAGACGCTTAACTCACTGAGCCACCCAGATGCCCCTAGTGCTCTGTCTTAATCATGAACGGACTGTCAAGGATCACTAGGTAATTGAAGAAACTCTCTAATGTGAAAGACAAAAACCAAACAAACAAGAAAAAGGGAAATTAGAAAATACAGAAATGGCACAGAGAACAGAGCAAAACGAAATCTTAAAAAAGATGATAGGGGTGCCCAGGTGGCTCAGGCATATAAGCATCCAACTTTGGCTCAGGTCATGACCTCATGGTTGGTGAGTTCGAGCTCCACATTGGACTCTGCGCTGAAAGCATAGAGCCTGGTTGGGATTCTCTCTGCCCCTCCCTGACTCATGCTTTCTCTCACAAAACAAATAAAGTTAAAAAAATATTAAAAATATGAAATCCGAAAAAAAATAAAAATATGAAAACCAGTAACTTCAAAGTGTTGGATGATAAAATTGAGGAAATATCCTTTTATTTATTTATTTTTTTATGTTTTTATTTATTTCTAGGAGAGAGAGAGAGAGACTGCGTGAGCAGGGGAGGGTCAGAGTGAGAGGGAGTCACAGACTGAAACAGGCTCCAGGCTCTGAGCTGGCAGTCAGCACAGAGCCCGATGCGGGGCTCGAACCCACGAACCATGAGATCATGACCAAAGTGAAAGTCGGACGCTTAACCAACTAAGCCACCCAGGCGCCCCGAGGAGATATCCTTTTAAAAAGAAGCCAGAAAATGGGCATGAAAAGATTTTTATTTTTTATTTTTTCAAATGTTTTACTTTTGAGAGAGAGAGAGGGAGAGAGAGCATGCACACATGGGGGAGGGGCGGAGGGGCAGACAGAGGATCCAAAGCGGGCTCTGCGCTGATAGCACAGAGCCGGATGTGGGGCTCTAACTCACGAACCTGTGAGATCATGACCTGAGCCGAAGTTGGGCGCTTAACTGACTGAGCCACCCAGGCGCCCCAGCATGAAATGATTTTTAAAATTAGTCCAAGAGGACTAACTAACATGCAACTCAGAAGAGTTACAGAGAACAATGGAGGGAAAGCAATCATTGAACGAATAATTTAAGAAATCATCAGAACCGAGTGGGCTAGATCTCCAGAATGAGAGGCCCACTGAGTGCCCAACATAATGGATGAAAAAGAAATCCTGACATTTCAGATCATTGAATAAATAGAGGAAGATTACCAGAACTTCACAGAGATTTAAAACAACAACAGGTCATGTTCGAAGGAACAGCTGTCAGAATGGCACGGGTGCTTCTCATCAGCCATGCTGGAAGACCGTGGAGAAACACTTTCACATGATTTATGGCTCATGGCTTTAGATATTAGCCAAATTCTGAATTCAGTAAAGTAAGCACATTTTCAGACATGTGAAATCTTAAAAACCTTACTTCCTACCCATGGATGCTTTCTCAGGAAACCTCTTGGAGGGTGGGGCACATCAAACTGAGAGAAGAAACCAAGAGACAGGAAGAAATGTGATCCTGGAGACAGAATATTTGACCTAGGTGAGAAATGAAGAGAATCCCCAAGGTGATGATGATGAAGGGAAGTCCCAGGGTGACAGATGGCTTGGCAACAGGCCTGGAGAGTAATCAGTTGAGACTGGGGCAGGAAGACACAGGGCCCCGGAAAGGACGCCTCCAAGAAATAATGAATAGAAGAAACACCCTTAGAGTGATAGTGGAGAACGAATTCATTATAGAGACATGGAAAACGAAGCAAACAGAAATGACTTTGTTTTTTTATCATTAATAACTCCAGGAAAGTTAAAAGAACAACAACAACAACAACAAAAAGAAACAAAGCTTAACCACAGACTACAGAACTTGGCTGTGAATCCTATTTATGGAGGCATGATGGTGGAACCGAGTGGATCACTCTCCGCCAACCCCAGCGCACATGGCCTTTCCTCCTTGCAGACTGTTCCAGCCAGCAGGAACTCTCTTTGCTCCAGGTGTCCCGGGGTTTCTTGTGGTTAAACAGGAAATGAGTTTGTTGAATTCAGTCAGTAAATTAATACATTCACAAATTAAATTGTTGAATTAAAATGGCTCTAAGAAAATTGGGTCCAAGCAAAAGGCTATGGATAGAAGTATACAAGTATACACACACACACATACATTTTTTTTCTTTTTTAAGCTAAACACTTGGAAGAGATTGTCTGAAGCTTTAAATGTATGTTTTGCTCACTCATTTGAGAACTTTTTTTTTTTTTTTTTTTTTAAGTAAGCTTTTTGACCAAACTGGGGCTTGAACTCACCACCCTGAGATCAAGTGTCTCGGGCTCTACCTACTGAGCCAGCCAGGCATCCCTACTTTGAGACCTTTTGATTTACCCAAACAACATACCCCTGTGTATACCCAACCTTCATCCCATTATAGAGAAGATAAGTCCAATATATTTGAATTCTGCATATGTTAGACTGACCCTTAACACTTTATACTGCAAATTTTTTTCTAGTTCCATTTTTATTTTTCCACTAGGCTGCGAGCAATTTGAGGGCAGGCTCTTGTTCTTTCCTCCGTAAGTCTCTGGCACCTAACACAGACCTTGGCTTTTTTTTCAACCTATCTAAGATTTACCTACCATAACCTAACCTACCTAGGTTTGAGATGGCGACCCTTTATCTCCAGAGTGTTCAGTCACTCAGCACCGTCCCATCCATCCACCCGGCACCAAGACTGGTGTTTTTATTAGCATCTCTTCCACCCTCCCATTTTGCACAAAAGGATACGAGTTCCAGAGAGTGCCTTGCCCCCAGATCATAGAAGTCAGCGTTGAAGCCTCTAGCAGAACCTGGGTCTCCTGACACCTAGTGACGCACTTTAAATGCCAATCCATTAAAATCGATGGATTTTTATTTATTATTTTATGTAAGGTTTTAAAAATTGAAGTATGGCTGACACACAGTGTTGTATTAGTTTCAGGTGTAAAGACAGTGACTCAACAAGTCTGTATACGTTATGCTGTGCTCACAAGGGCAGCTGCCACCTGTCACCGCATGATGCTATTACAGTCCCATGGACTGTATTCTCTATGCTGTACCTTTGACCCCCGCAACTTATTCTGTAACTGGAAGCCTATTATCTCCCACTCTCCGTCATCCATTTGGCCCATCCTCCCAGAGAAGCATTTTAAAAATTTAATTGTGGCTTAAAAAATTATCATCTTGGGGCACCTATGTGGCTCAGTCGGTTGAGCATCAGACTCTTGATTTCCACCCAGATCATGATCCTAGTTTGAGATCACGTCGGGCTCTGAGCTGACAGTACAGAGCCTGCTTCGGATCCTTTCATTTTCCCTCTCCATGCACGCACGTGCGCTCTCTCTCTCAAAAATAAACATTAAAAAAACTTTAAAAATTTAAAAAAAAAAAAAAAGCTGGTCATGTAAGTCAGTACTCAGCTCCCAACAGTTTGCAGACAGATCTTCTTATGATTCAGATAAACTGGAAATCTGGATTTTTATGTAAAATGCCGTGGTTTTTAAAAACCGGCATTTAAATTTTCAAAAAGATTTAATGTTTGTTTATTTTTGAGAGAGTGGGGGAAAGGCATAGAGAGAGGGAGACACAGAATCTGAGGCCGGCTCCAGGCACTGAGCTGTCAGCACAGTGCCTGAGGCAGGGCTCAAACTCATGAACCGTGAGATCTGAAGTTGGTCGCCTGAGCCACCCAGGCACCCCATAAATTTCCAAAAAGATCTAAAAAGCATTATGTAGGCCAAAGAGAAACTACATGTTTGCAATGAGGCGAACCTCGGGTTTTGCACCCATTCGGAGATTTCATTGTAGCGTCTTCGCAGAACCGTCAGAAGAATAGGATGTCACGGGTTTGGAAAGGTGTCGCGATTTTCCTACAGTGTCCTGCAGGTGCTCAGTGGGATCATTAGTTTACCGCGACCAGCTCGGAGGAGTGTAAGGCTTTGGAATGATGGTCGTTTCTACAAAAGCTATCCTGGGAGACGCCGGGCTGGGCACTCGCAGGAAGAAGTCAAGAGGAAAGGATGTCTTAGTGGTTCCGCTCTGGTGGGTTTGAGGAAGTGGAATCCGGATCTTTCCTGGAAGTGGTGTTGGGGAGCTGGTATGGAGCGGAGAAACACACATGGCCATAAATGGTGTGCTCCTGTTCCAAACATCTGAGCTCATCCCTGGGCTTCATGAACCACATGCTGGGAATTTTGACCGAAATAAACTTCTGACCTTTCCATCAGTTCCCTTGAGTAAGTCAGGGTTTTATGGACTACTTCATATTGCCACTTAGAAAGAGGGTTGAACTGTTACTTCTTTTGCTTAAGAAGGCAGCACAGCTCATTATCACCGCGGCTGATATTCTATCAGTGAAGTATTCCTATAATGCTTTGTACCTGACAGAGACCTTCCTCGTGCATCCTCCATTTTGTTCCCTTGGTGACTCTGTGAGGGAGTATTATTATTCTCATGTTACAGATGAGGAAAGGGATGGTCTCCCATTGTACTTTACCTAAAGTAGAAAATATTCTTTCTTGTACATAATCTCTATGCCCAACATGGGGCTTGAACTCAAGACCGCAAGATGAAGAGTCACACACTCCACTGACTGAGCCAGCCGGGTGCCCCAGTATAGGATCTTAAAAAAATTTTTTTAATGTTTATCTGTATTGCTTATCTATATCTATTTTTTAATGTCATATCTACATCTGTATGAAAGAGAAACTGAGCACGAGTCGGGGGGAAGGGGCAGAGAGAGAGGGAGACACAGAATCTGAAGCAGGCTTCAGGCTCTGAGCTGTCAGCACAGAGCCCGACGCGGGGCTTGAACTCACGAGCCATGAGATCATGACCTCAGCTGACTTAACCAACTAAGCCATGCAGGTGCCCCCAGTATGGGATCTTTAATGTGGCCTTAAGTCTCTCCCTAGTCTGGCCCTTGCCCACCTCTCCGGATTTCTCTTTCATACTTTCCCCAGAGTTCTCTTTGTTCCAGCTATTCCAGATTTCCTTTGGTTCCTTAGGTAGGTCAGGTTCTTTTCAGCCATAGGCCCATTGCACATGCTATTTCTTCTGCGTAGAACACTTCTCCCTCTCTCTTTGCCTGGCTTGCAACTACTCGTCTTCCAGGCCTCAGTTTAACGTCATTTCTTCATGGGAGCCTTTCCTGAACATTCAGGCCACATTGGATTCCCTAGTAATGTTCTCTTATACTATCCTGCACTTTCCATTCCAAAACTCCATCACACTTAGAAGTAACTCATTCACTATTTTTTTTTTAAATATTTTTATTTATTTCTAGGAGAGACAGCGTGAGCAGGGGAGGGTCAGAGAGAGAGGGAGTCACAGACTGAAACAGGCTCCAGGCTCCGAGCTGGCAGTCAGCACAGAGCTCGACGCGGGGCTCGAACCCACGAACCGCAAGATCATGACCTAAGCGAAAGTCGGACGCTTAACCGACTAAGCCACCCAGGCGCCCCACTCATTCACTATTTCTTGTTCTTACTAGATTGTAAGCTCTACAAGGCAGAGACCAAATCTGCCTTATTTGATTCTGGAGCCTCAGTGCCCAGTACAATATTCTTTTGTACTGAAAGCTTTTGTGACCATTGCCCAATGTCTGGATTCCATAGGAAATAATGCATTGGAATCTTTCCTTGAGGGGCGCCTGGGTGGCTCAGTCGGTTAAGCGCCCGACTTCGGCTCAGGTCATTATCTCATGGTTTTGTGAGTTCAAGACTCACATCGGGCTCTGGACTGTCAGTGCAGCTTGGGATTCTCTCTTTCTGCCCCTTCCCCATCCTCTCTCCCTCTTACAGTAAACTTAAAAACTTTAAACTTAAAAATAAAAAAAAAGAATATTGCCTTGAATACTGCCCTTAAGTCCAGTTCTATCAGGCTTTCCTAACAAGCTTCTTCTGATACTTCAATAAACAATTTCACTATTTCACTAATATTTCGGGGTATTTCACCAGCCCTTTGATTAGTGATCAAACCACCCATGTCCCCATATCACAGAGCAGGTTGTGAGGTTAGAACACAGTGTCACTGTATCATTTGATGATTACTAGGAAAGGCGGTGCTGTTCTCAACTCCTGTTGTTTCTCTGATGCTCACACACCAGTGAGAACCTCTGTCCACCACCCCGTGTGGGGTGGCCACACGGGGATCACTGATGGCAAGGATATTCAAAAGTGCCCACACTATTCCCATCTCAGGTCTCCCCTGGGTGTGCCGCACACTCGGGCCGTTTGTTTATTCGGCAGAAGCAGTGAGGTCCAGGCAAGTGAATGGGGAAAGTGGAAGAGTGGAAGTTAACACGGCCTCGTGGGCTCACGCAGGAGGCACCAGGCAGGTAAGCAGGGCCAGGCGGGAGGGACTCGTGGCCTCATTTCAACAGCTGCAGCGGGCTTGAGTCCCTGCAGGAGGCCATCTGGGTGAAGGGCACTCTTGTCTTCTTTTCCTCCCCCTAAGCCAGCTCGCTCTCTTCTCATCAAAGTGAAATCCGTCACCATCAAACTTCCTAAATCCAGCTAACAGTGATAACAACCAAAATCTGTAACTGCACACCCGGGCAGCGGTGTATAGGGTTGCAAATGTTAGTTCCAAATATAGTGCCGGTTCACATCTCCAGCGAGGAAAGAACACTGAGCGAATTCATTACACAAACCACTTAAACTAATTGAGCCCGGAGCTTAAAGCCACATTCTTCAAATGCGTGTGCTCCCCAAAACCAGTGTTTACCATCAGGCAGTCGGGGCTGGAAACCACTCCTGAACCAGGGAATCTAGACCAGGAAGAAATGCTTCTCCAGGTACACATGTGCCAGCTGTTCGTTTGTTCTCAAGTGATGTCTGCCGATTAGCCTCATGACATAGAGCATGACCTCAGGGGTCACAGGTCTGAGCCCAGCACACTTAGCTTCCCAAGGCCAAGACGGAAAAGGCTAGGCACCCGTTACAGAGGGCCACAACAAAAGGGGCAGAGCCTATCCTCGTTACTAAAAATAAATGCATACGTTAGGGGGGCCGCCTGGGAGGCTTAGTCGGCTAAGCATCCGATTCTGGATTTCAGCTCAGGTCACGATCTCATGGTTCGTGGGTTCGAGCCCCGTGGCAAGCTCTGTGTTGATTTGAAATGTGGAACTTAGTTTTTAATTTATTTTCATTTAATCTTAAATAGCTGCATATGGTTAGAGGTGACTGTATTTGGACACACAGCTGTAGAACTTTCCATCTGCTGGGAAGAAGAGTGTTTGGGGGAGAGCAGACCAGCTTTGGTAGGCAAAAGATCTTATAAGTCATGGACTTTTATTTTCTCTCCAGTTAGAGATAATCTGTGGACGCTCTTACTGGTAGAGGAGGGAAGTGAGAAACCCTGGGAATGGCCACAGCAATCTCAAGAAAGAACAAAGCTGGAGGGATCACCTTCCCTGGTTTCAAACTATATCACAAAGCTAGATAATTAAAACAATATGGTCTTGGCATAAAAACAGACACATAGATCAGTGAAACAGAATAGACAGCCCAGAAATAAACCCATTTATGTATGGCCAATTAATTTATGACAGAGAAGCTTTGAATATACAACAGGGAAGGGACAGTCTGCTCAGTAAATGGCGTGGGGAAAACTGGTGAGCCACACGCAAAAGAATGAGACTTGACCGCCACCTTTCACCATACACAAGCATTAACTCAAAGTGGGTTAAAGGCTTGAATGTAACACCTGAAACCATAAAACTCCTAGAAGAAAGTATAGTCGGTAAGCTCCTTGACAATAAGTCCTGGCAATGCTTTGTTTTGTTTTGTTTTTAACCTGACACCAAAGGCAAAAGGAAAGAAAGCAAAAATAAGTGGGAACACATAATACTAAAATGTTCCTCACACCAAAGGAAACTGCTAACAAAACAAAAAGCTAAACTCTACTGAATGGGAGAAAATATTTGCAAGTCAGATACCTGATAAGGGGCCAGTACCCAAAATCTATAAAGAACTCACAACTCCATAGCAAAAAACACCCCACAAATAATCCAATTAAAAATGGGCACACGATCTGAATAGACCTTTTTTCCCAGGACATAACAGATGGCCAACAGGCATATGAAACGATGCTCCACATCAGTGATCATCAGGGGAATGCGTATCAAAACTACAGCGAGCTATCACTTTACACCTGTCAGAACGGCCAGTATCAAAAAGACAAGAAATAACAAGTGTTGGTGAGGATATGGAGGAAAGCAAACCCTCGTGTACTGTTGGTGAGAATGTAAATTGGTGCAGATGCGATGAAAAACAGTACGAAGGTTCTTCAAAAAATTTGAAATAGAAATACCACATGATGTAGCAATTCCTCTTTGGGGTATTTATCTGAAGAAAATGAAAATACTAAGAAAAGATATACGCACTCCCGTGTTCATTGCAGCATTGTTTACAATAGCCAATGGATGGATGAATAAAGAAATTGTAGCATGTACACACACATGCACACACACTAGAATATTATTTAGCCACAAAAAGGATGAAGTCTTGTCATCTGCGACATGGATGGACCTCAAGGGCATTATGCTAAGTGAAGTAAGTCTGATTGAGAAAAACAACCAAGTGATGTCTCAAATGTGAAATCTTAAGAAAACAAAAACAAAAACCCAAGCTCATAGATACAGAGGACAGATTGATGGTTGCCAGAGGCCCCCGAGAGTGGTGGTGAGGGGGGCAGAAAAAAAGAAAAAGAACAAAGTGAGAGAAGGTACTTCATACTCTTCCATGCCACATCACTAACTTCATCCTTCCACACCCCCTTACATTTCCAACTTTCAAGTGCTCTATTCCTAGAAGGAACTGACCTATTAAGAAAGCAACAATCATCTCATCCATCCTCATTCATGTCAAACATTTTAAATATTTTGTACTTTTTCTTATAAACTGGTTCGCCATGTCCTCTTCGTTATCTTGTATTCTGCTTTCTTCAGACTTCTATTAAACTATTAGCCATTCAGCATATAGTTTTCTCCATTTTAACTGCCTTAGTAGAAGTCTAAACAGTAAGCATTAAGAAGAGAATATCCATGGGGCGCCTGGTTGGCCCAGTTGGTTAAGCGTCCAACTTTGGCTTAGGTCATGATCTCACGATTCACGGGTTCGAGCCCCACCGTCGGGCTCTGTGCTGACAGCTCAGAGCCTGGAGCCTGCTTCAGATTCTGTGTCTCCTTCTGTCTGCCCTTTTCCCCACTTGTACTCTCTCCTCTCTCTCTCTCTCAAAAATAAACATGAAAAAATAAGAAAAGAATATCCTAAGATTAGCATATATAATACGAAGTGGATGATCAGTCCCCTAACAGAGTGGGCTGAAATTGCTATGTAATGTAATACACCTGCACAATTTGTCCAGTTGATGAAAACGGTTAAGGCTGGTTGGGGGTAGTGGGGGAGGCAGATGGCTCAGAGGACCATGCTGTCATGACCAGCCAAACTATGGTGAGATTTAATTATAGTTTTCTTGGGTTGTCATCTTAACCGGTGTACGGTGTGTCTGCTGCCAGCCGCTGGCCACCTTCCCGAGAAAGCACAGATTAGTAGTAAGCTGTGTTTCTCCTCTGTCGTTAATTCTACCCCAGGGTTGGAACCAGAAGTTCAGTGCTGAAAGCTATGGCTGCCAGACACCAGCAGTGGAATTGCAGGACCAAGCAGACTTTTTTTTTTTTTTTTAACAAGTGGCATGAACAACCCAATAGACTTTCCTTCCTCTGACCCTGCTGTCTATCACGTTTGCCATCAAATGTTTTGGTAGAGCAACCAATCCTCTGATTTGGTTTCCTAGGGAAAGCAGTTGTTTGGCCTAATGTTTTATTAATATCAGGGGCTCCTGTCTCTTATGCTTGTGTTGGAAACCAAGCACCTTGACCAGTCCGTTTCCGCCGGGGGTGGTACAAGAAGGCACGGTCCACCTTGGTTGAGTTTTTGCATTATGTCAAAAGAGAAGATAGTCTTACAAAAAAAATTAACACACACACACACACACACACACACACACACACACACACACACACACACACCAGGGGCACCTGGGTGGCTCATGTGGCTGGGCGCCCAACTTCGGCTCAGGTTATGATCTCAGTTTGTGAGTTCGAGCCCTGCGTCGGGGTCTGTGCTGACAGCTCAGAGCCTAGAGCCTGCTTCGGATTGTGTCTCCCTGTCTCTCTGCCCCTCTCCCACTTGCAGTCTGTCTCTCTCTCAAAAATGAATAAACGTTACACACACACACCAAAAACTCTGAGAGCCTAAAATCAGTTGGTAGTAAGAAGAGATTAATTTCTCGAGTAATTTATGATTCAGTAAAAAATGAGGCTCTTAAGCATAGATTCAGTGCCATAGGTAGATTACCGAAAGCTTGTTTATTTTCTGCCCTGCTGGGAAAAATAATCACTAACCATATAAATGTGGCTCCAAGTCTTCCTGATCACATTCTAGGACCTGTTTGGGTAACAAAACTGAAATCTTTCTAAAGCTGTAGAACTCCACTCATACCCCCGAAATCATACACTACGGAGACCTATTCTTTACAGATGTTTTCAAGGGGCTCCTCGCTCCCTGAAACCCATCCTCAGAAACTGGAAGTTTAAGAATTCACACACCACCATGTAGTATTCCAAAATGCTTTACTGCTTCCCATTAATAAAAAATATCAAATTCTCTATAGGAAGTATCAACACATTTTTGGGGGGGGGTAATTTTCTTAAGTAAGCTCTATGCGGGGCTTGAACTCATGACACCAAGAGCCAGCCAGGTGCCCCACATTCATCTTTCTTCCCAACCTTCTGATTTCCATTAAAATGGAAATTTTCTGATTTCCCCAAGGAAAATCATTAAAAATCTTTAAACTCCTGTCACCTGGATCCAGTCTGACTGTATGATCTTCTAAGTGTGAAGACACGACAAATAGTGAGAAGAACACAGGTTTTAGAGGCTGGTGAGCTTGGGCTGACCACTGGTTCTAAGTTTTTTGGTTTTTAAGTTTGTTTATTTTGAGAGAGAGAGAATCTCAAGCGTGCTCTGCGCTGTTACCACAGAGTCTGATGTGAGGCTCGAACTTCCGCACCATGAGATCATGACCTGAGCCAAAACCAAGAGCTGGACGCTTAACCAACTGAGCCACCCAGGCGCCCCCCAAGTTATTTGTTGTGTAACTCCTTTCCTCATTTTTCTGAGCCTGCTTTCTCACCTGTAAAATGAGTATATTACCCGACAGGGAGCTACTTGGGAGACAGGCAGTAAATCCAACACCAAAAAGGCGAGACTCGTGTCATCAGGACTCTGGTGCCAGGATCAGTCAGGAGATTAGTAGAGAACAGAGAACAAACTTGAACTAGGTAATTTGACGAAGGTTTAATAAAGGGACTATTTACAAAGACAGCCAAGTTCAGGGGAACCAACAAGGAATAATGGAGTAATCCAGAGCTAGTAAGGGAATAGTCTTTTCTGTCCCTAGATTTGGAGTGGGCAAAGTGAAGAAGCTAGAAGCTACAGAGGGCTTCTGAATAGGAGTGGTGGCCTCTGGTAGAGGGACACAGACAACCCATGTCACCTGGGAGGATGAGGAAGCCTGGTGAATAAACACCCTGACCGTCCTTTCCTCATGCCTTTTGGTCTCGAAGGTTATTACTTACTGGATCCACACAACTTGAACTCAGGGGGCAAAGGACCCTGTCAGTGCAGGCCATGCGGGCCAAGCCCTCCAGGGCACAGGCAGGATGGAGAACAGCCCTGAGGGGGACACAGGACACCCCACCACCACCACTGTGCCCTAGCAGAATGCAAACCACGTAACTTGGATGTATGCTGAAAATGAAATTACTTCTTTCTAGAATTTCTAATTGTAAAATGAGAATACAAAGCAGATTTCTCCTCAGTCTTTTTGGTGTCCCTGCTTTGCTGGTGCCTTAAAAGCACATGCCTAGGTGGCCCCACGGCTGCCCTGCGTGTGGCACCTGGACAAGGGAGCCTCAATAAGTGACAAGTGTCAGGTTAACTCCTGAATGCGGGCTCTAAGGATCTCTAAGAGATTTCTGAGCATCCAGAATGGATTTGGAAGGAATCTTAGGATTTTTCTGCACAGGTATTTATTACTCATTAAGGAATTCAGAACCTGGATTTTCTTAGACTTGAAAAACCCTATGGTAGTAAGACTTCTTATAATCCTAGTGAATGACAGGAAAAGTTTATAGTTTCTTATTAAAGAGAATAAAAGAAATCAGGACATCAATTTCACATTGACATTTTTATTAACGCCAACTGTTTTTTAATTATTATTTTTTTAAAACAATAGCACAAAAATGTTTCAAGGAAGCAGTCTCACAATCTGATGACCTTCTGAAATACAGTTAAGCCACACCAAATATGAATTCCTGTTAATAACACAAAAAATATTTTAAAAAACAAAAAGGAAAAAGAAAAAGAAGAAAAGAAAAAAGGGAGGCCCAGAGGAAAGGAATGAGGGTTAGAGTTAAAACTCACTGGATTAGTTAGGTGAAGCTTGTTAGTAGGATGCACTGGTAAAGTGGAGAGTGGCACGCGGGCTTACAGTCTTTGTTGTTTTAACCGGTTACCACTACAATACAGGCCCTGCAGCAGTTACCACAGACTTCTCACGTGTCCAGAATGAACCAAAAGCCAGTGTTGATACTGTCGTAAAGCGGTTTAACAGTTGGCCTGTCAGACAACTAAGATGGTTGTCAGCAGAGTAACTCCTTCAGGGTGGCCTGGCTGAAAACCCTTTCATTTCTAGGTCTCACCTACATGCATTTCAGGGTTCTTAAAAGTTATCTTAAAAAAGAAAGAAAAAATAATGTATATCAGTTTCTCTTATTTAATGTGGCTATAAAAGATGTTTCCTTATTATTTCTTTATCTCTAAGAAGGACACCGGGGGAGGGGGGTGGAACTAGGAAGAGGAAAAAACCCAGACCAGGATAGGTTTGGTTTTTTTAACTTTTTTTTCTTTTTTTTTTTTTGGCCAAGGGGGGTCACACAGAAGGGAAGGCAAGGAGGAAAACTACAATCCTTGGTTCAGATTGAGTTATGCAGGAAAATATATCTTCCTGATCCGTCCCCATGCCCAAAAAAAAAAAAAAAAAAAACCCACAACCCAAAAAAACCCCAAAAACACTTGGAATTATGCACAGACTCTATGTTATACCAGCTATCAATCAGCCTTGCACGTTTAACCGTTCCCAGAGCGACGGACACTACCCTTGGCTTGTAGGCCGCTCGTAGAACCCACTTCACAAAAATCTTCTTCACCCAGAAGCCTCTAGTTTCCTTTTGGTAGGTTATAAAAACAGAACATCTGTCATTAACAGGAGAGTGTTAAATACTTTTAACCACTGACAAGGCTTCAGGAAGTTTCACAGTTTCGTTATGCTCTATTTTATTACTATCATATTTACATTTTTTATTTTTTATTTTTATTTTTATTTTTTTGCTGAATTGCTGATTTTCCTTTTTCAATAGAATTTAATTCTGGAGTGTGAGCAGGAACCAGTTAACTACATTCATTGTCCAACCCCCACTGGTTTGAAAGAAGACTCCAAATTCTCGGCCTATGAATCAGCTGTTCGGCAGCCCCACCTCATCCCTGCAGCCAAGCGGAGCCGCAGTGGCAGCGCTCCGGGCTCAGGCCGTGGGCGGCGAGGCCTTCCGCCGAAGGAGGTGCTGGTGAATGCTCTCGGCGTCTCGCTTTAGCCAAGCAGCATTCAGCAGGATATTTTCACAGCACTGCTGGATGGTGCGCTCAGCTGAAGGAGCTGGATGACTCTCGAAGAAAGCCTGGTATGAAACAACCCAGAAGGCAGGATCGTTACCAGCAATGGTTAAGAAGTCAGTAATATCTGGTCACGAAAACTCACCCACTGTTCTGTAAAGGATTCAAAAGCTTTAATTGTGAAGATTTACCGCGGCTACTCCCAGGCTAAAAGAAAGCAAAGCAGCCTCGTGGACCTGGATCCAGAAGTTCTTCTCCAAATATATATTTCAGATATAATCGAAATTAACAAAGAGGCAGAACCTCTAGCTTTTCTTTTTGGTTCGATATCTAGTGGTTAATGCAGGGCTTTGGAATCAGGTTGGGACTCAAATCTAGTTTCGGTCATGTATTGGCCTGTGGGTTTGAGTAAATTAATCATTCTAAGTCTGTTTTCTCATTTGTGAGAAATTATTTACTCCAGAAGTTTAAAGAGAAAACCCATAAAAACTGTTAGCATAATACTTGGCAGGCAGAGTCTGTAAGGATGCAAACACATTCCGGCTGCTTCAAATAGAGATTAACTTGTGAAGGTGATAAAACCACAAAGCTTAAATTGCTGCTCCACAGACTCACATTTTTCATACAACAAAATGATTTCTGAGTTTATTTATAATTTACCCAAAGCTTACTGATTAAAGATTCAATAAACTACCTTCTAATGAAGTATATACCAAGATTCACAGTAAACAGAGCAACTCTTAAATACCAGCCAGCAAAAGAATAAGGGTCTTTACTGTGAACCAGTCATCACAGATATAAAAGAGAAGACTAGTTCATCAGATTAAGTCTAGAACTTCGGGAAATCAATAACCTCGTCACACAGGTGACGATGGCCCATACGTGGAGGCTCCTTCTTGATGCTGGGTTCTCAGGGCCTGAGAACGATACAGAACTGCCCCTCACTCCATCGCTACGAACAGCACCGTTATTTACATACGAGAAACCTGGGAATTGGAATTACCGTCAACTCTTCCTTTTTCCTCTGCCAGGTATGTTCACAACACAGAAAAGTCAATCAGTAAATATTTGTTGGATTAAAGATTAACAAACTCAAGCCCCTGACTTCATTATTCCATCTCCTGCAAGTTCCTCTCTCATTCTTGCTTGGCATCAGCATCCCGAAATGTTCTCCTCTCCACACCCCTATTCTCCACACTGCAGTCAAAGTGAAATTTTTATAGTACAAATCACATCAGCTCACTCCTCTCCTGATAAGCAATATGAGGGCTTTCTACTCTTATGAAAAGTTTTTTTTTTTTAATTTTTTAAAATGTTTTATTTATATTTGAGAGAGAGATAGAGACAGCATGAGTAGGGGCAGGACAGAGAGAGAGGGAGATACAGAATCTGAAACAGGCTCCAGGCTCTGAGCTGGCTATCAGCACAGAGCCCGATGCGGGGCTCGAACCCACGAACTGTGAGATCATGACCTGAGCCGAAGTCAGATGCTCAACCGACTGAGCCAGCCAGGCGCCCTCTTAGTAAAATTTTCATATGGCCTCCAAGGCCCTTCACAGTCTGGCCTCTACCTATCTTCCTGGACTCAGCTTGGCCATTCACTACCTTTCCCCTCTAAACCTGGTATATGTACTTCTTCAGAGTACTTCTATCCTTTATGATAAGGTAACTGCACAACATACAATATAAAGTAAATGAAGGCAGAGATCAAGTCTTTCACTGTCTTCTCAAGACCTGAAATCTGGGGCGCCTGGGTGGCTCCATTGGTTAAGTGTCCGACTTTGGCTCAGGTCACGATCTCACGGTTCATGGGTTTGAGCCCCGCATCGGGCTCTGTGCTGATAGCTCAGAGCCTGGAGCCTGTTTTGGATTCTGTTTCTCCCTTGCTCTCTGCCCCTCCCCCACTCGTGCTCTGTCTCTTTCTCAAAGATAAACTATAAAAAAAATTTTAAAAGACCTGAAATCTTAAAACCTTATTCCAAACAATGGCTCACAGAGTGAGTCAAACAACACTACTGCCTTCAAGAAGTAAAGGTGAAAGTGACACTTCAAGAATACTTCACAATTCAACGCAATGTAAGGCTTAACATTAAGATTTCCCTAGTCAGTGTAAGTCTGTTCCTCAAATGCCGAACTTTACCACTCAGCTGAGGATTCTCCTTTGTAAGGGCTAAGAGATTCCCTGCACAGGCTCCTTGTGCACAGGACAGACCCATGAAGGTTGTTACCAGAAAGGAAAAGAACCATCACCGAGGACCTACTGCTCCGTTCCAGTCCCACTACATTACTTGCTCTAAATAACAATCATCATCATCCCATTTTATGGATGAGGAGTCAGGCTCACAGGGGTTAAAAAACTTACTTGAAGTCCCATAGCTAACACAGGGCAGAGCACAGATTTATATTCAGAGTGACTACTGATTCCAATTTCCACGTTCTTTCAAACATATTGCAAAACCCTCAAAGATGATTCCAACCCTAAATTCTTCGAGCATTAAAGACACAACCCAAGCTGTCTTTTTCCAAGCAAAAACAAGGATTAATACAGCATTACCCCAACACTACATGATTACAATCTGGCTCATTAGTGTTTGTACTACTAGGTTGTAAAGTAATCAGTACTTTGCTTACCTTAACTTCTCCTGCCATTTTATCAACTGCAAATCCCTCAACTGATAGCTAGAAACAAAACAAAACAAAACAATGGTTTAAATAGTAAATGCAACTAAAAGAGGCTAGGAAGAAACTTCCGTTTACCCAAAAACGAAATCATTTCATTCTCTCCCAACTTCAGAAATATTCTAGAAGGTGCAAGCTAGTGATGGAGAAGCCCTTTAATAAAGCTAATAATTATTTAAGGAAATTTTTTTTTTTTCTGGAAGAAACTCTTAAAGAGCAAAGACTAGAGTCTATAGGCTTGGTGAATCATGGATATGTCTAAACATCTATGATAAGCAAACCACTCAAAATAAAAATCTTCACACACCTTTATTAGTCTGGATATTAAGAATCCTCCCTGGTATCGATTATAAAGTTCTTCCCAGTTGTCTTTTATAAACTTCCAAGCAGCCTTCCTTCCATGCTTGCTGCCTCCAGCCACTCCACCAATTACTGATACAGTGTCCTGTGGACGTACCTCTTCCTAAAAACAGAAGGAGAATGAAAAGTCTACTGTATTCAGAACATCTTCTGGTTGCCAGAAAGGGCAGATGCTGTTGAGGTACGCAAGTAACCACAGTGAAGACCCTCATTCCTTATTTTAGGAATAACTGGCACCAGAAAGCTTCCTAAAGATCAGCCAAATTGAGAAGGAGGCATTGAGACGGGTACAAACAGGCTGTTCAATAGATGTCTGCTTGGGCTCCTACAGGGTAAAGAAAGGAAGAGACAGAAAGTAGGCACAGGGGTAAGCTTTCCAGTTTATTCCTGCTTCCAGCTATTCTGATTCCCACCAGTGGAGGGAGATACAGAGGTCAGTGACAAAAGCCCACTCCATTTCCCCCAGACTAAGAGGAAGGGGTTAAAGCAGACCAGGCGGACACTGAATCAAAGACACCTGCCACAGGCTGGTGGGTTACAATTCCCTCTAAAAAGCAGTTTTCATTGTAACTTACTGAAAGTGCAAACGTGAGGACTTTTTGAATCAATTCAGGTGACAGAGTAGCCCCAAGGACCCTTTCAATTCGGTTTTTCTCTTCCTGCATATCTGCTTGTTTGTGAAGCTATAGTGAAAAAATACAGATCGAGACAGTTAACTCTCCCCTGAAAGTCAGACACATGCTTATAGGAGCTTCTCCCCCATTAAGGTGAAACTTCTGCTCTATATTCTCATTGGCTAGGCTCGCGGGGTATGAAATTAACAGAGAATAATACTTTTCAGGATGTTCAGGCACTAAATTTGTCATCTGCCATTACAGTAAGTTACTAAATATAAGTGAGTACTATGTGAATGGCTGGCCATCAGTTCTGAGCAATTTAAATTCAAGATCTGAGGGGTATGATGTCTGACTAATGTTCTTTGTTAAACAACTTAATCATTGCAATACCACTGTAGGTCATCAATTTAATTTCTAATAGTTAAAAAATACATGTTAATATTAATGATGGCCTCTGATCAGTGGGATTCTGTATCAAATTTTTTAACTGCAAATGCAGTGTATGCTGAATGCAGAAAATTAGGAAAATGAGAATAATAAAGAAAAAAATCAAATTATTACAATATGTACATTACCAAATTGGACATAAGATCATCTTATACCTATGTTGTGACCTTTTTAAAATTTTCAATTTACAGATAAGTTTTTTCTTTATACTTTTCTAGTCTCTAAATCTTCCATAGTGAATATACCAAGTCTTTTTTTTATCAGAAGCAAAACATTATTATACATAAATGAGAATTACAAGCATATATATATGATACCTCTCCAAGACAACTTAATCTATAGAGTCTGTTGGCTGTTTTCCCCACTGAAGATTTTATACTGACCAGGGTCTGCAGACCCCATACAGGCCCCAGTTTCCTTTTTTTTCCCTTTGAATTCTTTTGAGCAGCAGTGTAGTAAAATAGACACCTGGGTTCTAGTCTTGGTTTTGCGTCTCACTAACCGTGTGATCCTGACTAAGTCCTTAACCTGTCTGGATCTTGGCTTCCACATGTGTAAAATGAGTGGGGTGGACAGATAATTACTAAGGTCCTTTTCAGCTCTAGGACTCAAGCTCTAAACTCTGGCTTTCAAGAAGCACTATTTGCCCCAAGAAGAACCTGTTACAATAGTCCACTAGATGGCATCATAACACTACATTCCAAATATACTTTGAAAGAGAAGTTTTTTTTTTTTTTAAATCCTGCCTCATTATTCCTAAATTACCAACAGACTTTGGCCTTCATTAGAGCTCTTTCCATAGTAAAGCAGAATTACAGTCAGCTTCCTTACATCAAATAGATGCCAACACATTTTCGTTCATACTTCTATGGAAAAGACAAAACCCACAAGTATCTGATTTCATATGCAAAGAAATACATGATTTATAGTGCACAGTTTCACAAAATATTAAGAAGGAGAAGGGACCTCAATGTCATTTAGTTGAAAGTTAGACCCAAAGTCTATATTTTTTATACACTTTTTATATTATTAGAAAGGAAACTCTTATCCAAGATCAGAATTAAAGTGGCACATTTTGAGTTTCTTAAAGTTTATGTTTTTCAGAATTTTAATCATTAAAAAAACAGGATTTGGGGGTGCCTGGTTGGCTCAGTCAGTTAAGTGTCTGACTTCTGCTCAGGTCATGATCTCATGGTTCGTAGGTTCGAGCCCTGCATCAGACTCGGTGCTGACAGCTCAGAGCCTGGAGCCTGCTTCAGATTCTGGGTCTCCCTTTCTCTCTGTCCCTCCCCTGCTCATGCTCTGTCTGTCTCTCCCTCTCTCTCAAAAATAAACAAACATTAAAAAAAAAACAGGATTTGTGGGGCGCCTGGGTGGCTTAGTTGGTTAAGCGTCCGACTTTCGCTTAGGTCATGATCTCACAGTTCGTGGGTTCGAGCCCCGCGTCTGGCTCTTTGCTGACTGCCAGCTCAGAGCCTGGAGCCTGTTTCAGTCTGTGACTCCCTCTCTCTCTGACCCTCCCCTGCTCACACTGTCTCTCTCTCTGTCTCCTAGAAATAAATAAAACATTAAAAAAATATATTTAAAAAAAAACAACAAAAAAAAAACAGGATTTGTTTAAAATTAAATACTAGAAATTAGATTTGCAATTTTGATCCACTTGAGATCAGAAAAGTGTTCTTAGCCATCAAAGACGGAAGCAGTAAAGCACATCCATTCCTGTTCTGTTTGTTCGCACTAAGTGCAGGTCTTTAAATGAATGGACTTTCTAGGTTTGACAGATAATTTGGGTATTTAGGCACATTTTGCACATTTTATTCGATGGTAATAAGTACATTCAGCTCTCCCCACCTGTCAAGTGATTTCTTAGATGGACAACTGCATGGACAGGGACTGGAGAAGTATAGTATCTGTGTTAATTACATGCCAGCCCTCTGGGGAAACTACAGAAGCTATGCAGGCAAGTCAATTAATTTCCTGTCCATTCATAAGAGGCGCTGACATAGCTCAAACCCTGGAGACACCTAATTATCTATTCCCTAAGCACCGACACAAACCTTTTCTTTAAAATGGGAAGAATCCTATATAAGTTTACATGGAAGGGAAAACCTTAAGAGCTTGACTTGTAATCATAATGAACAATTCATTTTTTGGTATAAGATATATAAGCTTATAAATAATAAAGTGATAAAACTGGATGACTTCTGGCATCATATTGGTAATACACATGAACAGACAGGATATATTTCTCCCATAGTTTCTTAATATTTGCCTGTTGGCAACATATATATCTGCATATCTTTCTTTTGCCAGGACTTTTTTTTTTTAACCACTTAAAGCTCGTACTCTCTGTGTCAATCCAAGCTTAACAGCAGAAGATGGAAGCCCCGGGGCGCCTGGGTGGCTCAGTCGGATGAGCATCCCACTTTGGCTCAGGCTCGTGGGTTAGAGCCCCGCATCGGGCTCTGTGCTGACAGCTAGCTCAGAGCCTGGAGCCTGCTTCAGATCCTGTGTCTCCCTCTCTGTCTCTGACCCTCCCCTGCTCACGCTCTCTCTCTCTTTCTCTCTCAGAAATAAATAAGAACATTAAAAAAATTAAAAAAAAAAAAAAAGAAGATGGAAGCCCTCTCTAAATTTACTCACCTTTAGCATAATGTCTAAAGTAGTGCCATCACCGTGCTTCAAAACGGTCAGATAAACCTACAAGAGAATACGGGAACAACAAAGAAGGCATCTGATTAAATGTTTCTTGTTCCAAATATTTTAATGTTAAGAAAGACAGAAAGCAAGTCAAAACAATTGTAAACAGCTGTGTGTGGATGTTACATACAGACTGTGTGACAATGAGCTTGGAGCCCACACTGAAACCAGAGAGGGAGACAGCATGCGGTGAGAGCAGTGCACACCAGCTCTCTCAGGGGAATGGACACTGACGATCAACTTTAAGCACTCAGTGTGGTCTGACAAACTTTAAACAAATGAGAAGCTGGCTATGAACCACCTAAATGGCACATATTAGCACAAAGGGTCAGTACTTAGGTCGTTTCTGGTTACCATTGAATACATCCCACCCTGTGCACAGAATGATACAGTCACCTAGGAATCAAGGTTATTTATCATGAAAACCTACAGGACTCCTCAGATCAGCGGAGAGAATCTGCTTCCCTTCCACGTGGTCCTTAAACCGACGGCGGGCTTCTTCTAACGTTGCCTTATGTCCTGCTTTTCCTAGTTTGCCCAGAACCAAGCCCCTCAGGAGTGCATCTAGATGACCTGATTAAGAAGTAAAAGAGTCACAACACTGCTTAAAAATCTATTTTCACAAATATGCTACTTGGATGGATCTTATAACTGTGTTATACTACATCTAGCATCCTGAACAAACACAATCAATTACCTCGGTACTTGAGAGAATATTTAATTTATATTGTTCAAATCATAAAAGTGAAATGAAATGCTAAACAGACTAGAGAAGCAAATACATTTGCTGACTTTGTTTACAAATGCCAAGTACCTGAATTTATTAAATGTTCACTCATCTTGGTAATTACACTGCTAAGGATTATATGTGAAAGAAACAGGCTTAGATCGTACAGTTTTGACTCAAGATTCAGAGAAAGGTTACATACTGAACCGGTATGCTTTGTATAATAAATTGAAATTTTAGATTTTAAAAATCGAAATCTGATGGATTTATTTACTCCAATAAGCACATATAGAGATGTTAACTTTGGTCATTAGGGAAATGCAAATCAAAACCGCAATGAGATGGCTACTTCACACCCCCCAGGATGACTAAAAAAAGCAGACCATAACAAGCACTGTCAAGGACACGGAGAAGTGAGAACCCGCATACAATGCTGGCGGGAATGTAAAATGTTGTGACCAATTTGAAAAACAGTCTGGCAATTCCTAGAGAGGTTAAACAGAGTTACCTCATGATCCAGCAATTCCACTCAATAGAAATGAAAAGTGTTATGTCCACAAAAACTTGTACACGCATGTTCACGGCAGTAATTCACAACTGTCAAAAAGTAAAAACCAGCCAAACACCCACCGAGTGATAAAAATACGAAACGAGGTATATCCATGCAGTAGAATACTATTCAGCTATACAAGGAAGGCGGTCCTGATAGAGGTGGCAACATGGATGAACCTTGGAAACATTCTGCTAAGTGATACAAGTGAGACACAAAAGGCTACACAGGGTAGGATTCCACTTACAGGAAGTGCCCAGTTTAGGCAGATCCATAGTCAGAAAGCAGATGAGTGGTTGCCAGGGAGCGGGACTGCCAGGGAATGGGGAGTGACTGCCATGGGCATGGAGTTTCTTGGGAGGTTAAAGAAATGATCCTGGAATTAGATGGTGGTGATGGTTGTGCAACGTTATGAATAAACTAAAAAAGACTGAATTGTATCCTTTAAAAGGTACATTTTATTATATACTAACTATGTGTAAAAAAAAGGTGAACACTAGCAATGATGGACTGCAATACCAAAATAGACAAGCTAAGTCATGGTACATATGATGAAACACCACTAACCAATAAAATGGAATGAACACCCTGGATGTGTCTCAAGCACATTACACTAAGTGAGAGAAGCCTCTAGAAGCCTCTAGGGTGAAAAAAAGGCAGAAAAGTGTTTGCTTGCAGGAGATGGAGAGGGGAACCCTCCTGGCAGGGACTGACTGGGAAGGGGCCCTGAGGCAACCTCTTCGGTGTATTTTTGTCAAAAGTCGCTGAACTGTAACATTAATTTTTTTTAATGTTTATTTATTTTTGAGAGAGACAGAGAGAGGGCGAGCAGGACAGGGGCAGAGAGAGAGGGAGACACAGAATCGGAAGCAGGCTCCAGGCTCTGAGCTGTCAACACAGATCCTGACGTGGGGCTGGAACCCATGAACTATGAGATGATGACCTGAGCCAAGTTGAACACTTAACCAACTGTGCCCACCCAGGCACCCCAAGAAACATTTAAACTCTGCATTTTGCTACATTTAAATCATAACTCAGTAAAAAAGTAAGTTTGAGAAAACAATAGGAAATCAATACATAACACAACAGGACACTAGTGAGGTTCTTTGAAGAACCAATTTATAATTCTGACTTGCTGTGTGACACAAGGCAATGTTTTGTTATTTTTAAAAAGTTTTTTTAAATGTTTTATTTATTTTTTTGAAGGAGAGACAGAGACAGCATGAGCAGGGGAGGATCAGAGAGAGAGGGAGACACAGAATCCAAAGACAGGCTCCAGGCTCTGAGCTGGCAGTCAGCACAGAGCCCAACATGGGGCTCGAACCCATGAACCATGAGATCGAGACCTGAGCCAAAGCCAGATGCTTAACCGACTGAGCCACCCAGGTGCCCCATTGTTTTGTTATTTTGCTGTTTGATTCTTCCATCTATAAAACTAGAAAACTAAAGGTATTCTCCCTATTTCATTAAGGTGTCTCTGTGCTCGCTTCGGCAGCACATATACTAAGGTGTCTTTGAGCCCCAAAATCTTCACATATTATCACCGTGAAAGAGAATACAACATCCACCCACCTGCCTGGATCTGACCCCAATACCCTCTCATTTCATTTCTAGGGCTCTGTGCTCCTGTCTAAAGCACACCCTCCCCTGGGTCCCAACTCCCCTCCATCACTCGGCCGTCGCTCCAGCAATTACCACCCTCTCTTTCACATCACACATTTTCCTATGACTACTCCAGCATTGTCATCAGCACTAAAACATGTTATAAAATCTCCTACTTGATAAAAATAAATACCTCCATTGACCCCACATCTCTCCCCAGACTATCCCCTTTTCTCTGAGCCCCTTTTCAGCAAAAACTCCTTTAAAAAATTGTCTGAATGTGCCGTTTGCTTTCCCTCCTGCCGCTCTGGAGAACCCACCACTCCACAGAACCTGCCGACAGCATCGCCAATTCTCCTCCATCTCGCCGGACTCAGAGCAGCAGCTGTCATGGTGGCTGACTGTCCTTCTGCAATGCTGCTTAAGATGCCTGGGACAGCTCCTGCCTCCTGACTCTCCCTCCTCAGTGGCCAGTCTCCCTTGTGAAGGATTCCTCCTCTTCCACCTAATCTCCAAGTCTTGGCCTAGCCTAGGACCTAGTCCTCAGACCTCTTTCATCAGTCTAGGCTGGGCCCTGCGTGATCTCATCCAGCTTCGTGGCTGTAAACACCATCTACACAAAATGGATTTATTGGGCCTAAACCTCTAGGCTTCATAACTCTCCCCCTGGATGTCTAAGCTAACGCGTCCAACACCCAGCTCCAGATTCCCTCGGTCCCTCGGTCCCCAGCCAGCTTCTACCACTGTCTCGTTCTGTAACTGGCAACGTCACTCCTCTGGTCCTCAGGCCAGAATGTGGTGGCTCCTCCTTCTCCCCTAGCAGTCAGCCCACCACCAAATAGGTTCAGTTCTACCTTCAAAACACACACAGAATTTGCCACAAGTGCGAGCTGCACCCAGCACCTCGACGGCATGGCTGGAACAGCTCTGTAATCTGTCTCCCTGTTCCTGTCTCAGCTGAGCACATTGAGTCACGTTCTTGTGCATCAACTCTCACGTCAGTTTCTCATATCACTAACTGTGAAAGTCAAAAATGTACTAGGTCCACAGGTCCTACAGGAGCTAAATTGCTTCCCACCCTGTCCCCCTCACTTACTCTGTCCTGACATAACTAGCCTCCTTGTTATTCCTTGAACAACCCAAGTGTGCTCCTGCCTCAGGTCTCCTGCACAGGCTGTTCCCCACCTGGACCATTTCGCTCCAGATGGCCTCACGGTTCTCTCTCAGGTCTCTGCTTATGCTCATGTTATCACCTCATCATGAGTGACTGCTGCCCTGACCACACTAGAATATACTGGCCTAGTACTCTCTATCTACCTTACCTAACTTTATTTTTCTTCATGATACTCATTGCCACCTAAAATATCATTTGTTCAGTGGTTTGCTGTGTCTCTCACTAGAATGTAAGCTACACAGGAGCCACACCAGCTCTCAGAATAGTACCTGGTATTTACTAGGCACATAAATATTTGTGGAATCCACGAGGGGAAAACACAGAGCTCTAGATAACTGTAAATGTTGTTCTTATTGCAAAAGGCTCCCAGATCAAGACTGTTAGGATGAAATATCATCTTTAGTTATTTGCAGATGATAGAAAATAATTATATATAAAGCCCTAAGATCACCACTCCCAACATTTAATGACAGCAAAAAAGTAAATATAGGATTATGGAAATAATCAGAAGAGAGAATTCATGTAGAAAGTCAGTAACTCCCTTAATTCATGTACTGTCTCTCAGTATCTTTCCAAGTCCTACATATACGGTGGCTGCTATTTATGGTAATAATAAATAAAATCATCTAAAATTCCTTTTAGCTTTTCTTGACTATAGATGGGCTTTTAGAATGCCATAAAAAGGCTTCTATTTCCACCATTTGTGTTGTTTACAAATCGTATTTAGCAGTGAATACATATAACCACCACTGTTTTTATGTAGGTGACCCATGTAACTTTACCAGGAAACTGAAAAGAATTAAGATTTAATTCCTGGTGAGCTGAATACACAGTAACGTCCGGCAGATACAAAGATGCTACTGATACTGTTAACCACAGTGGAGAAAAAAGGGCCAAATTTCTCAATTCCTTCCCCATTCAGTACATCCATTACCTTCTCCAGGTTTGGGGTCCCAGCCCAGTCTCTCCCCTATGGGTGAAAAGACATCTTTCACAAACTCCTGGATTTCCTCATAGAAGTCTGTGTGGGACAAGAGGGTTGAGAGAATCCCCAGGTTACAGCTCAGGTCGCTCCATACAGTATAATTGGGCTCATTCACAAAAGCCTCCATGACTTTTAGAACCTCTACAGTGCTAATGATTCCAGCTCGAGCCTGGGATAGGAAAAAACATAAATTAATCTAGTCTTCAAACAAAAACAAAACAAAAAAACACAAACATGCGTTTTCAGCATTATCTACTGCTAGTTAGTTATCTCATTGGTTTAAAGGAAATGAGACTATGTAAATACAGGAGACTTAGAATAAAACTCCTATCATGACAACATTCCTTATTTACTTTTTTACTGTTTATGAGAGAGCAACTAAAAAAAGTACACTTTGGGGACAGGCAATAGCTACACTTGTGGTGAGCACGGCATGAGGTATGACATGTGGAATCACTATGTTGTTCACCTGAAACTGACGTAACACTATATATGGATGTAACACTATGTGCATCAACTATACTTCAGTGAGAAGGAGAGGAAAAAAAAAAAGAAAGCAAGAAAGAAAGCTGTTAACTTCCTATTTCCATCCAGTTTCTTGGGCCTTGGCTTTGTTTTTATTTTTAAACTTCTCATACTTTCAGAAAAGATGCAAAAATAGTTAGGGCTTTGGTTTTTGACAGAGGCTCTTTCAAAACTGGACCTGCAAACCGTGTCAACTTCAGTCTGTCCTTTACTCATTTCTGAAAGAAGGCAAACTGAAAGGCACTACAAATTCAGAGGCCTTTCAGAATTCACTAACAGAGCTAGGAAAAAGGACTTGTGTTACAGCAGCCAACTGCACAAACACACCGCTCTCCTGGGACAGGTCTCTCTCAGCAATGAGATCAGCAGATGTGAGGTTTTGTGCATCAATGCTAATCTGTGTTTATACAAAGGAGGAATCCAAAACCAGTTACTGCAGAGGGGAGGGAAAATTCAAGTCCACTTTAAAAAGGAACACTGGGAAGAATCTGACAATTTTATCACAAAGACATCTGGAAATTATCTAACCTATGTTAGAATCATAAAAATAATTCTACTAATTGCTGATTTAAATCCTTTCTGGAACAAAGGCAAAAGAAATATAATTCTTTTTTTTTTTTTTGGTGGCTCCACACCAATGTGAGGCTTGAACTCATGACCTGAGATCAAGAGTCAGATGCTCTACTGACTGAGCCACCCAGGTGCCCCACATAAATATAATTCTAAAGCTAATGGGCTATTATTTGAGTAGTAATGGAAAGTTAAAAAATTCTAGATAGTACAATCACTATTTTATAAAAATATAAATCACTCTGAATCAGTTATTTTAAAAATACATCAGTAGAGAAATTTCTTCAAGGCTCATACCTATTTCCACTGAAAAGAATTTCTCCCTTACAAAGGATCGTTTTTGGTTGCAAAAAGCTGGCTTAGGAGTAGTGACATGGGATTTGTTTCTGGTAAATTATATAGGTTCAACCTTGTCATGTTAATTAATAATCAGTCATTTGCTCTAGTCCCAAAATGTGTTCAACCTTCAGGAAGAACCATATTCTTCTAATTATGTTTCAGTCAGATACTCCAGGAAAAACAAAGTCCTTTAATCAACAAAATCCATTATACTACTTGAGAGAGGCTCACCAAGGAGAAGAGGTCATTCTGTAATCCAAGTCGATCCACAGGGGGCAGAGAAAGGTCACGAATGCCAGGTAATAAACTTTCCAGCATGGCTGAGCTATACTGGGTCCGATAAAACCCAACTGTTCCCAGGTTTAACTGAAAAGATACCCAATGGAGATTATTAATTAAATATTTCTATTCGTTTTGTTTTGTTTTTAAATATTTTTAAATGTTATTTTTGAGAGAGAGAGAGCACAAGTAGGGGACGGGCAGAGATTGAGAGAGGGAGACACAGAATCTGAGGTAGACTCCAGGCTCTGAGCTGTTAGCACAGAGCCCAACATGGGTCTTGAACTCGTGAACCATGAGATCATGACCTGCGC
Organism: Hyaena hyaena; assembly: GCF_003009895.1. Taxonomy (NCBI): domain Eukaryota; kingdom Metazoa; phylum Chordata; class Mammalia; order Carnivora; family Hyaenidae; genus Hyaena; species Hyaena hyaena. Next base: position 1,992,720 of record NW_024080661.1, on the reverse strand, counting down.
CAAAGTCAGAGGCTTAACCAACTGAGCCACCCAGGCGCCCTATTCATTTGTTTTTTAAAACAGTCGCTTGCAAGTGTGAAAAGAGTTTTGGTTTCAGAATATCTGTGTGAAAACAACAAAGATCACATATGCAAGCAGGGACTAAAATGAAACAATACATAAAGACAGAAAGTGGTTGTCAAAGATGAAAATAGAGGCAAAAGAAAACAGAAACATGACATGGTGGGGGTCAGAGTGAGAGACGTAGGAAGGACGTGGCAGGGAGGGGGGGAATGTTTACTCTTAATGGACAGTTTTAAGTTTACAGAAAATAGTTACTACATGTAAGAACACATGGACAGTGGAATCTCTGAGGAAGACTAAGCCTTTACAAACACTCATCTACTTGAGCCCAGAGTCTCAATAGAAAAACAATGCTCAGGTCCTAGGTTTTAAAGAATTGCATAGACTTTAAAGGTAATTTCAGATGATTTGGGGAGGGAGATAGTCATGGACTGTCATTATTCTCTATAGGCTATTTACCAAAAGGGAAAAATATTTTTGATATTTATTTACAATATACTTTAAAGGCAAAATAACAGTAAAAGATATATTTTACTATTTATATGTAATTATTTTTAAAATCTTATTTATTCATTTTGAGAGAGAAAGAGAGTGAGCATGAGCAGGGGAGGAAGGGCAGAGAGGGAGAGAGAGGATCCCAAGCAGGCTCCACGCTCAGCACAGATCCTGAGGCAGGGCCAATCCCACAACCATGAGATCATGACCTAAACTGACACCAAGAGTAAGATGTTAACTGACTGAGCCACCCAGGCACTCTTATAAGTATTTTTTAAAGTCACCTCACAATATTACGACTGCTATTTTATCAATCCTTACCTTTTACTGCAGGAATATTATCTTTATTTACCCAATTACAATCACAGCATACATAGGTTTTTCACATTTAGAAGAAAAATTTCATATAGGTACATAATCTTCCAGATGTAATTTCAAATGATAACATAGTTATTCTACTGGGTATGTATGTGTGTGTGTCTATCTACATTTTTAAAGATTTATTTATTTGTTTATTTATTTTAATGTTTATTTTTTGAGAGAGAAAAGAGATAGAATGCAAGCAGGAGAGGGAAGGAGACAAAGAATTCAAAGCAGGCTCCAGGTTCCGAGCTGTCAGCACTGAGCCCAATATAGGGTTCAAACTCACAAACTGTGAGATCAAACTTGAGCTGAAGTCAGCCCTTAACTGACTGAGCCACCCAGGTGCCCCTCCACTGAGTATATTTTTTTTTAAAATCATGTATACACACATATATATATACATATACACATATACATACATACATACATATATATACACACATATATACATATACAAATATCTGAGATAATGTGTAATTCCTATTAGGAACCTTTAATTGGGAGAAAAGTTTGTAGTAGGTAATTTTTCATTATGAATGGTGCAGACTACAGAATAATGTGAAATAATCTTTACCAACTATTATTTTTATGAAATGATTTTAAAACACCAGTTACAGGAATTTCACATTTCATTGACACAAACTCATTATTACACATGTGGCCTCACCTGATGATAGTTGTGCAGACACAATGACAGCACATCATGGAGGTTAACGTCTCATTACAATGACAGCGCAGTTTGAAGGTGCAAGACTACAAATCTTTTGGTTAATGTGACTTTACGCATAACCTATTATTTTTTCCCCTTTGATCATATCCTTTTTATCTGCTCATGTACCACTCCCTTACCTTAGGGAAGATATCAGACAGTATTATTTGAAAATTGGCCTTAAATTTCACACAGGAAAGTTTAGTAATGTTTTTGTCTTTGCAAGTCCTTGTCTGAACTAAAACAGAATTTAGAGCCAGCCATAAGATGGATAAAGGGAAGTGAGAGAAATCAATTCATTTAGGTAAGATAAAAATGGCCGGGCTATTTCTGGACTCACCTTTACCCACTGGTCTGGTTTGACATTTTTCAAAACCACATTCATCTCTGGCTTGTCCATCAGAATTTTCAGTTTGGCATGGTTAGGGTCTTCACTAGTAGAGATTGTGATAGGAACCATCCACTGGGGACAGTCTTCTCCTTAAGCAAGAGAAAAACATATAGAAAACTTGAAAAATAAATTTGCCACCGGAAGAAATAGAAGGTAAGGTGGAGAGAGAGGACTAGCATCTTACATATGAGCTTGAATCTAACTGTTAAGCCAACAGCTCATTTTCAATGGTACATAAACTCTTCCACAACCCAAATAATACTAGTGTAAAGGCAGAGAGAATTTATTAACAAAATCACAATAGCCTAAAGAAAGAAAAAGAGAACAGTTTCTTTAGTTCTAGTATCACAAACATAGTGATTTTAACTTCATCATTTCCCTTTACAGAGTAATAGAGACAGTAATGATTTTACTGTAAAAGAAATTTCAAGTAGGTGAAAGTTCTCATACAGCATTTAAAAATAGTCTAAGGTGCAGTTCGTAACAGGTATACATAGTGAAGCGTTGATTTCATTTCTGAGATAGACAGGATACACCCTAGAGCTGATGGATTCCATCACTAAAAAGTCATAGTTAACCTACAATGCAGATTACAGATATGAGGCAGAAAACAGAAACTGTGACACTTAGGGATTTATTTTAGACAATAAACTTGTCAGCTGACTTGTCAGACAGATTTACTTAAAAAGTAATTCTAAATGCTAAGGAAGGTTAAGGATGAAAGGGTGTACCTCTTAACCCTAGCAGAATGTACCCTATTTTGGAGAGTGGAACATGAAAAGGATAGGGGATTCTGATATACACCTCCCCCTACTAAGAATTATTGTTTTAAAGGAGGTGAAAAGCGTACTTTTAATTTCCTGACCCAAAGAATCTAATGATCTGTAGAAATACTTGAAAAGCCAGAGCTGAGCAGTAGTTAGTATAAACTCATGGAATCCAACTATTTTGTTTGAATTCCTACTCTTTATCTCATTAGACAGGCGACCTTGGGCAATTTAACTGACCCAGTGATGCCTCAGCTCGTTCATTTGTAGAAAGGAAATACTACTACCTATTCAATAGGGTTGCTGAAACTATAAAATAAGGGTCAGCTATACTGCTTTAGCACAGTAACTGGTACATAATAACTCTAATAATCACTGTGCTTTATTTATTTATTTACTTACTTAGTATGCCCAAGAACTTAAAACATTAGCCACCCACACAAATGTGCAGCAAGGCTTCTTGTAGGGAGTAAGGATAGAGACATAGCTTCTTGGGTATTCCTATCCTTTATTCCTTGTAGCCTCCAATTACATACAGAGACACGGAATTTCAAAAATCGAAGAATATCAAAACACTACAACTACCTCATGAATCTCCTTTTTTGATTTCCTAGATTTCATCTATATTTTATTACCATTTCCTTGTTTTTATTTAATTCTATTAAAAATATTTAAAAAATAAGTAATTACTTCCTGTTAATTGGCACACTACTGGAATGGTGTCCACATTCACTCATCTCCCACTTACAGCCATTTGCTTACCAGCATATGGTCCACTGGCACAGAACTTTCTTTGGGACAACCTCAATAATCTGTCATCTTCTACCTAAAAAAGCATAAGGCTATTAGTAATTGCATCACTACTTTTTTTCTTTTTGGAGGGGGCAACACTTCTGTGACAAAATAGAAGGTGAAACCAGTACAGCCAAATAAATGCCTCATGAGAACACCGAGTGCAACAGAGATGAAGAGGATGATAGTACAGAACGGGAGAAAAGGCGCTGTTTCTCATTTAGGCCTCCAAATAACAAGACTCTAAATAAAAGGCCTGTTCTATGTATATGGCCCTTCAGAAGGGTTATGTATACAGACAAGAACTTTAAAGTGTTACCATTTTGACAAGGATACGTAACAATAAATAATACTTCAAGTTGTTTTAATCTTTATAGAAGGTTATGACTTAGGCTCTTCTGCTTCCAGAAAGTGGCAACCTTAGATTAGCATGTGGACTTAATGTTCAGAATTCAAAGTTTTAGAGTGACTGGTAAACATGAAAGAGGCACACATCTTGTTCCAAAGGATGAGCTTTGCAATGAAACACACACAAAAAAAAAAAAAAAAAAAAAAAAGATGGGGAAAAATTGCAAAAACAACTAAAAAACCAAGAGCAAAAAAGTCAAGAACATATTTAAAAAAATACTTTGCAAACATGCAATCATCTGTTTTACTTATCATTTGTTAATATGTCCTAGAATATTTTAAATAATACAATATATAACCCAATTCACCCAAATTTAGCATCACCCAAATTCAATGTCAAATTAGGCCAACGACCTTTAGGAATAAAGTGACTACACGAGACAGAATTGAAAAGCTAAAAAATTTGAGTAAAGAAACAATGACCAGGGGCGCCTGGGTAGCTCAGTCCTGTTGGGAAGACAACTCATTCTGAAGTATACCTCTCTGAATTCAGGTAACAGTTCAACTAATAATAGTGCAATTCTAATCAAAAGTCACATTGCCACCCAACCAACATTAAAACTAATTTTAGGGCAGCAGGCTGGTTCAGACGGTGGAGCATGGGACTCTTGGTCTAGGGGCTGTGTTTGCACGCCACACTGAGTGTAGAGATTACTTAAAAATAAATCTTAAGCGGTGCCGGAATGGCTCAGTCAGTTGATCAAGTGTCCGACTCTGGATATCAGCTCTGGTTGTGATCTTGAATCGTTGGGATTGAGCCCGGTGTTGGGGTCTGCACTGAGCACAGAGCCTGCTTGGGATTCTCTCTCTCCCTGTCCCTTCCCCACTCATGCTCTCTTTCAAAATAAACATTTAAAAATAAATGAAGAAATAAAATATTTAAAATATGCTAATTTTTAAGAGTGATATTATAAATAGGTGTTGAATTTTCACAATGCTTTTTCTGCATCTATTGAAGTAGTTATGTGGTTCTTCTATCTATATCCTGTTAATGTAGTGATTATTAATCAATTATTATATTATAATCAAGTTTTTTTTAAATGTTATACCAACTTTACAGTCCTGGAATAAACCTGACTTGGTCATTTCAGAACTGTATCAAGGGATGCCAGGCTGGCTTAGTTGGAAGAACATGCAACTCTTGATCTCAAAGTCATGAGTTCAAGCCCCACGTTGGGGGTTGAGATTATTTAAATAAATAAACTTAAAAAAAAAAAAAAAGAATTACATCAACAAGTGTACAGTGTTTTCCTTGGGGACAATAAGAGTAGACAACATTTTGTTTTCTACTACAAGTATGCATGATTTTAATGATGGCAGGGGAGGGGGAAGGCAAACCATTTAGTATACAGATAATAGATCACCAAGAAAACAATGCAAGGGCTAGTTTAAATCTTACCTAGAATACTTAAAGTACAGAAAAGCAAATTTGGTAACACCGACTGAATTCTGTGTAATACAGGAGCACACAAATTGGAGGAGTTTTTATAAGGTTACCTGTTCTGCTTCCACATAAATGAGGGGAAATCCCATTTGTTTGGTCCAAGTATTCATCACCGCTGCTATAGGTTTACCACTAGCATTTTCTAAACTTTCCCAGAGATCCTCTAGAAGATAAACACAAAGAAAATCTGAAATGTTTACATTTTTATTTGCTGAAACTTTATATAGCTCCTGACACTACCTTGCTAACCAATTCTTTGGTTCTTTCAGGTTCGTGAAATAGGGGGTGAAATTAATGTCCCCTTGCCTCTCCATTAAATAAACTCTATTACAAAAACCAGTCTTATAGCTTAAGATGCCCTTAATTGTTCCAATTTATTAAAAAATCACAAATTATTTTTTTAAAAAATCACAAATTACAGGAGTGCCTAGTTGGCTAAGTCAGTAGAGGGTGCAACTCTTGATCTCAGTTTCATGAGTTCGAGCCCCATGTTGGGTCTAGAGTTTACTTTTTTTTTTTTTTTTTTTTTTTTTACAAATAGTTTATTGTCAAATTAGTTTCCACATAACACTCAGTGCTCATCCCCACAAGTGTCCTCCTCCATGCCCATCCCCCCTCCCCCCCACATCCATCAGTCCTCAGTTTTTGTCAGCATTCAAGAGTCTCTCATGGTTTGCCTCTCTCCCTTTCCCCCACCATTTCCGCCCTTCTTCTCCCCCTTGTTCCTCCGTCAAGTTCCTCCTAATCCTCCTATACGTGCAAACATATGATATTTGTCCTTCTCTGCCTGACTTATTTCGCTCAGCATAACACCCTCAAGGTCCATCCATGTTGCTACACATGGCCAGATTTCATTGTTTCTCATTGCCATGTAGTATTCCATGGTATAGATAAACCACATCTTCTTGATCCATTCATCTGTTGATGGACACTTAGGCTCTTTCCATGTTTTAGCTATTGTGGAGAGTGCTGCTATGAACATTGGGGTACATGTGCTCCTATGCCTCAGCATTTCTGGATCCCTTGGGTAAATTCCTAGCAGTGCTATTGCTGGGTCATAGGGGAGTTCTATTGTTAGTTTCCTGAGGAACCTCCACACTGTTTTCCAGAGGGGCTGTACCAGTTTACATTCCCGCCAACAGTGTAGGAGGGTGCCCGTTTCTCCACATCCTCGCCAGCATCTAGAGTTCTCTGATTTGCTCATTTTAGCCATAGAGTTTACTTTTAAAAACAAAAATCACAAATCATATATAGTAAAGAAAAGGCAAACAGGTGAGTTCAAACAAGATAGCAGAAACAAACATATTCAAGATCACCACTAAACATCATCCACAGACTTAAAACCATAATATCCATTCAATTAACAGGTTAAAAAATACTCAGTGCTCTAAAGCTGAAGTAAAACTCATATGGTCAAATGGCACTGGTGGCACAGTAAGCAAAACAGCAACACGATGAGACACACGCTATAATGGGGGCATGAACAGAGGAAAAGCCCTTAAGGAAAAATCCAAGGAAAGGGCGCTTAGGTGGCTCAGTTGATTAAGCACCCAACTCTTAATCTGGTCTTGGGTCATGATCTCATGTTTGTGAGTTTGAGCTCCGCGTTGGGCTCTGTGCTGACAGTGAGGTGCCTGCTTGAGATTCTCTCTCTCCCTATCTCTTTCTCTTTCTGTCCCTCTCTCCTGCTTGTACTCTCTCTCAAAATAAATAAACTTTTTTAAATATTCAAGGAAAATAAAGTCTTCACAAGAGTTGGCTTCTGGCCTGCATCTTGAAGAGGAATTGTTCACCAGGCAGACAAAGGGAGAAGGGCATTCCAGGTAGACACATAAATTGTCTATATACAAGGAAGAAAGTATAAGAAAAGAGAGAAAACATTACTAATAGCAAATGTTCAATAAGTTGAAGATAGAGGGTATATCCAGCAATGAGGCTGAAACGGTAGGCAAGGGCTGACTGGCTAAGACTATGTGTGGCTTGGGGCACCTGGGTGGCTCAGCCGGTTAAGCATCCGATTTCGGCTCAGGTCATGATCTCACAGTTTGTGACTTCGAGCCCCACATTGGGCTCTGTGCTGACAGCTCAGAGCCTGGAGCCTGCTTTGGATTCTGGGTCTCCCTCTCTCTCTGCCCCTTGCCAGATCGTACTTTGTGTGTGTGTCTCTCTCTCTCTCTCAAAAATAAATATTTAAAAAAATTAAGAAAGAAAAATACTATGTATGGCTTAAAATGAATGGACTATACTGTGAAGGGACTGAAGTATCTCAAATGTTTTCAGTTAGTAGGTGATGCAATCAGGCATTCCCTTTAGAAGGATAACCCTGGCTAGCCTCAGAGCAAGTAAAAACTGAAGAGAGTGGGGCAAGCATTAAGTGGTAAGTTAGGAGGCAGCTGCGGAATTCAGTAGAGAGATTGTAAAGGCATGAATTAAGGCAAGGGTAGTGAGGAGAGACAGGCTAAAAATGATGGATGCTAACTGCAGTGTATTTGAACTGCCAACTGTCTTTAAAAGCTACATAGGCGGCCTTGCTTTTCAAAGTGTGGCCTAAAAACTAGTGACACTGGCTTCACCCGGGAGCTTGTTAGAAATGCAGATTCTCAGGTCTTACCCCAGATCTACTGAATTAGAAATGTTTTCACAGACCCTGGGTTATTTCATGTACATTGCAGCTTAAGAACCAGAAAGTTCTTTCCTCATGTATTGTGTGTGTGTGTGTGTGTGTGTGTGTGTGTGTGTGTATGCATACTAAAGACTCAGAAATTTTGTAAGAGCACATTCTTCTGTAACTCTGCTTTAAGGAACAAAATGCCTATTTCATAAACTGAGATGGACATTTATGGCAGGTGAATATGGGGGTGGGAAGAGAGAGTGTCAGGATTATGTCATGTCCTGAACAGAGAGGAAGACAGATGTACATATATTTTTTTTAATGTTTTATTTATTTCTGAGAGAGAGAGAGAGAGAGAGAGACAGCGTGAGCAGGGGAGGGTCAGAGAGAGAAGGAGATACAAAATCTGAAATAGGCTCCAGACTCTGAGCTGGCTGTCAGCACAGAGTCCGACGCGGGGCTCGAACCCACAAACTGCGAGATCATGACCTGAGCTGAAGTTGGACGCTTAACGGACTGAGCCACCCAGGTGCCCTGATATACATATTTTTAATTGACGGGTCATAAACCTCAGGAACAGCCCATGGCCGGGCCTCTCTGAATTTTTGTCATTCTATTAGATACTAACGACCTTACATAAATCTTGTTTTCTAAACTATTTTTGTTCACTGAAGAACTCAAGACTCCAACTCTGGTTCTTTTTCATATTCAATCAACACTTACACCGTTATTCTTTCTTTGGACTCCCGTTCACAATATATCACAGACCACTATACACTAAAAATCTGAAACCTTACTTCATTGAAACTCTGTCGTTCCACAAGTTTACTCCTAAAAATGGTTAATTTGCAGCAATTTTAATGGCCAATGGTCAATAAACAGAACTCTTCAGACTCTTGGAAGTGGCAGGACACCGAGCTATGGAGACCAGACTACTAGAGGGCACCAGAAGGCTAATGGGCTCTGATTCATGTTGATCCATCACTTAACACACAGCACCAGATAAGTCAACTCTATTTCCTATCTATCACATGGAAAGTTAAGCATTTAGAAAAAAAATTAAATGTCCTACTCTGGATAGAATGCTAACACTTATCTCAAGCTATTAAAGATTACCTGTGGCAGCATTCTTTTGTTGGAACTTGGTTAAATACATGTTCATTCCTTTCTTAAAGTCCTGAGAAAACACAATTTTCAAAATCCAGGAGATTAAGACCTTGGAAATTACAGTGTGTCTGCATATAGTGTGCTCAAATTACCTGAGTGTCAAATTTACTGAAAAGCACATATCCCTCTAATGTCTACTGCCTTTTAAGAATGCAGACTCTTTGCCTCTCTCTTTTGCTTTTAAGTTTTACCAGCCTCCCACACAACCCCCAAACATGTTACACATCATTCATCTAAGAGACCACAAGAGTCAATATAAAAAGAAATGAAGGTATAAAACAGATCAGAGTATATTCTTCTAGAATCTAGAAAAATTACTTAGGAACTTAATTTAAATAAAAGCAGACATGTTTTTCCATGCAGAAGTCTATGATTTCACCATAAAAGGATGGAAGATTTTTTAAAGTTGCTTTCTTACCTTATCCCCAATGTAGTCATGGAGCATTCGGATGACAGATGCACCTTTGCTATATGATATGGCGTCAAATATCTCATCGACTTCAGAAGGATGTCCCACACTGACCTGGCAGACAGTGTGATTCAGAGTTATAACAGGAAGCAGACAGTCTGTAATACTGAGGCTTTCTAGGAAAACCCTCCTAACTCATAAGATACTTTTCTGCCTTTAGCTCACTGATAAATGCATAATGATGATCCTTAAAAAGCAAGTAACTAATACTAATAAAGTGGAATATATGACATGATCCCCATCATCTCTGAGGGTCCTGGCTCCGCTTTGCTGGGAGGCAAATCACTATGGATCTGTTTACTGGAGGACTGGAGAGGGAAGAAGGGAGAGATGAAAAACATTTTATTTCTTGCAGGTAATTGTAATAGCTTACAATTATATAGGATCCTGGTTAAATATATCAAAGTAGACTGTCTAGTTCTTCAGAGGCAAACTTTATTCCTACAAACTAGCTGAAATAAGGATAGGCTAAGCCAAGAGAAATAAAATATATATAAAAACAGACAATGACAACAATAAAAAATATACATTCAGAATTTTCTTTGAAATAAACAATGGAATCAAAATGTTCCCTTAGGCATACTGCCCAATAGGCATGGTTCTCTCATACTATGCAGTAAAATGAACTTAGTCAATGTTTATGGGTACATAGCACTTGCTTCTACAAAGATCAAATTTTTATACTGCCTACCTTAAAAAGAAACATAATTAGAACTTAATCTTGTGAGATTTTCAAGACTGATAATATAGGCTATAAAAACAAGTGAATTGCTCATGTAATTTTCTTTTCTTTTTGGAGTCCTAAGTATCTCTATAACAAATTACTTATTTTTTCATTAATTTGAGAGCAAAGGCCGATGGCTGAAAAGTATGGCTCACTTCAATAGGATGGCTGTTATCTAGAGCATCAAGTTCCTGGGCACGCGTGTAATCGGCAGAAACAAACTGAGTCCAGATATCATACTCTGGGAAGCAGTGGTCTACACACAGATATTCAATCCATGATGCAAAGCCTTCATTTAACCAAAGATGAGTCCACCATTCCTAAAAACAAAAGAAAGAAATATGTAAGGAAAACAAAATGCTTTTCATTCCACTAACTTGAAAAACTCACGTCTCTTCCACTATACTCTACAACTTACAACTTAATAAACCAAAATTCAGTGAAAAACATTTAATAAATAACTCACATGTCTGAACAAAACAAAAAAAGGGTTTAAAGGAGATGCTAAGAAGGGCCTACTGGTGATACTGGCATTATGCCTGAGGGACATTTCAAAACATAGCTAAGTCACTTTTTATTACCAAAGGTAGAAAAGATGTAAGGAGAAGGGGGTGGGGGAGGAAGCGCTTATATGGAAAAGGGGAAGGGAGCAGATACATGTAGGCAAGAGCCTAAACTGTCAGGAAAAAGTTGGTTTGATAAACCAGAAAGCTACCAGGACCAAACAAGGAAAACTGGGAAGGATTTTTATAATGACTGAGAAAAATTACTATCAATTGACGAGTTAAACTTTCTAGATGAACAGAAAAGCAATACCGCTTATATAAGGATTAGGTAAAATTAACAGAAATATCATGGCAGTAAGTAGTTCAGTAATGAATGTTGTTTAAGTATTTACAGAATACAAAATTCTCACCTGTTAATAAGAATTAATAGTAGAGTGGACACGGAAAATAAATGAGTCACAGACAAAATCAACTTTAAAAAAGATCAACTTTTTAGAAAGAGACTGTAATCTAAGTTTCATTAAAGTTGATTTGCTCTCTTAAAGAAATCAATATAAGAATCCATGATAGATGCTAAAGGACTAATGCATTGGTGAAAAACTGGGGCGCCTGGGTGGCTCAGTCAGTTAAGCAATGGTGAAAAACAAAAAGGCATTCAAATTCTGAAAAGATCAGATATTTTCAATATTAAGTGATGAAAGGCTATTTGTCTAAGTGCTTTGTGAGCTTATTTAACTAGTAGCTTCCACGAAGATAAGCTGGTACAGAGCTAGCTATTCACCAACCTGTCATTAAGCCCTTAAATTTCAGTTAATGAAACAACTGACATCTAACAACTAGAACGATTACTCAAATCCAGTAAAAAGTTGTTTAAAAGCAATTTGAGAATGTGCACATTCCACCTACTAAAATGTACTGATGGTAGTTTACTAGCATACTTAATTCCACATGAAATTATATTCCAAAAATTTTTTCCACCCCAACGTAAAATTTTAAACATCCAAAGCAAAAGGACATGGTTTAATTTCAAGGGCTGGCTTTCTTTAAAAACTCTCAGACACGTAACAGTTGTTAAATGTCTTACTTTCTTGCTTATTCCTGTGACATATGGACTCAACTAACATCCAAGTCAGGTTCTGCTCTTTGGCAGCCTAAAATACTATCAGGGAATCTGGCTGGCTCCAGCCTCTAGTTCTTCCTCTTCAGAGTACTTCTAGTTCACGCGTTAAACCCTGTGCTTCCAGGCTCTAACACAGCTGCCTGCCATAGCCATAGCTAGCACTTATTTAGAGTAAGAGGGAAATGTCAAAACTTAAGGACAGAGATGATTTATTGCAAACATTACAATAAACAACAATGTCAAAAGGCCAGTTGGAAATTTTAATACATTTTATAGTTATTCCTTTCTTTGCTTTCATTTCTATCAAATTTCAACTTAACATGTTAGTCAATGAGAAAACTGACCCCTAAACACATTTTAGCCTAATCAAAGATCGTGTTGTTATTCATCAGGTTACTTTTCAGCTGCTGAACTACATAATAAATATCCTCGAGAAACTAGGGTCAACCTGGCATCTCACTGCATGGAATCTCTGTACCTAAGAGATCTCTGTACCCTTTCTCTCACCCAAATTAGTATCATGACTTCCCATTTGTAGGCAAATCCTACAACAGTTTAGGAAGTGTTTTGTGTTGAATAAAGACTGTCCACATGTCCACATGGTTAACACGGAGATTTTGGTAAACACTTTTCAAAGTGGATTTTCTAAAATAAAGATTTTCTGATTAATTATTTTTTAGCACAGTGTTCTAGTCAAACCTGAAATACTATGTAGCCAAAATAATGTGCAGCAGGATGAAGATAAATATATTTGAGCACTTAAAAATATTAAATACCATAGTAACAAGATTTCCAAACCATTGATGGGCGAGTTCATGTCCCACAACCAGAGCAACCCACTGGCGTGATGAAGAACAGGAGTTTTTTGGATCGATAAGCAATGCAGTCTCCCTGTGTGTTCAAAAAAAATTTTTTTAAACAATAAAAGTATTGCAATAAAAGCAGGCATGCACAAATGGGGGAGGGAGATTCAAATAATAAATAAGACGGTCAAGTTAGGCTTTAGAGATGTCAAGAAAACATTTCCTCCAAGTATACAGAATAGAAAAGGCTCCAGAAGATTAAAGACTATTCCAACATAATTCATACAACAGAAGATCAAAGGTGTGACACAAGTTTAGTCATCAGTCTGTAAACAGGACAGCTGCTTGAAATTTTAAAAAAATTTAGTCTAAGGGATTAGGGGTTATTGTGCTAGACAGAGAGAGGACAGTCCTTCCATTAAAAGAAGGGGATTGGCAAAGTGGGGAAAGATGCATTCCACAGTCCCCAAAAGAACACTAAGCAGGCTGTCCAAAACTTAACTCAATGAAGAAGGCGGGGCAAAAACTTGTTTACAGACCTGGCTTTAAAAATTATACAACCCACATGTTTGTATTGTGGTGACAGACATGTAAAACCCTGGCTAGAAAATATTAAAGCAGAGAAGGTTCTTCAAGCTGGAAAAATAACTATGAAACTCCTGGGAGGAAGAGAAGGCACCGAAATGAGAAACTCAGCCAAAAATATATCTAAAAATGTTACTAATGCCAGATGCTCACTTTAAAATCTTACTATCTCAGATAGTAGCACCAGAGGGTGTTCATGTGCATTCCTGAAATGTGCACAGAAGTGGGGGAGGTAGGAAAATTTATAGCAGATCATAAGGCAGAAGCTACTCAATTGCAAGTAGGAGTGAAGCTCTTATGAAATCAGTGATTGAAAAGAAAAGGCAGGGTAATACATTAACATACCTATAAGTAACAAGGCCCCAGTTCTCCATGGCACCTTCATAAAATAAATATAAACATTTATTGATATATGTCACACTTCTTCCTCAAAATCGCAAAATTCAAAAAAGTTATTACAATTCAGCAATAAAATGAAATTTACTTTACCAGCTGCAAAGTCTGCAATAGCAATGAGATCAATTTTAGGTAGAGGATAAGGAACATTGAAGTAGTCCTTATAAAAAGGCAGGGTTTTAGCAGCAACCTACAAAAGTATAAACAAAAGAACCACCTGATAAATATTTCACTGTAGTTCCTATAGAAATCCACACAGGAATCCTGTTGCAAGCCAAAGCATCTCAAGTTACTAGAAACCAACCCTGGGGAGCCCTACCTCCAGAGACTACCTTAGTCCCAAACTTTGTTAATGCTAGCCATTTATAACTTGGTATGAAAACTATATAACATATTTTCCCACCCACTGTCTGGATAAATAAATTCCACTCTAATATTCTCTTAATCATTATCTTGTAAAATGTTAATATAACACCAAGGTTGGTAATTCCAAAATTCTATTAAAAATAAAATCAAAGTAGCACAACAAATTTCAGACTAAATTATAAATAACTGTACTAATAATTGATCAGAAATGTAAATTCCCCAACCTGGAGTTATGGACTGTTGGAACAATCCTCTTCAAGTACATTTACCTCTAACGCAAATTTTCCTTGCTCGGCTTTGCCAACAGGGGTGTAAACACGGACACACACACCATCTTTTGACCTTGTTTCTACAAAGTCATATTCACCCACAACAAATGCCACCAGATATGTAGACATGACAGGTGTGCGGGCAAACTTCACTTCCACTACATTTTCATCATCAGGGTATGGTTTCCGATCAATTACATTCTTTAAAAAAAAAAAAGAAAGAAAGAAAACTTAAACAGGTTTATATTAAATACCATAGGGCAAATACTAGCCATAAACTGTGTTGCTTGCCTCTCCTTCCCCCTTTCCAGTACTGCTTACTTATCTATCCCAGTTCAACCACTGCTTTTATGCTGTCAAAATCTCTCCTGTTAAGAAGGACAGAAGCGCCTGAGTGGCTCAGTCGATTGAGCCTCAGACTTCAGCTCAGGTCATGATCTCGCAGTCCATGAGTTTGGGCTCCGTCTTGGATTCCGTACTGACAGCTCAGAGCCTGGAGCATGGTTCAGATTCTGTGTCTCCCTCGCTCTCCGCCCCTCCCCCACTTGCTCAGCTCTCTCTCTCAAAGGTAAATAAACATTGAAAAACATTTATTTATTTAATTTATTTTTTAATGTTTTATTTATTTCTGAGAGAAAGAGGGACACAGGGTGAGCAGGGGAGGATCAGAGAGAGAGGGAGATACAGAATCTGAAGCAGGCTCCAGGCTCTGAGCTAGCTGTCAGCACAGAGCCCGACACAGGGCTCGAACCCATGAACCGTGAGATCATGACCTGAGCTGAAGTTGGATGCTTAACTGACTGAACCACCCAGGCGCCCCGAAAAAAAATTTTTTAAAAAGAAGGATATGTTGGGGCGCCTGGGTGGCTTAGTCGGTTAAGCATCCGACTTTCGCTTAGGTCATGATCTCGCGGTTCGTGGGTTCGAGCCCCGCGTCGGGCTCTGTGCTGACTGCCAGCTCAGAGCCTGGAGCCTGTTTCAGTCTGTGACTCCTTCTCTCTCTGACCCTCCCCTGCTCACACTGTCTCTCTCTCTCTCCTAGAAATAAATAATAATAAAAAAAAAAAAAAAGAAGGATATGTTAAGAGGTTGGGGGCTAATGTGTTAAAACTACCAAGGATCTGTGAGAGAAAAGAAGCAACTTTCCCTGATGTTTTAAGTAAGGTACTGGGATGTTTTAAGTAAGACCTCAGTGCTTTTCAAGTGAAAGAAGGATAGAAGACAATAATTATTACTGAAGTGTAATTGTGAAACCTACATTTCAAAGGGTACAGATTTCTAAATTTAGTGCATCCTCTATACCAAGGCTTGTTCTAAGCAAATTTGTGGAAGAATCTCCACTTTACCTATAGAGTTCCTAATTTCTTTAACTCTTTTTCCTATTCAGGTTCTGTTTCCTTAAGATCTCTCTATTCTTTCTTCCAAAGAAAACTTATTCAAGACAGAACTGATAAATTCATTCATTCTAAATTGTAGAATAATATCTCAGTTAAATATATTATTCTCTTTTCTAGGAATATTCAAGAAGAGAATGGCATTATAGCTATGGAATTCTCCCTACCAATACATGAGGTAAAAGCCAGTTATTTCCAGGTACAGTAGGCTTTTCCAAGTGCCCCGGATTCATATTACAGGCTATAGGGTACTTGCTGTCTTAATCAATATATTTCAAGTGGTAAATGCTTACTCTATTTATGAAAGAGATCAATGACATCAGTGAAAAGAACATATTCCAAGAATACACATCAATCAAAAACCTAAATACACACTTCATTATATGGCTATATCTTTTAGCATTATTAATACGAAAGTCAGATTTTTTTCTCAGGTAATATTTATTAAACCCATCACTTACTTAGTTTTCCAAATTAAAGTTTATAAGGAACTTCTTCCATGAGGAGGGAAATTCCAAATAAGGCAACTTAAAAAAAGAGAGCTTACTGGATATAAAGAAAATTAACATTTGTGTTCCCATTCTGTATCAAGCATTGTGCTAGGTATTTTCCTCCTATTCCATCTAACCAGCAAACAAAATATTCTAAACACTTACTCAGAATTTAAATATACTTACAAACACATACATACCATATTTGATAAAGCTACTCTGTCTTTAGGAACAACCAATGAGATATCAAAAGTTGCTTTGATGGCAGGCTCATCCCAGCAAGGAAAAGCCCTCCGGGCATCCGTAGCCTTAAGAGAAGAATATGAAATATAAATATTACTGGATTAACCGAACAAACTATTTCACAAAGTAACAGTCATTATCTTATTTCTATCATCCATTCCTTCACTTGTTTAAATATTTACTTTCTACTCAGTGTCAGGCAACAAGCAAGGCAGTGAAGACAGAGAAAACATGAGACTTACTATCCCTGCCACATCAGCAACCCAAAACAAACAAACATAAATAGTAAACAATAGTCCAGGTATTAGGTCTACAGCAGATCTTAATAGTATATAGTATTAGACTGTTTTAGAATTTTTTAATAAATTTTTTTATAGTTTTTATTTATTTTTGAAACAGAGAGAGACAGACCATGAGTGGGGGAGAGACAGAGAAAGAGGGAGACACAGAATCTGAAACAGGCTTCAGGCTCTGAGCAGTTGGCACAGAACCTGACGCGAAGTCAAATGCTTAACCAATCGAGCCACCCAGGCACCCCAGAATATTTTTATTTAAACAAAATATTTCAACATTTCAAAAATTCACTGCAAATGGCTTCAGCAGTAATGTTAAAAAACACAGCACAGGAAGATCAGCAAGTACACAGTAAGGATTCAGAGCTGGAAACATAGATAGGTTGCTTCTCTGGCTTTTCTTAAAAAAAAAAAAAATTTCCTCCAGAATCTTTGATGTGCTTTGTTCTTCATCCGAAATGACAGCAACAAGAATACAGACAGATGCTCTTATCAGCTCTAAACAGGTCATTCGTTTTAACGGCATTTACATATACTACATATAAAACTGCTGACACCTGACCTACTTAAAGAGATCTCATTTTTTCCTTTAAAAAAAAGAAAGAGCAAATTTGTTTTTTAAGAAAGGCACCTAGGTAGCTCAGTCAGTTGAGCATCTGACTCTTGATTTTAGCTCAGATCATGATCTCCCAGTTGTGAGCTCGAGCTCCACATTGGGTTCCATGCTGAGCATGTCATCTGCTTAAGACTCTCTCTCTCCCTCTGCCCCTTTCCCTCGCTTGCACTCTCTCTCTTTCTCTCAAAAAAAAAAAAAAAAAAAAAAAAAGGAGCAAACATGTTAAGTAAAATAAAGTTTAGTGGTTCAGTAGAATACCAGTTATGAAAGACACTTTAATGAAACAGAATGAAAGTAAAAAAAAAAAAAAAATCATAGAACCAATTAGTCAGAAGTAGAGAAAACATAGACTTTTGGAAAAAAGTTTCTCCAAGGAAAATGTTAGATGGCTGATTGCACTCTCAAAGAAGTTAAATAAATGATGGATTCATTCTACTTACTTATTTGAAAAGTAAGTAAGATTATAAGGAAAGAAATATAGCACAGAAAACTTTTAAATTAGGAGCAGCAGCAGTAGAGAAATGAATTTTTACTAGAGGAAATTAAATGAATTAACATGGATAATAAGATTTAAAAGTTGCAAAAAAAATTTTCTCAATATACAAAAGACAAAGTGATGAAAGCAATCAAAAATTCATTTGAGGAACAGATATTAGACATAAACCAATATGAAGAGAACAGAGTAGAAACCACAGTGGTAATGTAATAGAAGAAAACTTTGCTATACTGAAGACCTGAATGTGGACATCAATAACGTTGACCAATTATTATGTAAAAGTTAATAAAAAGTGAATACCTGGTTAAAGTTTTTTAATTAAGTACAAGAAAATAATTTAACAAGCAATCAGGAAGGAAACAAAGCAAAACAAAATAATATACTGTCCTACAAGGGGAGAAAAGATATCCTCCAGCCTACATCTCTATTTCTCTCCCTCTATAATGGAGACAACTGGCTCAACATAAAATAAAAATTCTGAAATCATGAATATAATTATGGCCAAAGGTGCCTAGCCTGAAATAATCATGCAAATAATAGAACAGAACTTTGTCAGAATGTTTATACATTGAGATCATAATATTTTAGAGAAGAAGACCATACCTCAAACTGTGTGACAGCAGCATAACGCACCTCTCCAGAAGGGGTAGTATATTTACTTCTATAGAAGCCTTTCATTTTGTCATTCAGCTCTCCAACAAAATCTATCTTTAAGGTTCCTGTACCTGTGATTGAAGATGAATGAAAACCACTTTAATATAGATATTAAACTCATTATTAAAAATATGTCCTTCAGACACCAACTTAGTTGACTCTTTACAATGTTTGAATCATTCTTTCCTTTCTCAAACACTTCTCCCGGCAATGGAGAGAATACAGTATTTACTAAAGGAAATGGCAAACTAATTCTAAAGTAAATCTTAACATCATGTTTAGGGTGACTGCTTAGAAAGGTAACTACTTAGAAAGTTCTTTAACTATATTAACTTAATCTCAAATCACCAATACATAAAGATAAAAACAGGAAAGGAAATGAACATTTGTTAATAAATGTATGACAGGCTACTGTGCATGGTGCTTTAAAAATATTTAGAAACTTGGAAGTAGGTATAGTCTCCATTTTTTTCAGATGAGGAAACTGAAATTGAAAAGTTAAATAACTTGCCTAAGATCACACGATTAGTAAATAGCAAGAATGAGATAAAAATTTAGGCCTGCTTAATCCAAAATTCATGTCCTCTGCCAATTATGCCATACAAATTGGTCCACTGAGATGAGTTCATGCCAATTACTCTATCAGTAAGATAAGACCTTATCTTTTCAATCCAAATGGAACACTGATTCCCTATTGCTGTAAAGAACTATATATCAAAGATCAAGGATTTGGCTGGCAAAAGGGCATAAAAAAAACTCTTAGTCACCTCAGTCATTTGAAATGATAATGTTAAAGAAATACATTTAATCAATAATTACTAAATGCAAATAAAAATGCAACTTGAATATATATTTCATTGTTGTATAAGGGCAAACCCAGATTAGACAAAATTGGAGTTTTCTTGAGTATATATACTTTCTCTGATAACAGAAAAAAGATTATAATTATTATCTATTTAGATGCATGACAAAACAATAATCCCATTCTACATTTTATAAATTAAATCCCTCCTCCCCCAAAACCAACCAGAAAAATGTTGACTTTGAATTGATTCTTTTAAGTGCTTATTTATAACAGGAGCTAGAGCGTGGGAATCCAACAAATCAAAGACATAGTATGACTATAAAGTAATTAGGCAATCATTCTAAAACATTTTATATCCTAATGTTTTAAACTGTCATTTTGGAATGCCATAGAGCAATGACCCTGACATTGTTTAAAATGTTCTTGACTCTTTATCTCTCTGACATATTCTTGGATGTTCTCAAAGTCAAATCTTCCACTTTGCAAAATTCAATCGATTTTTAAAAATTTTTTTTAATGTTTTTTATTTATTTCTGAGAGAGAGAGAGAGAGAGAGAGAGAGAGAGAGAGAGAGAAAGCAGGGGAGGTTAAGGAAGAGAGGGAGACACAGAATCCGAAACAGGCTCCAGGCTCTGAGCTGGCTGTCAGCATAGAGCCTGACATGGGGCTCGAACCCACGAACCATGAGATCATGACCTGAGCCGAAGTTGGACACTTAACCGACTGAGCCATCCAGGCACCCCCCAATTGATTTTCTTAAAAAGTCCAAAAGTCACAAAGAGTCCAAGTCTACAAAATAAGTGAATGAAAAATTGCAAATTGTTTTTAGACAAAACACTGTGGTCTATTAAGTATGTCAATTAAGTAATTAAACTGATTTTCATATGTACCTCAAACTCATTCTGAAAGTAATTTCAAGTGAAAATTTCAGACCTTTGTGGCTAAGTCATCATTCAACAAAGCTTCATATTCTTTTTTTTCCCTAAATAAGCTCTGTACCCAACGTGGGGCTCGAACTCATGACCCCAAGATCAAGGGTCGCATGCTCTACTGACCAGCCAGCCAGGCACCCAAAAGTGCCCTATTCTTAAAGTAATCATGCTGGGAAAAAAACTGAAGCTTATTTGAATAAATGTTTATGACTCCTATTTTTTAAAAATCCCCTTCTGTCTGAAGGGGACAGTTATTACTTTCTTAAAGAGAATGACAGATTTCTGGGACAGTAAATCAAAACACAATAAAAGAATGTGAAAGAATTCTAAATGAGTGATACTAAATGATATATTTATTTATAGTATTATACACGGAAGAATTTAACTATATAGTATAAAATTTCTACCTATTTTCTTTAGGAATTCACTAATCTTTAAAAAAGCAGATATATTCACATTAATAGAGTTTACGAGGAATATCTAATAGATTATAAAAACCCACTACCTTTAAAGAGAAGTATATGATGGAATTTTATGTTGCAATTCCATAATGGAACTGGCCAATCTGTTTTCACTAGGTCAACTATTAAAATATCTTTTATGAAATTCATACTCCATGGGAAATCTACTTTTGCCTTTTCCTATTTGGAATAAAAATGGATTTAAAACTCATAACTAAATAAGCAAGGCTGGTTACACTTTTACTCAGTTTTAAATCTCCAAGGCCATCAAACCATAACAAGATATTGATAGTGACCACTTCCAAAAAAGTGACATACTAAACAAAATACAAAGTATTGGAAAAGGTTATTACCTGAAATTCAAACAAACACAAGTTAAAGTTTTAAAAAATCATTAATAAATGTAACTAGTGACACATTATATGATACTAATTACAAAATACACTAATATAGTAGAATTTTAGGGCAAAAACAGGAGAGAAAAGACTTCTTAATACGTGTCAACTTATCAAATTTACAGCACACTGAAGAACTGAATGCCAGATTGTCTAATTCTATACCTGTTTGTGTACAAAATCTACATTGTTCCTCACATTAGACACCTTATTTCAATATCCAGTGTATGCAATACTTATCTACTTAAAATGATAAACCTTTTAAAAACTTCTAAAACATACAATAAACTAATTTATAAGTTAAACAACAGAAAAAGTGCAACTTCTATCAAAAACCTTATTTGGTTTCCTGCTTAGAAGGATATAATTGCTGTAAAACCTCATGTAGACCTTGAAATACTTCAATAAAAATTTAATGAGCTGACTAAATGCTAAAAAATTAGACAGATAATTAATTTGTTTAAAAATGGAGTAAAGGTCTCTGCCTTCATGTCACCATTTCCTGTGATCCTGTTTTTCACTCTTCGAAATGTCAGTATCACCTAGTGTTTTTCCAAATACACACCACTCTGTAGGATCCTTAACAGATGATTCTGAGGTTGTTGTGAGCTTACAATGATCATAGTAATTTAACCTCTATTCTAGAATGTGCCAAATTCAGAAAAGGAAATGTTTTACTGAGCTATGAAATAGCTGGCATGACTGTTAACTCTGATGAGGCTAAACACAGAGACTACTAATGTCCTCTCAATATATTCTCCATATTTATTCCATTATCAGAAGAGAGAATGCTTGTGCAACCTATTAAAACTCGAGGGGGAAACATGAAAAAATAAGGACATCATTTAAAAAAAATTTTTTTTAAGTATTTATTTTGAGGGAGAGAGAGAGCAAGCACAAGCAGGGGAGGGTCAGGGAGAAGGGGAGACAGAATCCCAAGTAGGCTCAGCACCATCACGCAGAGGCCAATGCCTAGAACTATCATGACCTGAGACAAGATTAAGAGTTTAATGCTTAACCAACTGCCCCACCCAGGCGCCCCAAGGACATCATTTTTAAAGCAAAGAAAAAGGGTAATTGTGGCCCAGAGAATCTTGGAAAAATGTGAAAGCCAATAATTTTCGAACAAATTTTTACAGATGTTCAATAATCAATATAGTCGCATCTCAAATAAGATAATTTCTTAATTTTAATATTTATGTTACTTATTTATTGTTGTATTAGCTAAAAATCTCCAAAACTCTGTCAAATTATAGTATACTAAAGGTCATAACCTCCTCTGACCTGTTCCTGCTTTTATTAGGAATGACTTCACAATTTACTATGTCTGTTATAAACAGTCCTCATCAAGAATGATGCAGCTCTTATATACTGATAACTGACCTCTTTTATTTACACACACACACACACACACACACACAGGAAAAGAAGGTTACAGAATATGATGTATGGCATGCTAATGTCTATGTTTTTTCTGTTTTTTTAAATATATTTTTAGGTTTGTTTATTTATTTACTTATTTAGAGAGAGAAAGCCAGCGAGGGAGGGGCAAAGAGGGAGAATCCCAAGCAGACTCCACACTGTCAGCACAGAGCCCCATGCAGGGCTCAAACCCACAAACCATGAGATCATGACCCAAGCCAAAACCAAAAGACGACGTTCAACCGACTGAGCCACCCAGCTACCCCTAACGCCTGTATTCTTAAATAGTATATACAGAAATGTTTACAAAACTATGAAATAGTTTTGAAAGGATACATAGGAAACTGGTTGCTTTCGAGTAGAGCTGAGTTAGAAAGGACTAGAATGGCAAACACATTTCTACTATATATCATTTGAATTTTATTTTTATTATTATTTTTTAAACTTTTATGTTTTATTATTTTACAGAGAGACAGAGCAAGGGAGCATGCATGGGGGAAGGGGGGGGTTCAGATAACCAGAAGCAGGCTCTGTGCTGACAGGCTGATGGCAACAAGCCCAATGTGGGACTTGAACCCCCAAACCACAAGATCATGACCTGAGCTGAAGTCAGACACTCAACTGACTAAGCCATTCAGGTGCCCCTTTATTATTTTTTTTAATGTTTCTTTATTTTAAGAGGGAGAGAGAGAGACACACACACACAGAGACAGACACAGGGGGAGGGGCAGAGAGAGAGCAAGAGCGAGAGAATCCCAAGCAGGCTTCAAGCTGTTTAGTGCTGAGCCCTATGTGGGGCTCTATCTCACAAACCATGAGATTATGACCTGAGCAGAAATCAAGAGTCAGAAGCTTAACCTCTCAATGGAGTCAGCCAGGCACCCCAACTCTGTGATTTCTAAATACCTTGCTTAAATAGCTATTTCTTCACTTTTCAATTTTACACTTTATTTTCTTCTTACTATAGAAAGTAAAGTTGTAGCTAAATTACATCTCCCCTTCCTACATCTTTTATGAAGAATTAAAGCTTTTTATGACCATGCAAATCTGAAAATATCTTTACCCTCTTTAAGTTCACAATTTGGCTAAGCATAGAATTAATTCTAGGTTGAAAATCATATTCATAATTTTGAAGAAATGGCATCATTAGGGTCTAGTTTCCTGATGGTCTATTCCTTTTTTTAAAAAATATTATTCATTCAAGTATAGTTGACACACAATGTTACATTAGTTTCAGGTGTAAAATAGAGATCTGACAAGTCTATAAGCTTTGCTGTGCTCACTACCAGTGTAGCTACCGCCTGTTACCATACCACCTATTACAATGCCACTGACTATGTTTCTTATGCTGCGCCTAGGATCCCCCTGCCTTACTCATTCTGTAAGGGGAATCCAGTATCTCCCATTCCTTTTCACCCATTTTGCCCACCCCCACTCTCCAGTCTACTGTTATTCTGATTCCTGAACTTGAAAGGTAACCTGCTGGCCTTCCCTCCTTCCTCCCAACCTCCTGACTCTGGGAAGAAACAGTTTGAGGGCCTCACTTTTCTAAGATTTGCATTGCTATGGGATTTTTTACATTTATTTTGTCACTATTAGTGGTGTATCTTTTCAGAATGAAGATTCCAATCCCCTCGGTTCAAAGGAATTTTGTTTGTGTCTTTAATAATTTTCTCTTCTCACTTCCTCTGTCCGCTTCTACTAGATGGATGTTGGTTCTGATAGATCGGTCCTCAAATCTGTCTACCATTTGTAAGATTCCTCTATTTCATTTTCCAAAACTTCTATTGGGTTTTTTTTTTTTTTTAAGTTTTTGTTTATTTATTTTGAGAGAGAGAGAGCACAAGCGTGCGTGCAAGAGGGGGCAGAGAGAGAGAATCCCAAGCAGGGTCTGCACGGTCAGTGCCCAGCCCCACAGGACCTGAACTCATAAGCCAGGAGATCATGACCTGAGCCTAAATCAAGAGTCGGATGCTTAACCAAATGCGCCACCCAGGCGCCCTGAGTTTTTTATTTCTATTGTATTATAATTTCCAAAGTTTTCTTGCTCTAATTCTTTCTGTTTGATAACATTCTGTCCTGTTCTCGTTTAATGAATGTGCTATTAAGAGTATCTCTAAGGATATTCATTTGTTTTGTGGGCGTTTTCTGACTTTTTTTTTGGTCTTTACTTCTAGCAAGTTCCTATCTTTCTATTATTGTCTGGTTTTTTACTCTTTCATAGAAGTTTAATCAAATATCTGGTTAACTGTTACCCCAGTGACTTTAGGCTCAGCTATGCTATTTGCTTCAGCCAGTGAAATGAGAATGGACATCAAGTATACCACCATTCATGCAGAAGCCTTAAATGTATCTTTATGATTTGTCTCTGTCTCCATCCCTGAGCTGCAGACAGTAGCTGCTTACTTACAGGTGCCAGAATGAGAAGAGCTGTGAGCTGAGTGGAGCTCTTAGGCAAAGGTGGAGAGACGCCTACAGCAATCCTCAGGGACATGGGCAAGCAAGAATTCTCTGTTGTAAGCCACTGAGATTTGTCATCTCATTTGTAGATTAAAATGCATGCATATACTTATACATACATAAAATATTTCTGGAAGGATTAACCAGACAATGGAAGGGGTCAGAGGAAGAGAAATCTCAATTTTAATGTTACATTCTTCAGTATCTTTTAATATGTGTTCATGGCAAAACATGTATTTTTATAATAGTTTCATAACAAGAAATCCTAGTTAGAAAAGGGCAAAATGAAAAGAGCACTGAAATAAAAGATGAAACTTCTTCAATTTAAAATTTTTCTAGGGGAGCCTGGGTAGCTCAGTCATGAGTGTCCGACTTCGGCTCAGGTCATGATCTCACAGTTTGTGAGTTCAAGCTCCATGTCATGCTCTGTGCAGACAGCTCAGAGCCTGGAGCCTGCTTCGGATTCTGTGTCTCCCTCTCTCTCTGCCCCTCCCCCACTTGTGCTCTGTCTCTCAAAAACAAATAAATGTAAAAAAAAATTTTTTTTTAATTTTTCTGAAAACACTATTATAGTAAGGCAATATATTACCAGTATAAAAACTATGGAAACTGGGGTACCCAGGTGGCTCAGTTGGTTTAGCTTCTGACTCCTGATTTCAGCTCAGGTCATGATCTCACAGTTCAGGAGTTTGAGCCCTATGTTGGGCTCTGTGCTGACAGTGCAGAGCCTGCTTGGGATTTTCTCTCTCTCTCTCTCTCTCCCCCTACCTCCATCCCTACCTCCCTCCCTCTCGCTCTCTCTGCCCCTAACCTGCTTATACTCTGTCTCTCAAAATAGATTAATAAACATTTTTTAAAAGTATGGAAACTAAAAAAAGGTATAAATAATAAAAATAAGCAATATGTCAACAACCAGACATAATCATTTTATTTGTACAATTTGAGGGATATGATTCATCACCCTGTATATGTAATTTTGTATTCTGCTTTTTGATTTTACATTATAATAAGCACTTCAAAGTGTTAAGAATTTATAAACCTCACTTTTAATTGCTATATATTTTCCACCATACTGCTATGTCATAATTAGCTTAATTATTCCCTTAGTGTTGGGTAAATATACTTATTCTAATTTTTTACTATCTTAAGTAACGTCTCAATAGACATTTCTAAGCATCAAGCATTTCTTGAATTTATGATTTTTCTTTATTATATATTCCTATTACCAGAACCGCTGAGTCAAAAAACATGAACATGTTTAGACATGTTTCTTTAAGTTTATTTTTTCTGAGAGTACAAGAGAGAGCACGAACAGGGAAGGGGCAGAAAGAGAGGGAGAGGGAGAATCCCAAGTAGGCTCTATGCTGTCAGCACATAGCCTGACAGGGGGCTTGATCTCACAGTTTGTGAGATCATGACCTGAGCCAAGATAAGACATTTAAATGACTGAGCCACCCAGGCGCCCCAAGCTTTTGATACATATTTCCAAACTGCCTTCCAAATACATTGCATGGATTTGCACTCCCACCAGCAATATCAAAGAAGTCAAATCATTAAGAATCCTTTTTTTTTTTTTAACTTTAGCTTATATAACAGAAAAAAACAGGTATAGCAGAAACTGCTGTTTTCATATTTCTCATTACTAGGAAGCCAACTATCTTTTCACATGTCTTAGTCATTTGCATTTTCTTTTATACAAATTATCTGTTGCTTTAAAAAAAATTTTAATTCCAGTTAATGCACAGTATTATATTAGTTTCAGATTTACCATATAGTGATTCAATACTTCCATACAACACCCAGTGCTCATCACAAGTGCCTCCAACTGTTGCTTTTCAATTGATCATAAATCAAAGTCATAGTGGTTTACCAATTGACTTGTATGTAATTTCTTATACTACATTAAGCTCAGAGAGTCTTCTTTTTTCTTTGTGCTTTAATGCCTGATAATAGTACCATATCAACAAATATTTCCTTCCATGCTCTCCCTTGCATAATATACATCAAAATCATTGGTGAGACATTCACCTCAGACATGTAGATTCAATTACTGAAAGACAGAGCTGGGTAACTGTAGTTTTAAAAAGTTGAAACTAAAAAGGTGAAAAACAATGCATTATGTTCTAGGACAGAATGATCGTTAGCTTTGTCGTCTTTTTTCCTGATGGCCCCAAAGCTGTAATGATCCTCTTTCAAAAGCTGTCTTCATATTTAATCTGCTTAAACCAGTGAGAAAAAAAAATGGCAACAAATTTCCTTGGAAGAAATAAGATGTCACTATTCATCATGGGATTTTACAAAAGCCACGACTCTTACCTGTTTGGAGAGTACTAGGAAAAGACAAGGTGACTTTTTCATCTTCATTCTGATAGTTAAATCCTGTAGCATGTATTTCTGGAATGGAAATAAAAAACATTACTTCACAAATCTGACTGAACTAAGACAAAATCTAGATTGCAACAATTAACATTTTTAAGAGCAAAATCTCTACTTTTTTTTTTTTTTTTTTAAGTAGGCTTCCCACTCAATGTGGGGCTTGAACTCACAACCCTGAGATCGAGTCACATGCTAGATCTATCGACTGAGCCAGCCAGGTGCCCCTAAAACTAAATATTCTTTTTTTTTTTTTAATTTTTTAATGTTTTATTTATTTCTAGGAGAGAGAGAGAGACAGCGTGAGCAGGGGAGGGCCAGAGAGAGAGGGTGTCACAGACTGAAACAGGCTCCAGGCTCCGAGCTGGCAGTCAGCACAGAGCCCGACGCGGGGCTCGAACCCACGAACCGCGAGATCATGACCTAAGCGAAAGTCGTACGCTCAACCGACTAAGCCACCCAGGCACCCCTAAAACTAAATATTCTTAATTTAATAAATTAAGTTTGTATTAACAAAAGTGTCATTTCAAACTAACCTATTTTAGGCCACATCCTAAGTTAAAAATGCTCACGAAAAACAATTACACATCTTAATACACAAAACTTTCATAATATAAGGGAAATAGGGCTACTATAAAAGTGAAAAGGTTTTCTACCAGATTCTCAGACATGCTTCATTCACATCTTTGTGTGACTAAGATATTTTTTTAAGTTTATTTTTATTTATTTTGAGAGAGACTAAACAAGTGAGGGAGGGGCAGAGAGAGAGGGAGACAGAATCCCAAGAAGGCTCTGAGCTGTCAGCACAGGGCTCAAACCCATGAACCGTGACGTTCATGACCTGAGCTGAAATCAAAAGCTGGATGCAAGACTGACTGAGCCACCCAGGTGTCCCTGCGTGACTAAGATACCACTTTCTATGCTGCTGTTTTATTCATGAACATTTGAAAGCTTAAGCAAATTGCCAAGATTTTGGTGTTAAAATATATCAATGAAAGTTCTGTCCCCCAACCAAAGATAGGTAACAATTCCAACTAAAATGCAGGTCATATTGGGGTGTGTGGGTGGCTCTGTCAGTTAAACATCCAGCCCTTGGTTTCGGCTCAGGTCATGATCTCATGGTTTGTGGGTTAGAGCCCCACACTGAGCTCCGTGCTGACAGTGCAGAGGCCTGCTTGGGATTCTGTCTCCCTCTCTGTCCCTCCGCTGCTCATTCTCACTCTCTCAAAAATAAATAAAAAGTTTAAAAAGATTAAATGTAAAATACAGGCCATACTTCCAATAAAATTCTCTGTTGTTACATTTTACAGAAATAAAGATGAAAACAGATGTGTGGATTAAATTACGGCTTTGATTTACTCTCTACCAGTAGTAAGAAGAGATTGCTTATTTGATACTTCAAAATGTTCAGTTGACACTTTAGGGAAAAGAGCTAAAGGAGATCAACTTCAACCACATCACATTCCCACATCAGAAGTCAGCCAAAGAGGGAGCCTTAATAAGCACATGAATAGATGCTCAACATCCTTACCCATCAGGGAAATGCAAATCAAATCACAAAGAAACACCACTTCACATGAACTAGGATGACTAAAATCAAAACGAGAGAAAATACTAACTGTAAGGGAAGATGCAGAGAAATTAGAACCCTCGTACATTACTGGTGGGAATGTAAATGGACACAGGCACTTTGGAAAACAGCCTTGCAGTTTCTCAAATAACTATTACACAATGTAACCATTAGAGCCAGCAATCCCACTTCTAGGTATATATCCAAGAGAAATAAAAACATGTCCACACACAAAAAAGTACACACAAATGTTTGTAGTAGCATTATTCACAATACCCAAAAAATGGAAACAACCCTAATGTCCATAAAATGATGAACAGATAATATGTGGTATACAACGGAATACTGGCTTGTCAACGAAAAGAAAGTGTTGATATACTATAGTACGGATAAACCTTGAAAGTATTAAGTGAAAGAAACCAGACACAAAAGGCCATATATTTATAAGAAATGTTCAGAACAGACAAATCTATAGAGACAGAAAGTAGATTAGGGGCTGCCTAGAGCTGGAAGTTTGAGAGGAAAGGGAAAGTGTTTACAGGTACATTCTTTATGGGGTGATGAAAGTGTTTAAAATTGATTCTGGTGATGGCTGTACAATTCTGAATATACTAAAATTTACTGAATTGTACAGTTTAAGTGAATGAATTGTATGGTATGTGAATCCTATCTTAATAAAACTGTTATTATGAGAGAGAGGAAAAAGGAGAAAGAGAGATTGGTTTATCAGTCATGAAGTTAAATTTGATATGGGTAACAATGATTTATTAACATTCTATAAGCCAGGCAAGATGCCCACAATTCATTCCTTTCTTTGAATCACCCTGATTGAATTTTCAATGTTTCTAATACGATTAGGTTCAAACATGTCTTTATAAAGCTAAATCTTTACAAAACCATTAAGAAACCATAATTTCAGACTTTTTAAAGTTTATTTATTTTGAGACAGGCAAGGAGAGATAGAAAGGGAGCACAGGGGAGGGGCAGAGAGAGAGGGTGAGACAGAATCCATGCTGTCAGTGCTGAGCCCCATGTGGCCTGATCTCATGAATTGTGAGATCATTACCTGAGGTGAAATCAAGAGTTGAGGCTCAACCAACTGAGCCACCCAGGTGCCCTATAATTTCAGATTTTAAAAGATGTTTAATCAATTATTCCTCGTTTTACAGATGAGGAAAATGAGATACATAAAAGTTAAGGATTTGCCTAAGGTCACATAGTTGGACTAGAACTCAGTTCCCTTTCTACAGCCAAAATTGTTTCTACTATCATAAACTAGCTCCTATATTTGAAAAGAACTCATGACTTGGCATATCTACAATACTGATGAAATCTCTACTGAAATAATGACTTTTGCTGGCAAAAACTCAAGATCTGCTCTAACCTGATTCCTACATATAGAATCATACTTAGCCTAGAGGAAAGCCAAGAATCACATTAATGCTTAAGAATATACCCTTCTGGGGGTACCTGGGTGGCTCAGTCACTGAGTATCCAATTCTTGATTTTGGTTCAGGTCATGATCTCACGGTTCATGAGAGTAAGCCCCACACTGGGCTCCGTCTTGACAATGCAAAGCTTGCTTGGGATTCTTTCTATCGCTATCTCTTGGACCCTCTCCTGCTCAGGCTTTCTCTCTCTCTCTCTCAAAATAAATGAACTTAAAAAAAGAGAGAGAGAGAGAGTCACATGACCCACCAACTGAAAGAGCCAGGCGCCCCCTAGAATAGTAGTTTTTAAATTGAAACAATCAAGTTTTGTGGGACACCTGGGTGACTCAGTTGATTAAAGTGTCCAACTTCAACTCAGGTCATGATCTAGCAGTTAATGAGTTCAAGCCCTGTGTCAGGCTCTGTGCTGGCAGCTCAGAGCCAGGAGCCTGCTTTGGATTCTGTGTCTCCCTCTCTCTCTCTCTCTGTGCCCCTCCCTCCCTCTCTCTCTCAAAAATTAATAAGCATTAAAAAAAAATTCTTTTAAGAAACCATCAGGTTTTGGCGCATCTGAGTGGCTCAGTTGGTTAAGTGTCCGACTTCGGCTCAGGTCATGATCTCATGGTTTGTGGGTTCGAGCCCCGCGTCGGGCTCCGTGCTGACAGCTAGCTCAGAGCATGGAGCCTGTTTCAGATTCTGTGTCTCCCTCTCTCTCTGACCCTCCCCTGTTCATGCTATCTCTCTCTCAAAAATAAATAAAACATTAAAAAAAAAGAAACAATCAGGTTTTGTATTGCTGTATTCCATTCTAACACATGCTCCAAATGTACACAGCAACCATATTACATGTGTACAAAAAAGAGGAAACCCTCCTCTAAAATTCTCTTAGGAAAAAGGGTAGTATGGGGTGCCTCTATGGGCTAGTTCAGTCCGTTGAGCACCAACTTCAGCTCAGGTCATGATCTCACGGTTCGTGGGTTCGAGCCCCGTGTCGGGTTCTATGCTAACAACTCAGAGCCTGAAGCCTCCTTCAGATTCTGTGTCTCTCTCTGCCCCTCCCCAGCTCATGCTCTGTCTCTCAAAAAATAAATAAAGGTTAGAAAAAAGGGTAGTAATCATATATCTGAATTCCTAAAAAGTTTCTTGTATTATGGGACACTCTTCCAGTAACTTTTTTTTTTTTTTTTGAGAGAGAGAGAGAGAGACAGAGAGAGAATCTTAAGCAGGCTCCATGGAGCCTGATGTGGGACTCAGTCCCACAACCCTTGGATCATGGTATGAGCCAAAATCAAGGGTTGGATGCTAAAAAATAAAATAAAATAAATAAAAGACGCTTAACTGACTGAAACACCCAGGTGCCCCTATGATGGTCAAATTTTTACAGGAAGCCTATTTATCAAATAACTCTAATGAATATGTATTCCAATTCTGAGTTTTCCAGCTATGGTTAACTGATAAGGAGGCACTTGTGCATAGGTCTTTACAATTTGGACTAGCTATAATTTAGAAAAACATACCATTCCTTAGAAAACACAGAAGGTAAGGTGGCTTATATTGTTTGTACAGCTCTCGGTGTGCACAATGGTCTGACTATAACTTAAAGAAGGCAATCACTCTTCATCACTATACCCATTAAGGCACACTCAGATTTCAGAACCTCTCTCACATGTGTTCTTCCAGACTATGGTGTTCTGTTTAACATTTGTACAAGCAAGCTATTTGGTCTGGTATATTTCCTTTAAAAACACTTTTTTAAATGTTTTTTCTTTATTTTTGAGAGAGAGAGAGAGAGAGCAATCAGGGGAGGGGAAGAGGGGTAGGGCGAGAGAGAATCCCAAGCAGGCTCTGCACAGTTAGCACAGAGCCCAATACAGGGCTCAAACCCATAAACTGTGAGATCATGACCTGAGCTGAAATTAATAAGAGCCAGACACTTAAGGGACTGAGCTACCCAGGAGACCCTGGTCAAGTATATTTCTTTTAAATTACCCCCCTCACTTCCAAAGAATACCAGGTCCTCAGGAAATAAATGCTTCAGCTTCCATGGTCTTCCTGTATCTGCCTAACTTACTCACTTTAATTATGCCCCTCTCTGCCGGCCTTCTGCACTTTGTCACTCTGTATGTTAATTGTGGTTCTCCTGCCATAACAGGTCTCAAGAGGGATATAATATCTTCCTTTTTGTTTTTAATGTTTTATTTATTTCTGAGAGAGAGAGAGAGAGAGAGAGAGAGAGAGAGAGAGAGAGAATGAGCAGGGGAGGGTGAGAGAGAGGGAGACACAGAATCCGAAACAGCCTCCAGGCTCTGTGCTAGCTGTCAGCGTGGGATCATGACCTGAGCCGAAGTCAGACGCTTAACCTACTGAGCCACTCAGGCACCCCAATATCTTCCTTTTTTGTTGTTGTTATAGCACAGCTTATATAGTTCAAATGGAAAATAATTAGTATCACTTACAGTATCCTAAGATAATTTGCCTTTGACTAAGAGCTTCCTTTCCAGTACTTTGAAGTCTACTAGATATATATAAAAAATTTTCTGCCATGGAGGCACCTGGGTTACTCAGTCAGTTAAGTGACTGACTCTTGATTTTGGCTCAGGTTATGATCTCACTATCAAAGACTGGCCTGCCATTGGGCTCCACACTGAGCATTAAGCTTGCTAAAGATTCTCTTCTCTCCTTCTCTTTCTGCGCCTCCCCTTCCCCACCTTTCTCCCGAGAGAAAGGAAGGAAGGAAGGAAGGAAGGAAGGAAGGAAGGAAGGAAGGAAGGAAGGAAGGAAGGAAGGAAGGAGAAAAGAGCTAACTACTGTGGAAAATGAAGACTGTTTAAAAAGAATTGTGGGAAGGAGGCTGTGGTTTTTCTTTTTGATTAATTGTAACACTGTCCTTCCAGTGGCTGAGGGAGTTTCCTTTTCTTTACACCATCGTTAGGCGTTGAGGCTCTCACAGGACAACTTTGATGCTATATGAATTCTGCCATTTTGCTAGCACTGATTATGTCTCTTGGGTCCACTACTCCATTAGAACTCTTAACTCCACTCATATTAATTTTTATTACAAATCTTACAAATGGGGTACTCCTGGGTATTTATAGTCACATCAATTTTAAGACTATATATTCGACTTTCATAAATTGTCCAAGCCCATGGTGGCTGCATTCTTTTTTTAAATTTTTTTAAAAATTTATTTCTGAGAGAGAGAGAGACAGAGACAGAGACAG
The DNA here is from genome assembly GCF_003009895.1 of Hyaena hyaena. NCBI lineage: Eukaryota > Metazoa > Chordata > Mammalia > Carnivora > Hyaenidae > Hyaena > Hyaena hyaena. Next base: position 1,959,016 of record NW_024080661.1, on the reverse strand, counting down.
AGTAAGCAGGGGAGGGTCAGAGAGAGTGGGAGATACAGAATCTGAAGCAGGCTCCAGGCTCCGAACTGGCAGTCAGCACAGAGCCCAATGCGGGGCTCAAACCCACGAGCTGTGATATCATGACCTGAGCCAAAGTCAGACACTTAACCGACTGAGCCACCCAGGCGCACCCCCCACTTTTTTTTTTTGTGGCTGTATTCTTATGTCTCTAATACTAATTCTTTTTTCTTTTCTATTTTAAGTAGGCTTCAGGCCCAGTGTAGAGCCCAATGCGGGGCTTGAACTCACGACCCTGAGATTAAGACCTGAGTTGAGACCAAGAGTCAGACACTTTACTGGCTGGGCCATCCAGGTACCCCTAATATCTTTTCTTTAATACACACATACCTCTATGAGGGAGCCTACTGTTATTATTAAAGCCAATCTGTATTATCAGTGGATAACAGAATAGGTAATTATAAGGTAACTCTTGCTTTACTTAATAAAATCTAGATGAGTTTTTCTTAAATGAAAATTCGCTAAATATGTTCATACATGCTAACAATCCTATCTCAGTTTAACCTTTTATTCAACCAGTACTATGCTATACAAATAATAGATATAAAAAATAATATATAAGACAGTAGCTTCCTTCCTTTGTGAACCACAGGCTTCCTGTAGGTCTCACTGATCCTGTGACCTTTTGCATTCACAATATGAACATAAAACATTACATACTTAAGTACCTCATATTTTTCTTAATTTTAAATAATAGTAGTGATAAAAATCAAATCTATTTTAACTTAACACCCCAAAAACAAATAATCTAATTTAAAAATGGGCACAAGACATGAGTAGTCATTTCCCCAAAGACATACAGATGGCCAACAGACACATGAAAAGATGCTTAACATCACCTGTCATCAGGGAAATGTAAATCCAAACTACCATGAGATATCACCTCACACTGGTCAGGATGGCTAAATCAAAAACACATGATACAAGTATTGGCGAGTATGTGGAGAAAAAGGAATCTTCGTGTACTGCTGGTGGGAATACAAACTGGTGCAGACACTTTTGAAGACAGTATGGAATTTCCTCCAAAAGTTAAAAATATACCATATGATCCAGTAATTGCACTACTGGATATTTACCCAAAAAGTACAAAAACACTAACTCTAAGGAATACATGCACCCCTATGTTTATCACAGCATTATTTACAATAGCCAAATTATGGAAACAGCCCAAGTGCCCTTCAATAGATAAATGGATAAAGGTGTGAAATAAATACATACAATGGATTATTACTGAGCCATAAAAAAGAATGAAATCTTGTTATCTGCAACAGCACGGATGGTGCTAAAGGGTATAATGCTAATCTGAATAAGGCAGTCACAGAAGGACAAATAAATATCATGATTTAACTCCTATGTGGAATTTAAGAAAAAACAAATGAGCAAAGGAAAAAAGAGAAATCAAGAAACGGACTCTTAACTACAGAGAACTGAACAAATCAGAAAACAAGCGAGAGGGGAGGTGGGGGAGGGGAAGGGGTGAAATACAGGTGATGGGAGGTTAAAGAGTATGCTTACCATGATGAACACAGAGTAATGTACAGATTTGCTGAATCACTATATTGTACACCTAAAATTAACATAATACTGTATGTTAACTATACTGGAATTAAACAAAATTAAATTTAAAAAATTAAATTAAAAAAAATCAAATCTATTTTAATGTAGTACTAACCTAACAGAAGGCTGACTGAAATCTTGATCAACAGATACTGTAAGTAGCAATACGATTAATGAATTACCAAATGGAGCACTACAAAGCGGTGGGAAAGGACAGTGTTCTATTCTGGTAAGTAGTACTGAGGCAGAATTCCCTTTGGGGGGGGTTAAAAACTAAGCTGGACCTGGACTCATACCATACCCTAAGAAGTAGATTATGTAAGTCAAAACAAAGCTTTTCAAAGATACTGTGGATGGGGGCACCTGGGTGGCTCAGCCCACTGACCATCCAACTCTTGGTGTGGGCTCAGGTCATGATCTCAGTTTGTGCAACTGAGCCCCACGGGGCTCTGTGCTGACACCACAGAGCCTGCTTCGAATTCTCTCTCTCCCCCATCTCTCTAACCTTCCCCTGTTCATGCTCTTGCTCCTTCTAAAAATATATAAGTAAACTTAAAAAAAAAAAAAAAAAGGATAACAGGGGCACATAGGTGACTCAGTCATTTAAGCACCCTACTCTCGGTTTCTGATCAGGTCATGATCTCACAGTTTGTGGGTTCAAGCCCTGCATCGAGCTCTGCGCTGGCAATGCAGAGGCTGCTTGGGATTTTCTCTCTCTCCCTCTCTCTGCACCTCCCCTGCTCACTTGCACTCTCTCAAAATAAATACTTTGAAAAAAGATAACATGGATGATATCTTCATGATGTTGGAATCAAAAAAGTTTTTTTTTTTTAAGACATAAAAAGCAATTATCACAAAGGAAAAAGATAAAGGGTGCCTGACTGGCTCAGTCAGTAAAGCATGTGACTCTTGATCTCAGGGATGGGAATTCAAGCCCCAGCCTGAGTATAGAGATTATTTAAAAATAAATCTTAAGAAAAAATTTTTACAGAAAATAATGATAAATTTGGCCCCATGAGAAATAAGAATTTCTGTACATTAAGAGGCACCATTAAGAAAATTAAGATGCAGGGGCACCTGGGAGACTCAGTTAAGTGTCTGACTCTTGATTTTGGCTCAGGTTACGATTGCACAATTTGTGAGTTCAAACCCCGCATTGTGCTCTGCACTGACAGCATGGAGCCTGCTTGGGATTCTCTCTTTCTCTCAAAAAAAAAAAAAAAAAGTTAAGATGCAGAAGATATTTGTAACACATAAGTCGCAAAGAACTTATATCCAGACCATAAAAAGAATTCCTTTAAATCCTAAGATAAAGACATAGTATTTTTCTTTGACACAATAGAGGAAATATGTATGTCCAATACACATATAAAAACACAACAGAGGAAACGTAAAAGTCCAATACAAATATAAAAAGGTAACCACACCTCATTAAAATCGGGAAATGAAAATTAAATCCTCAGTCAGATACCATTATATACCTACCAGATTAGCTAACAGCAAGAAGTCTAAAAACACAAGTGTTAAGTAGAATGTGGAGCAGCTCGGGGGTACCTGGCTGGCCTAGGAAGAGCATGTGGCGGTGAATTCGTGAGGGTCATGAAATCTAGCTCCATGTTCAGTGTAGAGATTACTTAACTAAATAAACTTGGGGGGGCGGGGGGAGAACATGGAGCAGCTGGAATTCCCACTTGGAGGTAATGTAACTGCCATACCTTGAAAATACTTACACCCTGTAACACAGATACTCCACTCCAAGGCATATACTTTATGGAAAAGTATGCTTAGGTGCACCAGGCTGAATGTTAACAAAATACATAGCAGGGCGTCTGGGTGGCTCAGTCGGTTAAGTGTCCGACTTCGGCTCAGGTGGTGATGGGTTTGTGAGTTCGAGCCCTACTTTCACCCCTGCACTAACAGCATGGAGCCTGCATCAGATCCTCTGTCTCCCTCTCTCTCTCTCTCTCTCTGTCCCTCCTCAACTTGCTCTGTCTCTCTCTAAAATAAACCTTAAAAAAAAAAAGTATGTAGCAGCATTATCCCCAATGGAACAAATGCCTCAAACTGAAACAATCCAGATGTCCATGAATGTCCACTCTAATGGAAGAATGGATAAATATATTTTGGTATATTTCTATAATGGAATGCAGGGCAGTGACACAAAAGAATAAACTCCAGCTATATACAACACGGGCAAATCCTAAAAACTTAATATTGAGCAAGAAAGCCACACAGTATTTTACTTTGTGATTCCATTTATATAAAGTACAAAAAGCAAAACATAAACTAAGCTATATTATTCATGAATGTATATTTACATTGTCACACTATAAAGCAAAATAAGAAAATTATTACCTCAAAAGTGAAAGTAAGGTAATCTCTTAGAGGAAAGATGGGATGTGATCATGGTAAGAGGACTATAATACTGAAGAGGATTATATTACTAAGCTGTATAATTGCCATAGGCACTTTTTTGAGGTACACAATATTTTTCACAATAAAAGGTTAAAAATTTTTAAGGAAAGGGAAGTCATACTAAAAACAGATGGGTGCCATCTATCCTAACTCCAAAACATTTCTTACAGTTGTTTTAAACACAACTAAACCAGTTCAGTGAAAACATATTAAGAGAAAAAAATAGTTTACCCTAGAGATGCTGAAAACATGATTAAAAGTTCATCAGCCACTCTTGGTAAAAACTTAGTAAGTATAAAAACTTAGTAAGATAAAGCTTAGTAAGTATAAAAACTTAGTATTTTGCAAGCTCAAGGCTTGCAAGTTATGAGACTGCATTTCAGGAAAATCCAAGGGAATCAAGTGGGAAAAAAAAAGATTAAAAAATTAGTAAAGTAAAATACGATACAAAATTAACACAGAGTGGAGATGCCTGGCTGGCTCACTCAGTAGAGTATGTGACTCTATCTCAGAGTCATGAGTTCAAGCACCAAATTGGGCAGAGAGCTCACATTAAAAAAATAATAATAATAACAGTAATAATACAGAGAAATCAAGAACCTTATACATCTCATAACTAGAAGCTATAATAGCAACAAGAAGTATAAAACACCTAGGAATACGTGTAGTAAGATATGTGTAAAATCTTTTTTTTTCTTTGAGGGGAGTGGGAGGTGCCAACAAGTGAGGGGCGGGAGGAGATAGAGTTCGAGAAATGCGGGGTCACCCAAAACGAGGCTCATGCTCACCTAAAGTAGGGCATCAGTTCACCTGATGTGGAACTCGAACTCATGAACCATGAGATCATGACTTGAGCCAAAGTCAGATGCTTAACAAATGAGCCAACCATGCACCCAAAATGTATAAAATCTTTATGAAGATAATTTCAAAACTCAAAGACACAAAAGACAAACAATGGTAAGGTAAATAATCTTTGAGATAAGTCTCAGTGTTGTTAATTGTCTTTAAGTTACATATCATATGATCCCAATAAAAATACCAATAGTTTTTTTTTCATTGGACAACCTGACACTGATATTCATATGTAAAAATAAATAAGAAACTCGATGAATTTGGAACAAGAGGGCCTATAATGAGAGGGCCTGCTACACAGATATTAAAACATATTACAAAATTACAATAATTGTGAGTACGGAACTACACTTAGGAATACAGAACATTCAAAAAGTAAAAAGGAGATTCAAATACATATGATTTAGTATACAATAAAGGTGGCATTTTGAATGTGAGGGAAAAGATGGGATTATTCCATAAAAGATGTTGTGGCAAAAATTTAAGTTGGATTCATACCTTATTTTTTTTAATTTTTAATGTTTATTTTTGAGAGACAGAGCATGAGTGAGAGAGAGGCAAAGAGACAGGGAGACACAGAATCCAAAGCAGGCTCCAGGCTCTGAGCTGTCAACACAGGGCCCGATGTAGGGCTCAAACTCATGAACCACGAGATCATGACCTGAGCTGAAGGTGGTTACTTAACCCACTGAGCTACCCAGGCGCCCTGGATTCATACCTTATATCTAATGTGAAAATAAGTTCCAAGTGGAACAAAGACTTATATGTAAGAACTAGAACTATAAAAATACTGCTTTTTACAAATAATCAACATCTGGATAAACCTTTCTAAACATGCCTTAAAATGCAGAAGTCATAGGGGCAATGGCTCAGTTGGTTAAGGGTCCAACTCTTGATTTTGGCTCGGGTCATGATCTCATGGTCATGGGATCGAGCTCTGCATGGAGCATGAAGCATGGAGCCTGCTTGGGATTCTCTCTCTCGCTCCTTTTGTGCCTCTTCCTCTCCCTCTCCCTCTCTCTCTCTCTCTCTCACTGATAGAAAAAGGGGTATTTTCCCTTAGATTTAGTTTTTTTAAAAAATGGGTAAAAAAGGGCAGCATCCAATTAAAAATGGGCAATGATATGAACCAGCACATTACAGAAAATTCAAGTAAGAATTTTTTAAAAATGTTTACTTATTTATTTTGAAAGACAGAGAGAAAGCATGAACAGGGGAGGGGCGGGGGGGGGGGGGACGACTCCCAAACAGGCTCCATGCAGTCATTGCAGAACCTAATACAGGTCTTGACCTCACAAACCATGAGATCACGATCTGAACCGAAATCAAGAGTTGAATACTTAACTGACTTGAGCCACCCAGGTGACCCAAATACAAATGTTTTTTAAAACACACAGATCTTGGGGCGCCTGGGTGGGCTCAGTCAGTTAAGTGTCTGACTTCGGCTCAGGTCATGATTTCACAGTTCGTGGGTTCAAGCCCGCATCGGACTCTGTGTTGACAGCTAGCTCAGAGCCTAGAGCTTGTTTTGGATTCTTTGTCTCTCTCTCTCTCTGACCCTCCCCTGCTCACGCTGCCTCTCTCTCTCTCAGAAATAAATAATTTTTTTAAAAAACCATTAAAATAAAAAAAATTAAAATACACATTCTTAATTTTGTAAAAAGAAATACAAAGTAAAGATATTACAAGATTACTTTTTTTTACCTATCAGATTACCAAAGATAAAAAAATTTGAGATGATATGGCACTGAATAGGGTGTTTGATGAACAAGTCTGTGGATATTAGTACAGTCTCTATTAGGTATAATTTGACAATATTAATCAAAATTACGATTACACATACCTTCTGAACCAATAATTCAGCTTCCAGGAATTTATCCCAAATACCTTCTCATATATGCAAAATGATGTGTGATATATACAATACTATTCACTGCAGCATAGAATTCCATTTAAATATCCATCAGCAATGGACCGGCTTAATGAATTATGGTAAATTCATTCCAAAGACTACTAATTAACAATTAAAAAATGAGGAAGCTCTTTATGTACTGATTTATAACAAGCTCCAAAATAAGCAAAGTTCAGTTTTTCATGAAATGCTACTTTTGTAATAAAAAAGTAAGTTTCAGGGGCGCCTGGGTGGCTCAGTCAGTTGGGTGTCCAACTTCAGCTCAGGTCACGATCTCATGGTTCACGAGTTTGAGCCCTGCATTGGGCTTTGTGCTGACAACTCAGGGCCTGGAGCCTGCTTCAGATTCTGTGTCTCCCTCTCTCTCTCTGCCCCTTCTCCACTTGCACTCTCTCTGTTGCTCTCTCTCAAAAATAATAAATGAATATGAAAAAAAATTTAAGTAAGTTTTCAATTAACTGAAGTTGGTATTTCACCAGGAAAATTCAGCAGAAGCCAAAAGTATTAAGTTTAGAACAAAGGCACCTTTTCTAAACTCCATTTAACTTTTGAATGTTAGCCCTCTGTACATGCCCTCTCTGTCTGCATCAAAAAAGTCTTCCTACATTAATATTTGAGCATGATAATCACGGACTAAAAGGTAAAGCATTAGTTGAACCATGCAACAGTTCTTTCTCTTTATGTTTAAACATGATGAAATTTAATCACAGAAAAGGAAGTACAAAGAGAGAAATACAAGATAGTATACTCAGAAAGCCACATTTTTAAAATGACTGAACTACAAAAAAAAATACACAAAGTCAGCCAAAATTGTTATAGCTTATATCATCTACACAAGCTTCTAGTGGATTCTGCTCTCATATTATATTGAGATACAAATATACAATTTTCTAAAAATCCCAGTAACTGAAGTTCCAATTCAACTCTACTTCAAAAGTTCCTTTATAAATGGTCCACTTGGAGACATTTTTCAAAACAAGACATGCAGATGGCCAAGAGACATTTGTTGAAAAGATGCTCAACATCAGTCATCATCAGGGAAATACAAATCAAAACTACAATGAGGTATCATTTCACACTAGTCAAAATGGCTAAAATTAACACAAGAAACAACAGGTGTTGGCAAGGATGCAGAGAAAGGGGAATCCTCTTACATTGCTGGTGGGAATGCAAAGTGGTGCAGCCACTCTGGAAAACAGTATGATGGTTCCTCAAAAAGTTAAATATAGAACTACCCTATGACCCAGCAATTGCACTAGGGGGGTATTTACCCAATGGATACAAAATTACTAATTTGAAGGGATACATGCACCCTGATGTTTATAGCAGCATTACCAACAATAGCCAAAGTATGGAAAGAGCCCAAGTGTCCACTGACTGATGAATGGACAAAGAAGATGTGGGATGTGTGTACACACACACACACACACACACAGGAATACTACTCAATCATTAAAAAGAATGAAATCTTGCTATTTGCATCAGTGCGGACAGAGCTAGACAGTATTACGTTAATTAAGTGAAATAGGTCAGTCAGAGAAAGACAAACACCTATATGTGGAATTTAAAAAAGAAATGAACATGGGGCGGGAAGAAAGGGAAACCAAGGAACAGACTCTTGAGAAAAAACTGAGTTACTAGAGGGGAGGTGGGTGGGAGAATGGGGATTATGGAGGGCACTTGTTCTGATGAGCATCAAGTGCTGTACATAAATGCTGAATCACTGAATTCTACACCTAAAACTAATATTACACTGTATATTAACAAACTGGAATTTAAATTAAAACTTTAAAATATAAAAATAAATTAATGGTCTATTTGGAACTCAGAACATCATTTCTTCCAAGCCACAGCTATATGTAACCTAGTTAGGCAACCTAATCCATATAACTCTAGATAACCCACATATGCCTTTAGTTCCACACTGAATCAAACGTGATTAGGTTTTGTTTTGTTTATTCAGATGGCAACCCATGTTCCACAGTATTTCTGTGGTTTTAGAAAGCAGTTCACAATGCAATGAAAGAGAATTCAAAGTTCAACAGAGGCTTCCAACAGCCACCTGCTACTTGCAACATACCTTGTTTTTTCATAAAAACCAAAATGGTTTTGCAGTGGGAAACAAACCACACCATTCTAGAGGAATTACAAGGGAACCTACAGAGAACATGGAACCAAGGGCTCAGAGTTTGAGCAGAGTACTGTTGTCAAAGAAATAACAGCCTAGAGCTGACTTTGTAAGGGTAACAATGGAAGGAGGAAGACCGTGGAATAAAATAGCCAATGTACTGAAAGAAAATAATTGCCAATCCAGAATTTTACATCAAGGAAAAATAATCTTCAAAAATGAATGCTATGGAGGCTCAGTCAGTGGAGAATCCAGCTTTTATTTTTTTAATTTTTCTTAATGTTTTATTTATTTCTAGGAGAGAGAGAGAGACAGCGTGAGCAGGGGAGGGTCAGAGAGAGAGGGAGACACAGACTCTGAAATAGGCTCCAGGCTCTGAGCCGGCAGTCAGCACAGAGCCTGAAGCGGGGCTCGAACCCACGAACCACAAGATCATGACCTAAGTGAAACTCGGATGCTTAACCGACTAAGCCACCCAGGCGCCCCACATCCAGCTTTTTTATTTCAACTCAGGTCATGATCCCAAGGTTGTAGAATCAAGCCCTGTGTTGGGCTTGCACTTAGCATGAAGCCTGCTTGGGATTCTCTCTCCCTCTGCCCCTGTCCTCTGCTCAAGATCTCTAAAATTAAAACAAATAAACAAAACAAAAAATTCTTTTAAAGCAAAAAAAAAAAAAAAAAACAAGAATGTTATGGGGTTATGGGGCATCTGGCTGGTTTAGTTGGTAGAGCACGCAACACCTAGAGTCACGTGTTTGAGCCCTACGCTGAGAGTAGATTTTACTTAAATTTTTATTTACTTATTTAATTTTTTGAGGTGGGGGATGAGGAGAGAGAAAGAAAGAAAGAAAGAAAGAGGATCCCAAGCAGGCTCCTTCCTCACTGTCAGTGCAGAGCCCGAAGTGGAAGTGGAGCTCGAACCCATGAACCATGAGATCATGACTTGAGCCAAAACCAAGTCAGACACTTAACTGACTGGGCCACCCAGGTGCACCACGTATTTAAAATTTTGTTTTAAAAAGTGAACGTTACAACATTGATACACATCTGTCAAAACTTACTGAAATGCAAGATGAACACTACAAATTAATACATATTATACATGTGAATTATACTTCAATAAAGTAGGAATTTATTTTTTTTTAATGTTTTATTTATTTGAAAAAGGGAGAAGAGAGCAAGCAGGGAGGGGCAGAAATAGAATCCCAAGCAGGGTCCATGATGCCAGCACAGATCCCAACTCAGGGCTTGGTCCTAGGAATCATGAGATCATGTCCTGAGCCAAGATCAAGAGTTGGAGGCTAAACCAACTGAGCCACCCAGGCTCTCTGATGAGGTGTTGCTTTCTATGGGTAAGCAAAGAAAGTGGTTTCTTGAGATGGAATCAACTCTTGGTGAAGATAAAGACTGTTGAAATGACAATTTGGAATATTACATAAACCTCACTGATAAAGTAACAATAGGATTTGAGAGGACTGATTCCAATTTTGAAAGGAGCTCTACTGTGGGTAAAATGCTATCAAACACTATCACATGCTACAAAGAAAGCATTCAAGAAAGAAGAGTCAACCAATGCAGCAAACTTCATTGTCTTATTTTAAGAAAATGCTTGTACAAGGGTATCTGGATGGCTACTCAGTCAGTTAAGCATTGGACTCCTGGTTTTGGCTCAGGTCATGATCTCACAGTTTGTGAGACTGAGCTCTGAATTGGGCTCCATGAAGCCTGCTTAGGATTCTCTCTATCTCCCCCATCTCTCTGCTCCTCTCCTGCTCATATTCTCTCTCTCTCTCTCTCTCTCTCTCTCACCCTCTCCCTCTCCTCAAAAATAAACGTTAAATAAATAAAAAAGAAAATGCCACAGACATTTCAACCTTTAGCAACTGCCACCCTCATCAGTCAGAGCTATCAACATCAAAGCAAGGCCCTCCATCAGCCAAAAAATTGCAATTTGCTAAAAGCTCTGATGATTACCACTTTTAAGCAAGGAAGTATTTTTAAAGTATATCCATTGTTTGGTTTTTTTAAACACATAATGCTATTGCACACTTAACAGACTACAGTATAAACATAACTTTTATATGCACTGGGAAACTATATGCACTTGATTCATTTATCTTTTTTTTTTTAATTTACTTTATTGCAGGGACCTGGAACCAAACAAACTTACATATCCCCCAGATACGCCAACAGTGTGTTTCCTGACCATAATACAATTACTACAAAAGCTCCAGGTACATCTAAATATTCCAGGAATCAGAAATCAGAAAGTATTCTGACTGAATGATAAAGGCACTATATAAAAAAAACAACAACAAAGAAATGTGGAAGCAGATCAGCGGTTGCCTGGAGATGGGGGAGAAGGGGAAGAATGGATCACAAAGGAGCATGAGGAAACACTGCAGGGGCCATGGATATGTTTGTAATCTTCTATTCATTGGTCAAAAAGTATCAAATTGTACATTTTATTTATTTATTTTTAATGTTTTTTAAATGTTTTATTTTTGAGAGAGAGAGAGACAGCGTGAGCAGGGGAGGGTCAGAAAAAGAGGGAGACACAGAATCTGAAACAGGCTCCAGGCTCTGAGCTGGCTGTCAGCACAGAGCTGGACGCGGGGCTTGAACCCACGAACTGTGGGATCATGACCTGAGCCGAAGTCAGACGCTTAATGGACTGAGCCACCCAGGGGCCCCTACATTTTATTTATTTATTTTAAGAGAGAGAGCACGAGTGAGTCACCGGGAAGGGGCAGAGAGAGAGAATCTTAAGCAGGCTCCACACCCAGCACAGAGCCCAATGGAGGGCTCGATCTCACAACTGTGAAATCATGACCAGAGCAGAAATCAAGAGGCAGACACTCAAATGACTGACCCACCAAGGTGCCCTCAAATTATACATTTTAATATACATGGTTTATTACATGTCAAATATTACATAAGCCCTTACAAAGCTCTACTTAAAGGAAAGAAAAAAAGAGGAGGAGACAGGAGGCGCTGCAGCGGCATCAGGAGCCACAGCTACTGCCTGGAGAGTTTTCCCCAAAACAAACTAAAAAGGTGTGGGATTCACCCAAAAGTGGTATATTTTTTGAGGAGAAATTTAAAATTTTGAATGAATGTACTATAAGAGGAATTAACAAGCCAAGCAACCATCTCAAAAAGTTTTTTTTTAAAAAAACTACGAAACAAACTTGAAGAAAGTAGAAGGAAATAATAAAGCACAGAAGTTAACAAAATAGAAAATAAGCATGCAATTGAGGAATTAAAGTCAAAAGTTGGCTGGATGGCTCAGTCAGTTAAGAATCCGACTTCGGCTCATATCATGATCTCATGGTTTGTGAGTTCAGATCTCTGCTGTCAGCACAGAGCCCACTGTGGATCCTCTGTCTCCCTCTCTCTCTGCGCCCCCCCCCCCAGCTTGTTCGTTCTCTTCCTTCCTCCTCTCTCTCTCTCTCACACACACACAAAGAAAATAAATGAATGAATGGATAAATAAATAAATAAATACACACGAAAGTTGGTCCTTAGACTAATAAAACTGACAAAGACTTGGAGAGAGAAGGGGAAAAAAGAAAAGGCACAAGGAAATAAAACACAGTTGACCCTTAACAACACAAGTTTGAACTGTGCGGGTTTACTTATAAATGGATTTTTAAAATAAATACAGTACTATAAATGTATTTTCTCTCCCTTATGGTTTTAAATTTATTTTCAATTTTTAAAACTGTATTTTCTTTCCAGCATAGTTAACATACAGTTATAGAAGTTTCAGGTGTTTGAGGTGTACAATATAGTGATTCAGCAATCTACACATTTCTCAGCGCTCAAGATAATTGTACTCCTCATCCCCATCACATATTTCACCCACCCCTCAACTCCCCTCTGGGAACCGTCATTTTGTTCTCTGCAGTTAAGAGTCTGTTTCTTGGGCCGCCTGGGTGGCTCAGTCTGACTTCAGCTCAGGTCATGATCTCATGGTTCATGAGTTCAAGCCCTGCACTGGGTGAGCATGAGCCCCACTTCAGGTGAGCACAAGCTCTGCTTCAGGTGAGCCCTGCTTCTCTCTCTCTCCCTCTCTCTCTGCCCCTTGCTCACTTGCTCCCTCTTTCTCTCTCAATAAAAAAAGCCTGGAAGAGTCTGCTTCTTAATTTCTTTTTTCCCCTTTGTTCGTTTATTTCCTAAATTCCACATAAGAGTAAAATCATATATTTGTCTTTGACTTACTTCTCTTAGCATAATACTCTCCAGCTCCATCCATGTTGTTGCAGATAGCGAGATTTCATTTTTTATGGCTAATATTCCACTGTGTGCACATATATACACGCACATGCACACACCCACACCCACTACATCTTTTTTATCTATTCATCCATCGGTGGATAATTGGGCTGCTTCCACAATTTGACCGATTGTAAAAAATGCTGCAATGAACATAGGGGTGCATATATCCTTTCGAATTAGTGTTTTCATATTCTTTAGGCAAATATCCAGTAGTGGAATTACCAGATCATACGACAGTTCTATTTTTAATTTTTTCAGAAAACTCTATACTGTTTTACACAGTGGCTGCACCAAACTGCATTCCCACCTTATGGTTTTCTTAATAACATTTTCTTTTCTCTAGCTTACTTAATTGTAGGAAAACAGTATATAATACGTATAACATACAAAATATGTGTTAATCAACTTTTTATGTTATTGGTGAGCCTTCCAGACACAGTATGCTACTAGTACTTAAGTTTTGAAGGAGTCAAATTATATGCAGATTTTCAACTGCACAGGGGGTTGGTGCCCCTAAATCCTGTAATGTTCAAGGATCACCTATTAATAAATAAGTACAGTAAATTTAGAAAGTTATTACTTATGTAAAAAATATATATAAAGAAATAAAATGGTATTTTGTTATATGAGATTTGGTAGCTAAGATCCTTTGTAATGCTAATATTTTGAAAAAATTTACAGTAGAGTTTTCCAGTGTTTTGTGGCAGCTCCAAATATGAATTACAGGTCTGCCAAGATGCTGAATTCCTTGGCCCTTGGATGAGCCAGATAGTGCGTGAACAATGAGATACTTCTGTCACTCTCCTTGTGAGTCTCTTCTTTCCAGTGCACCAAGAAAACATTATCATTTTCTATGAAAGTTTTGGGGGGAAAAAAGTTAAAAAGCGCTGCTTTGGAGAATAACTCTTCCAGCTTTGCCTTTAAGAGCATACATATTATCAAAAAAACAAAGATAGTAAACAGGTGGTGGCAGGATTTGGAGAAAAGGGAACTCTTGTATATTGCCAGTAGAAATGTAACTGGTACACCCATTATGGAAAAGTTATAAAGGTTCTTCAACAAATTAAAAATAGGAGGAAAAAAAAAAAAGAAAAGAAATTAAAAATAGGGGTGACCTGGATGGCTCAGTTGATTATGTGGCTGACTTTTAGTTTTGGCTCAGGTCATTACCTCACGGTTCATGAGATCGAGTCCTGCACTGGGCTCTACGCTGAGCCTATATGGGATTCTCCCTCACTCTCTATGCCCCTCCTCTGCTCATTTGCACAGACATGATCTCTCTCAAAATAAATAAATTTTAAAAACTTAAAAAAAAATAGAGCTACCTTACAATCTAGCAATTCCATGTCTAGATATATACACAAAGGAAATGAAATTGGTATCTCCCTCATTCACTGCTGTTATTCATAACAGCCAAGACATGGAAACAACTTAAATATCTGTCTTTAGATGAATGGATAAAGACAAGGGGGGGGGGGGGACCTGTGTGGACGTGTGTGTATGTGCATAATAGTATATTATTCAGCCTTAAAAAGGGAAATTCTGACATTTGTGACAACATGAATGAAACTGGAGAACATTATGCTAAGTGAAATAGGCCAGAAACTGAGCAATTATTACTTGTATGTGGAATTTAAAATAACCAAATGCACAGAAGCAGAGAGTAGAATGGTGGTTTCCAAGAGCTAGGGGGATGGGGAAATGGGGAGACATTAATGAAAAGGTACAAAGTTTCAACTATGCAAGATGAATACTTCTGGAGATCTAATACACAGCAATGTGACTACAGTCAACAATACTGTATTGCATAGTTGAAAGGTGCTAAGAAGGTAAATCTTAAATGTTCTCACCACAAAAAATAAAGAACAAGAAATGAAGAAAATTAACTGTGTGAGGTGATAGATATACTAATTACCTTGTGATGATTATTTCATGATATATATGTATCGTAAAACATCAAACTGTATATCTTAAATATATATATAATTTTTATTTGCTAATTATACCTCACTAAAACTGGGGGGGAACCCAGCATAATACAATATTATATTACAGAATCCATTTTTCTTTTCCATTTAATCTAAAAAGTACATAATTTACAATTTTTATGCTCTTCATTGTCCTAATATTTAAAACATTGGAGGTGCCTGAGTAGCTCACTCAGTTAAGCATCTGACTCTTGACTTCAGCCCAGGTCATGATCTCATGGTTCGTGGGTTCGAGCCCCACATCTATGCTGTCTGCACAGAGCCTGCTTGGAATTATCTCCCTGTCTCTCTCTCTCTGCCTTCCCCCCCTCCCCAATCATGTGCTCTTTCTCAAAAATAAACTTAAAAAAAAATAAAACAGTATAAAAATCATCCTTTTTAACTTTAGAGACAGAATCTTTTTTTTAATGTTTATTTATTTTTGAGAGAGAGAGCGCAGAACCAGGAAATGTGCAGAGAGAGGGGGACAGAGGATTCAAAGCAGGCTCTGTGCTGACAGTAGAGAGCTCGATGTGGGGCTCAAACTCAGACCACAAGGTCATGACATGAACCAAAGCTGGACCCTCAACCAACTGAGCTACCTAGGCTCCCAGAGAGAGAATCTTAAGTTGGTTCCACACTCAGTGCAGACTCCCATGTGGTGCTCGATCCTATGACTCTGGGATCATGACCTGAGCTCAAATCAAGAGTCAGACACTCAACCGAATGAGCCACCCAGGTGCCCCAGTACAAAATCTTTACAATTAGTATGTATCTTGACTGTATTCATCAAAGGGAATAAAATACAAATTAAAGTTAATGACAAAATAATCCCAAATACAATGTAATTTTGTTTGTTACCCATAAGTCAATAGCATAAGCATATGAAAAAATTCAGTCCAACAAATATGACAGACTTACTCCATCTCTTTAGATTTTACTTTATTTTACTAAATAAATATTTACCTACTCTACATCAGATACTATCAAAGACCACAGGGGAAAAAGAAGGAATTGTGGCTCTTGGTCCTTAAGAACTTAGATTCTAATATGAAGTATGGACACAAACAAGTAATTACAATATGGTGTGGTTAATAACAAACAATAGACTGTGATGATTAGCAAATGGACCCTAAAAGCCAAACTACCTGGATTTGCACCAGTTACCAGTCTTATGACCTGTAGTTCATTACATGACCTCTCTGTGCTGAAGATTGTTGTCTATATGAATATGTAATGAATTCTCCATTGTTTCTATCATTACCACTAAGCATTACCATTATGAAAAATGATACATGTGATTGGGCCCATAACCTGGTCTAAAGATTAGGGAACCTAACCTAACTTAGGAAGCCAATATATCTTCTATTATCAAAAGATAAGTCATTTAAATTCTTAAAAACAACAGTCACTAAAGCAATCCATATCACATTAAAGCTATTTAAATAATGTTTAAAACCTATTAAATACAAGTAAGATAAATTTTAAAACTATGATACACCGATATACTTTATATTTGTACATAACCTTATGGAACCTTGACTACTCATCAGAGTTTTCCATTACCTTTCAAAACCAACTAAAATGAAAGAATTTAAGTGTGCACAACTCCAAACGTCATGTTTCTCATTTCTGACTTGTACTAAAAAGGAAGAAAATGGTTGACTAACAGTATCATTTGTTCCTCCTTTTTAAAAAATTGTATTTAATCTCTACACCCAACATGGAGCTTGAAGTCATGATCCCAAGACTGAGTCACATGCTCTTTCAACTGAGCTGGCTCAGCTGGTACCCTCAGTTTGTTCCTTCTAATGCAAGGATATATTCAATCTGACACCAAGTTGAGTTAATTGTACTTAACAGATTACTTATTTTAAAATGCATACATTGTGTATAGAAAGCAGAACACAGTTTCATAGACAAACTTAGATATCCGAATAAAAACAGAAATTAGAAATATAAGATTTTATCTTGGGGCACCTGGGTGGCTCAGTCAGTTAAGTGTCCGACTTCAGCTCAGATCATGATTTCAAGGGGTTTGTGAGTTTGAGCTCTGAGCTGGGCTCTGTGCTGACAGCTAGGAGCCTAAAGCCTGCTTCCGATTCTGTGTCTCCCTCTCTCTCTGCCCCTCTCCTCCCCACTCTCTCTCTCTCTCTCTCTGAAAAATAAACATTAAAAAAAATTTTAACTAATGAATTTTTAAAGAAATCAAGATTTTCTCTTATTGTATCAAAAGTAAGAGCACTATGTTAAGTTTTTTTTAAAAAAAGTTTTATTTTTGAGAGAGGGAAAACGAACAAGTGGGGGAGGGGCAGAAAGAGAGGGAGACACAGAATCCAAAGCAGGCTCCAGGCTCTGAGCTGTCAGCACAGAGCCTGATGAGAGGCTTGAACCCACAAACTGCGAGATCATTACCTAAGCCAAAGTCAGATGCTTAACTGGCTGAGCCACGCAGGTGCTCCAAACAGCCCTATACTCTTGATGGGCATATAAAATGACACAACTTTTTAGGAAGGATATTTGATAATCATAGCTACAACAGATAATTTAATATGTGTTAAAAATTTTTTAAGTACTTTTATTTTTTAATACAATTTATAACTATACTCTCACTGGCACATAAAAGATGTTCTTTGCACTACTGTTTACAACAGCCAATAAAGGGAGGGATAATGTGCATTAAGAAATGGCTTTAGGGAGGCTCCTGGCTGGCTGAGGTGAGAGAGCATGCAACTCTTTATCTCAGGGTCTTGAGTTCGAATCCACATTGGGTGTAGAGCCTACTTTAAAAAAGAAAAGAAACGGGGCGCCTGGGTGGCTTAGTCGGTTGAGCGTCCGACTTTCGCTTAGGTCATGATCTCGCGGTTCGTGGGTTCGAGCCCCGCGTCGGGCTCTGTGCTGACTGCCAGCTCAGAGCCTGGAGACTGTTTCAGAGTCTGTGACTCCTTCTCTCTCTGACCCTCCCCTGTTCACCCTGTCTTTCTCTCTCCTAGAAATAAATAAAAAAAAAATATTTAAAAAAAAAAAAAAAAAGAAAAGAAAGAAATGGCTTGTAAAATGATATATTTATACTAAGTCTTTATGAGACAGATCTACGTATATTGTCCTAAAAAATGAATACCACCTTAGGTTAAAAAAGCAAGTTCTAAAATACTATATATCACAATATATATTACTTCTGTAATTAAAGGGAAAAATTTGCATGTATAAAATAATTCATATGACATTATTAACAGTGCTTACTTCTGGGGCTACAGGGGTAGGTGGTACAATGAATGGAGAGGAAAAAAGGACTTTTTATTTTATACATATATTTTTAACGTTTATTTTATTTTGAGAGAGAAAGAGAAAGCGAGCACAGAGGAGAGGCAGAGAGAGGGAGAGAATCCCAAGCAGGCTCCATGCTGTCAGCACACAGCCCGACATGGGGTTCAATCCCATGACCTGTGACATCATGACCTGAGCTGAAATCAAGAGTCGGATGCTTAACCGACTGAGCCACTCAGGCACCCCAGACTTTTTATTTTATATTCTATTTGTTTGATTTTATGACAACAAACACATACTTCCTTTGTAATTTAAAAGAAAGCAAAATAATATATTAAATACCATATAATGAAGATAACCTATAACTGTTTTATTATTGGTCACATTTTAAAAATTATTCCTATGCAATGTTTACAAAAGTATTTTAAGCTTCAAGAACAATCTTCAGATCATTAAACCATCATCTTAATACTTGTTGATGATAATGTATATCTGGATTAAGGCCAATAATTGTACCTACCAGTAGTTGAATGAGGGGCGACCAGGTGGCTTAGTCATTTAAGTGTCTGACTCTTGATTTTGGCTCAAATCATGATCTCATGGTGTGAGATCAATCCCTGCCTGGAGGGAGGCTTTTAGCACAGAACCTGCTAAGGATTCTCTCTCTTTCTCTCTCTCTTCCCCCCATCCCTCCCCCACCCATGCTCTCTCACTCAAAATAAATAAATACAACATTTTAAAAATATATTTTAAACAAACACAAAGAGTTAAATGAAATATCATCTTCTACTACAGATCTCATAATGAATTGTTTCACCTTTTTTTTTTTAAAAGTAAGCTCTTAGCCCAACATGGGGCTTGAACTCACAACCCCAAGATCAAGAGTCACATGCTCTACTGACTGAGCCAGCCAGACCCCAGTTTATGTTTCACATTTTTAAATGATGCATCTAATCTTCTGCTTCTGACTATGACAGCTTAGGTGGCAACAGAACAATTATAAAAATCAGATTAAAAAACTTTTAAGTGTTTGAATGGGAATTACACAAAGAACAGCTCTATAGTTGCAGGTTCTTTATCCCCTTGCTGCATTTTCTGACTTCTAAGCAGAACACAGAGGTCAATGAAGAAAGCAGAGCTATAAAGTTTGCCACAGTCTTGCTGGGCTGAAGACACAAAAATTGGAATTCAGAACTACCAAACAGCCAGGATTCAAACGGCCAATATCCCAGAAAAATGGAATAACAGACTGTCTAACATTCTTCATTCAATTTTCCCTCAAGACACTTGGAGACTCTTGATTTCAGCAGTTTTATGATGGGAAGGAACTATAAACTGAATTTCAGGGCCCAAAAGGGAAGGGAAAACTTTAGTAAATATCCCTGACCAGGCTACAAACCAGGAATAAGAGCAGCTTAGAAAAAACAAACAACAGATTCAATTGTATCAAGATGATCTCACTTAGTAAAAGATGGAAAGCTATCCCCCTAAGGTCAGGAATGAAACAGGATGGCTGTTATTGCCACTTCTATTTAACATAGTACTAGAGATTCTAGACAGTGTAATTAGGCAAGAAAGAGAAATAAAAAGCACTGAAATTGTAAAAAAAAAAAAAAAAAAAAAAAAAGGAAGAAGAAGTAAATGTTCTCTGTTCAGAGAAAAATGATCTTATATAGAAAACCCTCAAGGTTCTTGGGGCGCCTGGGTGGCTTAGTCTGTTAAGCGTCTGACTTTCACTTAGGTCATGATCTCGCGGTTCGTGGGTTCGAGCCCCGCGTCAGGCTCTGTGCTGACTGCCAGCTCAGAGCCTGGAGCCTGTTTCACAGTCTGTAACTCCCTCTCTCTCTGACCCTCACCTGCTCATGCTGTCTCTCTCTCCTAGAAATAAAAAAAAAAAAAAAAACAAAAAAAAAACAAAGAAAACCCTCAAGGTTCTTAAAAAAAAATTATTAGAATAAGCAAATCCAGCAAAGTTGTAGGACACAAAATCAACATACAGAAATCAGTTGCGTTTCTACACACTAACAATGAACAATTCCAAAAGGAAATTAGCAAAACCGTTCCATTTGCAGTAACATCAAAAAGAACATACTCAGGAACAAATTTAACCAAGGAAGTAAAAGACTCATACACTCAAAACTAAAAAACGTTGCTAAAAGAAGTTAAAGAAGATATACAAACAAATGGAAAGACATCCCTTGTTTACGATTAGAAGTCAATATTAAGATGCTCGTAATATTCATGGTGTGCCTGGCTGGCTCAGTCAGTAGAACATATAACTCTTGATCTCAGGGTTGTGAATTCGAGCCCCATCTTGAGTGTAGAGATTACTTAAGACTTTTTTTAAACTTAGGGGCACCTGGGTGGCTCAGTCAGTTAAGTATCCAACTTCAGCTCAGCTCATGATCTCACAGTTTGTTTGCTTTTAATATTTTTTAATGCTTTTTCTTTTTTAAATTTATTTCTGAGAGGGGGGAGCAGCGTGAGGAGAGGGTCAGAAAGAGAGGGAGACACAGAATCAGAAGCAGGCTTCAGGCTCTGAGCTAGCTGTCAGCACAGAGGCCGACATGGGGCTCGAACCTACAAGCCGTGAGATCATGACCTGAGCCAAATTAGGAGGCCAACCGACTGAGCCACCCAGGCGCCCCATGATCTCAGTTTGTGAGTTCGAGCCCCATGTCAGGCTCTCGGAAGTCAGCACAGAGCCTGCTTCAGATCTTCTGTCCCTCTCTTTTCCACCCCCCAAAAATAAATAAACATTTAAAAAAAATTTTTAAGTTGAAAAAAAAAGATGTTCATAATATCCAAAGCAATCTATATATTCAGTACAATCCCTCCAAAAAGCTCAACAATATTTTTTACAGAAACTTAAAAACCCATCTAAAAAATCATATAGAAGGGTGCCTGGGTGGCTCAGTCAGTTAAGTGTCCGACTTGGGCTCAGGTCATGATCTCAGAGTTCATGGGTTTCAGCTCGGCATCAGGCTCCGTGCTGAACGTTTGCTCAGAGCCTGGAGCCTGCTTCAGATTCTGTGTCTCCTCCTCTCTCTTCCTCTCCTCCACTTATACCCTGTCACTCAAAAATAAATAAATGTAAAAAAAATGAAAATGAAAAACTTACATTTAAAAAATTAAATTAAAAATAAAAAATAAAAATAAAAATCGTATAGAATCTCAAAAAAAACTTTAGAGCCAAAACAATCTTGGAAAAAAAGAAATTGGAAGTTTCACATTTCCTGATTACAAAGATATAGTAAACTCCCCCCCCCCCCAAAAAAAAAGGTATCGTACTGGCATAAAGACAGACATACAGACCAATGGAATAGAATCAAGAGCCCAGAAATAAACTCTTGCATGTATGGTCAAACGATTTTCAACAAGGGTGCTAAGATTATTCAATGGGCAAAGAGTAATCTTTAAAAAAGAAATAGTTGGGGCGCCTGCGTGGCTCAGTCAGTTAAGTGTCCGACTTCGGCTCAGGTCATGATCTCTAGGTTCATGGGTTCGAGCCCCGCATTGGGCTCTGTGCTGACAGCTAGCTCAGAGCCTGAAGCCTGTTTCAGATTCTGTGTCTCCCTCTCTCTCTCTGCCCCACCCCCATTTGCACTCTCTTTCTCTCTCTCAAAAATAAAATTTAAAAAAATGAGCTCAAATGGATCAAAGACCTGAATGTGAGAACTCACACCACAAAACTTAAAAGCCCACTTCAGATCCTCTATCCCCCTTTCTCTGTCCCTTCTCTGTTTGTGCTCTTCCAAAAAATAAATAAATATTTTTTAAAAATGCAAAAGTTTCATGACATTGGATTTGGCAATGACTCCTTGGATATTATGCCAAAAGCACAAGCAACAAAAGAAAAAAATGGACCAACTGAACCTCATCAAAATTAAAAACTGCTATACATCAAAACACAATCAACAGAGTGAAAGGCAACATACAGAATGGAAGAAAATATCTGCACAATATATCTGATAAGGGGTTAATATCCAGAATATATTAAGTACTCCTATACTCAACCATAAAAAAAGCAGGAAAAAAAAACAATTAAAAAAATGGGCAAAAGACTTAGACATTTCTCCTAAGATATATAAATGGCGAATAAGCCTATGAAAAGATGTTTAATATCACTCGTCATTAGAAAAATACAAACCAAAACCACAATGAAGATACCACTTCATACCTATTAAGATGGCTATTGTCAAAAAAAGAAAATAACAAGCAATAGCAAAGATGTGGAGAAATTGGAATCATTCAGTACAACTGATGAGAATGTAAAACAGTGCAGCTGCCACAGAAAACAGTAGAGTGATTTGGGTCACTTGGGTGGCTCAGTCGGTTAAGCGTCGGACTTCAGCTCAAGTCATGATCTCATAGTTCATGAGTTCAAGCCCCTTATTGGGCTCTCTGCTGTCAGCACAGACCCTGCTTCGGAACCTCTGTTCCCTTCACTCTCTGCTCCTCCCCACTTGTACATGTGTGCAAACACACCCTCTCTCTCTTTTCCTCAAAATAAATAACTAAACTTAAAAAACGTTAATTAAAAAAAAGAGAGGGTCATCTGAGTGGCTCATCTGAGTGGCTCAGTTGGTTAAGCATCAGACTTCAGCTCAGGTCATGATCTCACAGTTTGCAAGTTTGAGCCCCACATCAGGCTCTCTGCGGCCAGCATGGAGCCTGTTTTGAGTCCTCCGTTCCCCTCTTGCTCTGCTCCTCCCCTGCTTACACTTGCTCTCTCTCTCTCGCTTGCTCAAAAATAAACATTAAAAAAAAAAAAAACAGCACGGTGATTCCTCAAAAACGTAAACATAAAACTACCATATGATCCAACCATTCCATTTTGGGTATATATCTGAATTGAAATAAGTCTCAAAGAGGTATCTGTATACACATGTCCATAGCAGCATTATTCACAATCGTTAAAAGGTGGAAGCAACCCAAGTGTCCACTGACATATAAATGGATAAATAAAATGTGGTACATACACAGAACAGAGTATTATTCAGCCTTAAAATATAAAGAAATCCTGAAACATGCTACAACATGGATGAATCTTGAGGACATTGTGCTAAATGAAACAATTATAAAATGGCAAATACTATATGATTCCACTCATATGAGGTACCTAGAGTTGTCAAATTCATAGAGACAAACAGTAAAACAGTGGTTGCAGGGGCAGAGGGATGGGAAAAATTATTTATTTTTAAGGACAGAGGAAGTGCACATGCATGAGCAGGGGAGGGGCAGAGAGAAGGGGACAGAGGATCGGAAGCATACTCCGCACTGACAGCAGACAACCTAATGTGGGGCTTGAACTCAAAAACGGTGAGATCTTTCTGAGCCAAAGTCACATGCTTACCTGACTGAGCCCTCCAGGCACCCCAAGAATTAGTTACTTTTAATGGGTATGGAGTTTTTGTCTTGCAAGATAAAAAGAGTTCTGGAGATGGAAGGTAATGATGGTTGCTCAATAATGTGAATGTACAATTGTAAATGGTTTAAGATGGTTAAACTTTACGTTATGTGCATTTTATTACAATTTTTTAAAAAAAAAGTTATCTGGCTGTATTGTCTGCTCTCTCCCCCTAAAAAAGCAGAAAATTAAATCTTCTCTACAATGAGCTAAGATTAAATAGAAACTCCTACAATCTGAGAGAAATTAAGAAGATTTGAAATAGTGGAAAAACATATTCTTTATGAATGAGGTTCAATATTGTTCTCCCCAATGGAGTCAATGCAATCCCAGTTAACAATATCTAGTTTTTGTAGGACTTGACAAACTTGATTCTGAAATTTGTATGAAAATTAAAGGGACCTAGAATAGGCAAAATCATTTTTCAAAAGAATACAGATAGGGGGCTTATATTACCTGATTTCAAGACTTAAGATGGAATACAACACAGAGTCCAGAAATTCAACAGGGAGGGGCTGCTGGGTTTTATCAGAACCTAACTTATTTGAGGTAAGGGAAATAACAAACTCCAGCCCCTCCAGCCATCCTGTCCCACCTACGTGGGGAAAAAAAGCTGAGAAGCACTGGTGAAGTTCCCAGATCAGGGAGACTAAAAGATTGAGACCTAGTCACAGGATTATAGAATGCTTCCCCTACCCCTCACTGTACCATCAGTTTTTTTAATGTATACTTATTTGAGAGAGAGAGAGAGAGAGAGAGAGAGAGAGCATGTGCATGAGTGAGGGAGAGGCAGAGGGGAAGGAAGAGACAGAATACCAACCAGGCTCCATGCTGTCAGCGCAGGGCTCGGCACAGGGCTCAAACTCAACTGTGAGATCATGACCTGAGTCAAAACCAAGAGCTGGACACCCAACTGACTAAGCCACCCAGGTGCACCCCATCGCATTATTAAAGGCCTATTTATTGTAGTTCCTTTTACCCAATACATCATGTCTGGGTCTCAAAAAAAATACTGGAAGGTATACTAAAAGGCAGAAAATGCAATCTGAAGAGATTAAACAAGCATCAAAACCAGGGTCAGTTATGATGAGAATGTTGGAATTATGTGGCCAGGATTTTTTTTAAACTATGATTAATATGCAAAGAGCTTCAATGAAAAAAGTAGACACATGCAAGAACTGACAGATAATGTAAGCAGAGATAGAAATACTAAGAAAGAATTTTTTAAAATGATAGAAATCAAAAACAGTAACAGAAATGAAAAATGTTTTTGATGGGCTGGTTGTTAGACTGGTCACGGCTGAGGAAACAACCTCTGAGCCTGCAGACATGACAAAAGAAACGTCCAAAACTGGGGGGCCGCATAGAACAAAATGTCCAAGAACTGTGGGAAAACTTTAGGTGTAACCATGATGGGACTACCAGAAGGACAAGAAAAAGAAAGGAATGGAAGCAATATTTGGGGCATTAAAGGCTGAGAATTTCCCCAAATTAATGTGAGACACCAAACTACAGATCCAGGAAGCTCAGAGAAGACCAAGCAGGATAAATGTCAAAAAAAAAAACACAAAAGAAAACAACAACAACAACAACAACAACAAAACCTAAACCTAGGCATATCATATTCAAACTTTAGGAAATCAAACAGAAAGAAAAAATCTTGAAAGAAGCCAGAGGGTAAGAACACTTTATCTATAGAAGAGTAAGAAGGATTACATTCAACTTCTCACAAATCATGCCAGCAAGAAGAGAATGGAACGAAATACTTAAAGGGGAGAAAAAAAAACCTACTAATTAGAATTCTGTATCTTTGAAACTGATCCTTCAGGAGCATTCTCTTTCGAATGCCCCTCTCTGTAAAGAGAGCTTTCATATTATTTTTACTTTCTGATTTTATACTCTAATAAGCTTTTGCCTGCTGCTCTTAAAAAAAAAAAAAAAAAGATCCTTCAAAAGCAAAATAGAATATTCCTCTCAATCTGGCTGTGAACCTAAATTGTTCTAAAAAAATTAAGTCTTAAGGGACACCTGGGTAGCTCAGTAAATGTCTGACTTCAGCTCAGGACATGATTTCACGGTTTGTGAGTTTGAACCCTGCATTGGGAACAGTGCAGAGTCTACCTGGGATTCTCTCTCCCTCTCTCTCACTCATTGCACACATGCTCGCTCTCTCTCAAAATAAACTTAAGAAAAAATTAAGTCTTAAAAAAGAATGAGGAGAAATAGACTTTCTCAGACAAAAATTGAGGGAATTTGTTGCTAATAGACTTGCTTTGCAAGATATGTTAAAAGAAGTTCTTTAGGGGTTCTTGGGTTGACTCAATCGGTCAAGCATTGGACTCTTGATCATGATCTCAGGTCATGATCTCACAGTTTGTGAGATAGAGCCTTCTTGTGATTCTCTCTCTCCTCTTTCTCTGCCCTTCCACTGTGCATATGCACGCTCTCTTTCTCTCAAAATAAACATAATAAACATTAAAAAAAGTTATTTACAGAAAATGAAAATTATATAGGTCAGAAATTTGGATCTACATAAAGAAGAGCATTAGAGGATGAATAAATGAAGGTAAAATAAAAATGTTTTTGTTGTTTTTAAGTGATCTAAATGATAATTTGTTCAAATATTAATAGTAACAATGTATTTGATTAGGTTGGCTTCTGTGTGGGTGTGCTTACGCATAAGGGAAATGAATGACAGCAATGATAAAAAGCATGGCAGGAAGGAATTGGGAATATTTTGTTAGTATAAGGTACCTGTACTACTTAGGTTAGCACTATGGTGTTATCTGAAAGTGACTGGATTAGTTATAAATGTATATTGCAAACTCTATGACAACCATTTTAAAAAATTAACATATTAAAAGAAAAGGGATGGAAAAAGATATAACACTAATCAAAACAAAGTGCATGTAGCTGTATTAATTTCAGACAGAGCGGACTTCAAAGCAAAAAGAGAGGAACATTACATAATGAAAGAGGGACCAATACTCCAAGAAGACATAACAATCCCTAATGTGTGTCTAATAACAAAGCATCAAAATACATGAGGCAAAAACTGACAGAGTGGCAAGGAGAAATAGATGAATCTACTACTAGAACTGGAGACTTTAACATCCTTCTATCAGAAATAAACAGATTCAATAGCAGAAAATCTGTAAAGACACAGTTGAACTCAACAGCACCATCAGTCAACTGGATATATGTAATTGACATCTATAGACTATTTCATCAAACATAATGTGTTACACATTTTACTCAAGCTCATTTGGAACATTCACCAAGACAAACGATATTCTGGGTCATAAGACACACTTTTAACTAATATAAAAGAAAAGAAATCAGGGCACCTGGGTGGCTCAGTCAGTTAAGTGTCCAACTTTGACTCAGGTCATGAGCTCATGGTTTATGGGTTCAAGCTCCTCATCAGGCTCTGTGCTGACAGCTCAGAGCCTAGAGCCTGCTTTGGATTCTGTGTCTCCCTCTCTCTCTGCCCCTCCCCCACTCATGCTGTTTCTCTCTCAAAAATAAACATTTTTTAAAAAATTAAAAATAAATAAGTAAAAAAATAGAAATCATAAAATGTCTTTACTTTCTGACCACAAAGGAATTAAACTAGAAGTCAGTAACAGAAAAATAGCTGGAAAAATCCCCAAATACTCAGAAATTAAATAATTATACTTCTAATATTTCTAAATAACACACAGGTCAAAGAAGAAATCTCCAGAGAAATCTTTAAATATATTTTACTAAATGAAAATGAAAATACAACTTATCAAAGTTTGTGGGATTCAGTGAAAGCAGTGTTTAGAGGGAAATTCATAGTACTGAAAACATATATTAGAAAAAATCTAGTTTCAATTACCTAGGGGTACCTAGCTATCTCAGTCAGTAGAGCATGCAACTCCTGATCAGAGGTCCTGATTCAAGCCCCACATTGGGTGTAGAGCTTGCTTGCTTGCTTACTTACTTACTTATAAATAAATACATAAATAAATAAATAAAATTACTAAGCTTCCACCTTAGGAAACTAGAAAAAGAACAAATTAAATCCAAAATAAGCATAATTGTGGATTTAATACAAATACCAAAAAAAGTAATAAAAATTTGTGCAGAAATCAATGAAATGTAAACTAGAAAATCAGGGAGCACCTGGGTCACTCAGTCGGTTAAGCACCCAACTCTTGATTTTGGCTCAGGTCATGATGTCATGGTTTGTGGGATTGAGCTCTAAATCTGGCTCCGTGCTGTCAGCCTGATTGGGATTCTCTTTCCCTCTCTTTCTCTCTCTCTCTCAAATAAACTTTAAAAACATAATCAAATAAAAAACTAGTAGAGAAAAATCAACAAGAAAAACAAAGCTGATTCTTTGGAAAAAAAATCAACAAAATCATTAATCATCTAGCCAAGTTAAGAGAAAAAGAGAGAAGACACAAATTACTAAAATTAGAACTGAAAGAGGGAACATCACTACAGACCCCCTGGACATTAAAAAGATAATACAGGAATATTATAAACAACTCTCTGCCCACAAATTTAAAAGCCTCAATGAAATGGACCAATTCCTTGAAACATACAATCTACTAAAAAACTCACATAAAGAGGAAACAGATCATCTGAATAGCTATAGTATCTATTAAAGAATTCAATCAATAATAATCTTCCAAAACAGAAAGCACAGACCCAGATAGGTTCACTTGTGAATTCTACCAAACATTTAAGTAAGAAACTATTTCCATTCTCTACAATCTCTTCCAGGAGACAGAAGCAGAAGGAATACTTCCTAACTCATTTTATGAAGTCAGTACTACAGTAATATCAAAATAAAAGACATATAAGAAAACTACAGACCAATATTTCTTACGAATGTAAATGCAAAAACCCTCACAAAATATTAGCAAATCAAATCCAGCAACATATAAAAATATAAAAAGAGGGGTATCTGGGTGGCTCAGTCAGTTAAGCATCCAACTCTGGCTCAGGTCATGATCTCACAGTTTTTGAGTTTGAATCCCATGTCGGGTTCTGTGCTGACAGCTCAGAGCCTGGAACCTGCTTCAGATTCTGTGTCTCCCTCTCTCTTTGCCCCTCCCCCACTCATGCTCTCTCTTCTCTGTCTCATAAATAAATGTTTGAAAAAGAAAAAGAAAAAATATACATAAAAAGAGTCATGTGCCATGACCAAGTGGGATTTATCCTAGAATGCAAGGCTGTTTCAACATTCAAAAATCAATTAATCAACAGCCTAAAAAAGAAAAATCACATCATCATATGTACAAAAAGCATTTGACAAAATCCAAAGCCCATTCATGACAGAAACTCTCAGCAAAGTAGAAATAGATGAATTTCTTCAACTTGAAATTCAAGCTTTCCAGTTAAGATGAGGAACAAGGAAAGCAAAGATATCCCTTCTTATCAGTGCTTTTCAACGTTGTACCAAAAAGCCTAACTAACCGAAAATCCTAACACAGTAAGACAAGAAAAGGAAATAAAAGGTATATATATTCGGATGATAGAAATAAAACTGTCCTTGTTCACAGATACATGGTCATGTAGAAAATTCAAAAGGATTAGCAAAAAACTGGAACTAATACGCAATTATAGTAAAGTTGCATGAGACAAGATTAACATACATAAGTCAATCACTTTCTACATACCAGTAACAAATAAGCAGTATTTGAAATTAAAAACACATTATCATTTACAATATTATTCAAAAGTGAATTACTTAGGTATAAATCTAACAAGTTATTTTGTGGATACTGAAGTTTATATGGAGAGGCAAACAACCCAGAATGCCCAACTCAATACTGAAGAACAAAATCAGAGGACTGACACTACCCAACTTCAAATCTTAACCATAAAGTCTACAGTAATCAATGTAGTGTGGTTTTGGAAAAACAAAAGACAAGCAGATCAATGGAACAGCACAGAGAGCCTAGAAACAGAACCACATAAATACAGTCAACTGATTTTTGACGTAGGAGAAAAAGCAATACAAAGGAGCTATCTTTTTGATATATGGTGCTGTAACAAAAGGACATCCACATGCAAAAACTATTTACACACAGACCTTACATCTTTTAAAAAAATTAACTCAAAATGGATTACAGATCTAAATGAAAATACAAAACTACGAACCCCCTGGAAGATAACATTGGAGAAAAACTAGTTAATCTTGAGTATTGTGACGATTTTTTTTTTAATTTTTAAAAAAATTAAATTTTTTTTTTTATTTTTGAAGGAAAGAGTGTGAGTGGGGGAGGGGCAGAGAGAGAAGGGAGAATCCAAAGTAGGCTCCAGGCTCTCAGCTGTGAGCACAGAGCCCAACATGGGGCTCCAACTCATAAGCTCTGAGATCATGACCTGAGACAAAGTTGGACGCTTAACCGACTGAGCCACCTAGGCACCCCAGTGATGACTTTTTAGATAAAATACCCAAGATATAATCCATGAAAAATAAATGATAACCCGGACTTAATTAAAATCTAAAAATTCTGCTCTGAGAAAGACAATGTCAAGAGAATGAGAAGACAAGCCACAGACTACGAGAAAATATCTGTATTATCAACACAGTTGATAAAGGACTATTATCTAAAACATACAAAGAATTCTTAAAACTCAACAATAAGAAAAAGAACAATCCAGTTAATATTATGTAAAAGACCTGAACTGACATCTCACAGAAGATGATACACAGATGACAAGAAAGCATATGAAAGTGTTTCAACATCATGTGATTAGGGATCTGCAAACTAAAACAGTAATGACATACCACTATATACCTATTAAAATGGCCAAAATCCAAAACACTGATAACAACAAATGCTTGGGAGCATGCAGAACAACAGGAATTCCCACACATTGCTGTGGGAATGCAAAATGTTTACAGTTACTTTGGAAGACAATTTGGCAGTTTCTTACAAAACTAAACACTGTTTAGTTTTGTTTTGTTTTGTTTTGTTTTAAATAATCTCTACACCCAATGTGGGGCTCAAACTCACAACTCAGCAAACAAGAGTCAAATGCTCCACCAACTGAGCCAGCCAGGGACCCCTAAATGCACTCTTATGATAGGATCCGGCAACCATGCTCCTTGGTTGAAAACTTACAACACATCCTCACAAAAATCTGCACGTGGATATTTATAGCACCTTTACTCATAACTACCAAAACTTGAAAGTAATCAAGAAGTCCTTCAATAGGTAAATGGATAAATAAACTTGGTATACACAGTCAATGGAACATTATTCAGAGCTAAAAAGAAATGAACTCTCAACCAGTGATGAAAAGACATGGAAGAAACTTAAGTGCAGTAATACTAAGTGAAAGAAGACAATATGAAAAGCCAACATACTGCCCTATGACTCCAACTATATAACATTCTAGAAAAGACTATGGAGACAGTAAAAAGATCAATGGTTGCCAGGGGTTAGGAAGGAAGATTGTGTAAACAGGCAGAGCTCAGAGGATTTTCCGGGCAGTGAAACGGTTGTGTATGGTACGGTAATAGTGAATACATTTGTTAAAACCCACAGAATCTATAACACCAAGAGAGAACCCAAATGTAAACTATGGATTCTGAGTGTTAATGAGGTGGTAACATAGGTTCATTTACTGTAACAAATGTACCATTCTGGTTCAGGATATTGATAATGAGGGGGAAAGGGGTGGGTGGGACACAGAATATATGGGAAATCTCTGCACTTTTTATTAGGAACTGCTATAAAAAATGGAGTTCACTAGTACAAAAAATAAAATCAGAGGCACCTGGGTGGCGCAGTCAGTTAAGTGTCCAACTCTTGATCTTGGCTTAGGTAGTGATCTCACAGTTTGAGAGTTCAAGCCCCACATCAGGCACTGTGCTGATGGTGCAGAGCTTGCTTGGGATTCTGTTTCTCCTCTCTGCCCCTCCCCACTTGGGTGTGCACACACTCTCTCTCTCAAAATAAACTTTGAATGAATGAATGAATGAATCACCATTTAATTCAGAAAACAGGATGTCCTGAAAGTTACCAAAGACCCAGGAAAATATCTGGCTCCTCAATACAGCCCGGAATGGTGGTTAGGTTATGCCTTAATATACCCATTCTTCAGAAGAATAATAGTACATAATAGACTTTTATATTCAAAATCCCCAAAACTCAATAAACTTAGGACTAGGAAATAAACCAGGGACAAAATAAAAATAAGAGCTCAAAAATAAGGTCATTTTAGTGCCCAAAAAAAGCTACCTAAGAAGAGGTATTATGATAGATGCTGAATCTTTTTTCAATTTTTAATTTTTTTTCTTAAATGGTTTATTGTCAGATTCCGAATCTTTAAAAAGTATATACCACTGGAACATATACAGCAAACTAAAACAGTTTGGTGAATAGATTTAATAGTAATACGGCATAGTAATACATCAGTTTCAACTAAGAACCTAGAAAAATCTCATACAAGGTTTTTGCTCTTTTTAATGAAACTGCTATATTCAAGTCTTATTTTCAGGCCCAAATGATAAAGAATATGCATAACACACCACAGTTCCCTGGAAGGCTGCAAATTTAAAAAAAATCAATATAGCTCACAAAAATGTTGTTGGCCAGAAAAGTTCTTTAAAATTTGAATACATTTATGTGAGACGTGCACTCTTTGGTTTGGCCTCTGCCCCAACACTCTTGTTTTCTTACAACCAGTTCAATTCATTCATGTTTGTTATTTGTTTAATCCCAACAGTAACTTTGGTTTGAGGCCCCTACCCTATACTGTTATTTATAATTAAACTTATACTTTGATTCCTTCATTTAAAATTTCGTTATGAAATTCTGTATCATAGTTCAATATATTTGTATTAAAAATGGGTATTTTTCATTCTCTTTCAGTTTTCCAGATCTGAGGGCTAGCGCTCAATTGGTCATGTATTTTCAAAATGACGACAAAAACAACTCTACTGCAAAGAAATGGTAGTTTTTTAATGTTATTCCTCAACCACACTTGACTCTATGATGGAATATATATTACCAGCAGGCTTATAAAGGCCTATTGAAGCTTATGATAAAGGCTTATTATCAAGTGTTAAGAACCATTCCTTTTTTTCAAGTTAATAGTTTTGCTCTGAATTATTGATATTTGGCAATATTTCTAACTAACTTTAACACATACATGTGCTCTTATGCACACACTGAAAAACAGAATTCTACTTCAAGAATAAATGTGTTAAAATTTACATGCCTTATAAATATACCAAAGAGATACTGGTGGATCTGAAACTATGTATTAGAACTGTGTATGAACTATTATGTCACCAATGGAAAACTGCTTCCTTACACAGCTAATTCTACAAACATATCTGACAGAGTATACACTAAGGGAAAAGCCTGGTACAAAACTTTCAAGTGATCATTCTCTATGTGGTTATGCCCACGCCATCTATTAACGATAAATTAAAAGACTCTTTACCTGTCAGGACCTGAGTTCAGGCACTCAAAAGTTTCGTATTTCTCTTGCAGAAGCTGATGACAATACTAATCCCTGCCCTGTGTAGGGAGGTGCACTCCTTGCACTGGGGCTTAAGTGCTAGTGATTTCACCAACCCTTGAAGTGCAGAACAGTAAAAAAACAGTTTTCAGCCGTTTTTCTTACTGATTTCTCATTTTTTTTAATACTACAAAGGTTTTAAAATAAATTATTTCTGTTTCAAAGCCAGTGCCTTAGTTTAAGGAGACACATGCCAGTAGGTCTTTCTGGGTTACTACACATATCACAAGATGGCCTTTTCTCATCAATTAAAAACTTACACAAAGAAGCAACATTTTCGGGCTTTCAAACAATTTTCTGATTTTACCTTAAAGCACCAAGACTTAGTGGCTACAGATATGTAAATCAGTCTTGCAGAAGGCAATTGTAAGTATTAACAAGTACAGTACTAGATGAGATAAGCTGGGTTAAGAAAATGGTACCTTTCCTATTGACTCAGTTATTCCCCTGCCAAAACTAGAAGGAGCTGGCAGGCAAATTCCCAACTACTAATTTCTTAAAAAAAAAAAAAAAACATGTTGTACTCTCCCGTAAGGTAAAAATCAGAAATGCTACCGTGTCCAAGGGCAAAATTAAGCTGTGTATGTATCTGGAAGGCCAAATCTATCTGTTTCTGACTGAATCCTTAAAATACCACATGAATACAATTTCCCCTCCTCTTAAACTCTAAAATTAGAGGAGCTTACACAGGACTATGTTTTTCCTGTTGCTGTAGGAGAAATGGGTTGAAAAATATACCTTAGCTAGTTCTGAAGAAAATATTTTAAGTATCTAAAAAATAATATTTTATCTGAATCTCTCTCCAAATCCCCTTCATTTCCTATAAGCTTTCATTTCTCTTCTGACCCTCTTAGTAAGAACACAAACACTGCTTCCTTGATATTCAGATCGGTATGAGCTTGGCACCGTTGAGTCATGCATATTCAAAGCATTTATGTTCTCTGAATTCTCTCCTGGCGTTTTAGTAGAGGAAGATAAAAACAACCCTGAGCTGAAACCATGCCAGCTGGAGGGTGCACATGTATTTTACTAGTTCTCCCTATCCATACTGGGCACCATTTTAAAACTCTGTATTAAATATTAATGTTCTCTACCTAAAACAAAGCTAGCTTGCATTGCTTGGCTGAGGTGCTTAGGTTTTTCTTCACAGGTAAAGAAATTAAATAATCCCTCTTTCATTTACCAAACAATTGCTTTAATGTTGGCAACTCACTCAAAGTCCACTGGAAGGATCTGTTCCTCTAACTTAAAATCACTGCAGTTTGATCTCATTTACAAACAATCGAACATGAGTACTTCTTGGTAATAATCTGCTCAACTGATACTTCTTTTTTTTTTTTTTTCTTTCTATGGACAAGACAATTTAAGAAAAACTCATGAAATGAATATTGTCCGGTCATAAAATGTTACTCATATGCTTCTTTTCAGAGTAAAGGAGAGGGGAAAGAGCTATACTAAATGTAAATTAAAAGGTCAAGTTCCTAACTTATTTGATATCAAATGAAAAACTTTTTTTCTCTTCTTTTTAAAGTAAGCTCTACACACAACGTGGGACTTGAACTCACAACCCTGAGACCAAGAGTCACATGCTCCACTGACTGAGCCAGCCAGCTCCCAGATATCAAATCTAAAGATTTTATGGGGTACCTGGGCAGCTTTAGCTGGTTAAGCATCCAGCTCTTGGTTTCAGCTCAGGTCATGATTTCACAGTTCGTGAGTTCAAGCACCACATTGGGCTCTACACTACTGGAGCAGAGCCTTGCTTAGGATTCTCTCTCCCCCTCCCACTCTCTCTCTCAAAATAAATAAATAAACTTAAAAATAAAGTAAAAAGCAATTCAGTTGCAATATCAATATACTTGTGAGTTTTTGCCAAACTTGACAACTTTTTAAAAATGTAGCTGATGTGGGAACAAGATTTCAGGCCAAAACTGACTACTCGATTTAATCCTTATTGTAATTACAAGATCTAAAATAGTTCTCATTTTAAAGATGCTAACTGAGGGGCGCCTGGGTGGCTTAGTCGGTTGGGCGTCCGACTTTCACTTAGGTCAGGATCTCGCGGTTCATGGGTTCGAGCCCTGTGTCGGGCTCTGTGCTGACTGCCAGCTCAGAGCCTGGAGCCTGTTTCAGAGTCTGTGTCTCCCTCTCTCTCTGACCCTCCCCTGCTCATGCTGTCTCTCTCTCTCTCCTAGAAATAAATAATACAATTAAAGAAAAAATTTAAAGATGCTAACTGAATTCTCACACATTGTATACAATGTTCTTTTTTAACATATTCTTACCCTGTAACTAACTTGGTCATCTAGCTTCTAACCTCCACACTCAATCTCATAAGGCCAATATTTTTCTCTCCATTACAACTAAGATTTGTTATCCCTTTGTAATCTATTGCTCAAGAGGAAAAAAAAAACTTTAAGAAAACCACATATGAACTAAGCTGCCTTGATGAACCAATCTTCCATGTTCAAAGTCCTTATTTTTAAAGTAACTCTTTGACTTTATACGCATGTTATTATATTCATTTTACATTTATAAAAATGTAATCTGCCTAGGGTCACAAAATAAGTTAATGTTTGAGGCAGAATTAAAATTATGGCATTTCTTTAATCTCACAGTATAGATTATTAAAATATTTCCCATGAACATCTAAAAATGTTTCCTATTTCTAAAGTAACACTGATATCTTAATCTGAAAATGTATGTATCACCATACACACATCATACACACAGACACAGCAAATTAAATGGAAAATAGCACTTACCTTCATCTCCCTCTGGTGCATATGAGGCTGTAATAATGTCAATATCAGCACAATTCATCACAATCTGATTGGTTGCCTGCCTCACCTAAGGGGAAAAGAAAAACCAGCAGTGTCAGAAATAGCCTAGATTAATAACATGTTCATCTTCACCTTGGCCTAATGTATGTCACAGGCAATTTTTTAAAACTAAAACATCACTAAATCCTAGATTGAGTATTTATTCATCACCATGGTAAAAAATAAATGAGTCGTTTTAAGTAATCCAAGGCAATTTACATTTTCCAAATTCCATTAAAAGCAACAATAAACACTTAAGTATTTCACAGCATTTAAACATCTGACCAATGAGCTAAATAAAAGCAATTTTTTTCTACTGAAACCTTTATTTAAAACAATTATGATTTTCAAACTAAAAAACATTAGGAAACATTTTCCATATGCTGCAATTAATTATGTATTATAACCTCTATATCAAGCCCATCATAAGACCTTCTGTAAGGATACAGGAAGAAAAGTGATATAAACCATGTCAAAACTTCATAAAACTGGGTGGCTCAGTCAGTTAAGCGTCTGACTTTGGCTCAGGTCATGATCTTGCAGTTCATGAGTTTGAGCCCTGCGTCAGGTTTTGTGCTGACAGCTCAGAGCCTGGAGCCTGCTTCAGATTCTGTGTCTTTCTCTCTCTCTGCCCCTTCCTTGCTCATGCTCTGTCTCTCATTAATAAATAAGCATTAAAAAATTTTTTAAAAAACTTCATAAAACCTTTAAAATTTTTTCTCTTACCAAAGAAACATTTTGGATGTAACACACACTAATGACTCACCGTCAAGATTAAATAAACGATTTAAGATTTTGTCTTACTTGCTTAAGATCCCCCAAAATAAATTATAGACATAACGAAAGCCCCATCCTCTCTTCTTCATTCCCTGGAGCCAAAGGCTAATAATGTAGCTCTTTCTCATGTATGTATAGTACTTCTGCTACATATATGAATATCAGCAAGCAACGTGTTTAACTTCACACAAATAGTATCAAAGCATATACATCCTCTGCAACCGGCTTTTTTCATTTAACATTGTGTCTGATATGGGTAAATGCAGACAGATGTAGATCTAATTCATTAGTTTTAACTTTTGCATAGTAGTATTCCATTCTGAAAGTAAACCAGTTATCCATTTCTTTCCTGAAGGAAGTTAGCTTATTTCTATTTTTTTGTTACTTAAAATAGTACTACAATACACATCTTGGTCCATGTTTTCTTATACACCTTCTTCTTTACCAAGAATAACCCAATCATCCTTTAGAGTATTTTCAAATAATATTTCCATGAGCAAAGAATAAAGAAATTCCACTTTCATTATCCTCTAAAAACTTAAAAATTTTTGACAGTCTGATTGGTCTTACATGGTATTCTACTGTTGGATTAATTAGAATTTCCCATATTACTGGGGCACCTGGGTGGCTTAGTCGGTTAAGCATCCAGCTTTCGCTTAGGTCATGATCTCGCGGTTCGTGGGTTCGAGCTCCGTGTCGGGCTCTGTGCTGACTGCCAGCTCAGAGCCTGGAGCCTGTTTCAGAGTCTGTGTCTCCCTCTCTCTCTGCCCCTCCCCTGCTCATGCTGTCTCTCTCTCTCTCTCTCCTAGAAATA
Organism: Hyaena hyaena; assembly: GCF_003009895.1. Taxonomy (NCBI): domain Eukaryota; kingdom Metazoa; phylum Chordata; class Mammalia; order Carnivora; family Hyaenidae; genus Hyaena; species Hyaena hyaena. Next base: position 1,921,238 of record NW_024080661.1, on the reverse strand, counting down.
AATAAAACATTAAAAAAAAAGAATTTCCCATATTACTAATAACACGGACTAAGCATCCTTCCTTTTTAGTTTCTACTTTTTTTTGCCATTGTTTTTCTTCTGCAAATTGTTCATTCATAACTCTTGCCCATATTTCAATTTGGTTTTAACCATGGTTTTATATACTTGTTTCATTAAACAGAATCTCAAATTCATTTTCAGACATTTGAAAGGTCTAAATTTAAAGTAATAAAAATACAGATGTCCTAAATCATCAACAAATGTCTACAAGGGCCAGCCAAGCAGATGAATACAGTAGTCCAGGTAGAAGGGTAAATAACCAATTCTTGGAACCAACCAATTACTGCTACCCTGAAAAGCAGATTTAGTAGTGACAGATCTTCAAATTAACAAGAAAAAGCCACAGGGGTGCCTGGCTGGCTCAGCTGGTAGACCATGAAACTCTAGATCTCAGGATATGAGTTCAAACCCCACATTAGAGAGAGAGATGACTTAAAAAAAAAAAAAAGCCAAAAATTTCATATTTCATGTGCAATCTCCCAAATTTTAACTGATGGAAAAATGCAAAATTTGCAAAAGCACTGCATAGTCCAAACAAAACCCACATGTAGGTCAATAGTGCCTTGAGATCACTAACAGACCACAGAACTAGGTAAGGACAAGAGAGTAGTGTAATATCTGCATGAAAAAGCTATACCATAATTATTTTATTAATAACCAATAAGCATGATTAATTTCAAACTAAAATTACCTAACCTAAATTAGAGAGTATGTTATTAAGCCTGCAACAGACTGTCAAAATCTGTAACACATAACATGAAACTACTCTTGCTCATTAAAAACAATCCTTTCCAGGGGCTTGACTACTTCAGTTGGTAGAATATGAGACTCTTATTCTTGGGGTCCTGAGCTCAAGCCCTACATTGGGTAGAGGGCTTAGTTTTGAAAAAAAAAATTCCTTTTCATAAATCTGTTTCTAAACTAAAATATCATTTAATAAATTTTAAACAAAAAGTTTAAGTGGTATGGGGATCTGGCTGGCTCAGTCGGTAGAGTATGCAACTCTTGATCCTGAGGTTGTGAGTTCTAGTCCCACATTGGGTGTGAAGACTAGTTAAAACTAAAATCTTAAAATAAATAAATACACACATACATACATACATAATATATTTTGTGAGTGGTAATATTCCTTCATACCATTTATTTCATCAAGGTCATTCCTTTTTATTAATATTTATTTTTGAGAAAGAGAAAGAGAGGGAAAGAGGGAGGGAGGGATGGGCAGATGGGGATTGGGGAGTCACAGAATCCGAAGTGGGCTCCAGGCTCTGAGCTGTCAACCACAAAGCCCTATGCAGGGCTCAAACTCACAAACCATGAGATCATAACCTGAGCCAAAGTCAGACTGCTTAACTGACTGAGCCACCCAGGCACTCCTATTTATTTATTTTGAGAGAGAGAACAACCATGCTCTCTGTCTCGCTCTCTGAAGGTGGGGGGAGGAGCACAGAGAGAGGGGAAGATACTCCTTGCTTTCCACTTGGAGCCTGATGGAGGTCTTCATCCCAGGAACAGTGAAATCATGACCTGAGCCAAAACCAAGAGTCAGATTCTCTTCTTAAAATTTTTTAATGTTTTATTTATTTTCCAGAGATAAAGACAGTGTGAGCAGGGGAGGGTCAGAGAGAGAGGGAGTCACAGAATCCAAAGACAGAGCTCCAGGCTCTGAGCTAGCTGTCAGCACAGAGCCGGATGAGGGGCTCCAACCCATGAATCGTGAGATCATGACATGAGCCGAGGTTGGATGCTCAACTGACTGAGCCACCCAGGCACCCCAAGAGTCAGATTCTTAACCACCTGAGCCACCCAGGAGCCCCACACCAGGAACACTGCTAAACAGCAATAAAACTTTTGCATCCCACTGGCCTTTTATAACACCACATTTGAACAAACAAAACAAAGCAAAAATTGACTATTTATAAAGTGACTTAAAAAAATCAGAAATAGAGAAATGAAGCACTTAATGAGGCTGGGGTGGGGGGCAAGGAGGCGTCTCCAAAAAGTTAAATGAATAAAAACCTTCCAGAGTTTGAAGTTTATGCCAACAGAATAACAACAGTAGTTTAGTTACACATCTTAATCTTTATCTAGGCAACTGTATTTTCATCCATCAACAGCTATGGTGAATTTAATGGTAGCCAAGCAGTTAATCTGCCAATGTCAAGATACCTGCACAACACTACATATGCCAAATGACATTTATCCCACTACTACTGTAACATTCTGAGGGAAAGTGCTTGTGTACTTTGGAAACGCACAGTGTACAACATCCAGTTACAAGTACATTCTAGTTCCTCCTGTGTTGAAGGAAAATCTACCTGTTTATAAGTTACTTGTTGAATAGCTACTAAGTTTTTTTTCAAGATACTGCCAGAGTGGGAGGGAAGAACCAAAGGAACAAAAACACTTAATAATAGGGGCGCCTGGGTGGCTTAGTCGGTTAAGCGTCCGACTTTCGCTTAGGTCATGATCTCGCGGTTTGTGGGTTCGAGCCCCGCGTCGGGCTCTGTGCTGACTGCCAGCTCAGAACCTGGAGCCTGTTTCAGTCTGTGACACCCTCTCTCTCTGACCCTCCCCTGCTCACGCTGTCTCTCTCTCTCTCTCTCCTAGAAATAAATAAAAATATTTAAAAAAAAAAAAACACTTAATAATAGAAAGCTACTCAAATTTTAAAAATCAAACAGTATCTTCTGCTTCATATTAGACATGCACTTTAAACAGGATACAAAGTGCTTGTTTTAGCCCTTAGTGCCTGATACACAGTAATTACTTAATAGATGTTTTTATTAAGACACACATGCTGAAGGGTGCCTGGGTGGCTCAGTCAGTTGGGCGTCCGACTTCGGCTCAGGTCATGATCTCATGGTTCGTGGGTTCGAGCCCTGCGTCGGGCTCTGTGCTGACAGCTCAGAGCCTGGAGCCTGTTTCCAATTCTGTGTCTCCCTCTCTCTCTGACCCTCCCCTGCTCATGCTGTCTCTCTCTCTCTCAGGAAAAAAAAAAAAAAGACACACATGCAGAGGAGCACATGGCTGACTCAGTTGGTAGAACATGCAACTCTTGATCTCAGGGTGGTGAGTTCAAGTCCCAGACTGCACATTGAGTTTATTTAAAAAAAAAAAAAAAAAAAAAGACACACACAGAAACCAAGATTAAATGCACTCTAATCATAAAAATGTTACTCTGAATACTATCAAACAGCATTCACCTAACAGTTTATAAAGTGCCTATGAGAATAATATAAAACTTAAAAACTATGTGCTATTACATAGCACTGTGCGTATCAGTATACACATACTGCCCCAGGTTTAAAAGATCTCTGTGAGGGGCGCCTGGGTGGCTTAGTCGGTTGAGCGTCCGACTTTCGCTTAGGTCATGATCTCGCGGTTCGTGGGTTCGAGCCCTGCGTCGGGCTCTGTGCTGACTGCCAGCTCAGAGCCTGGAGCCTATTTCAGAGTCTGTATCTCCCTCTCTCTCTGACCCTCCCCTGCTCACGCTCTCTCTCTCCTAGAAATAAATTTAAAAAAAAAATGAATGGAACAATAATATATCCTCTCCTTGTTTCAAACCCAGGGTTAAGTCTTCTTGCAGTCTGAGACATACTGCATTTCAACTGAACCAAACACTCAGTAATGACTCTACTGAAGAGACAGCCTGACCACTGTTACCACTGGTAACACTTTTACAATGGAAGTTTCCTATGAGCTAGGAAGGCAGCAGCAATACGATAGCTTTTCTTCCTGAATAAGTCTTTATTACAATCACCCAGAAATACATTTTCCAGGTACCATAAGACTCAAGAGGTTTTTTCTTTCTTTTTTTTAATTTTTTAATGTTTTATTTATTTCTGAAAGAGAGAGCGAGAGCACACATGAGCAGGGGAGGGTCAGAGAGAGAGAGACACAGAATCTGAAACAGGCTCCAGGCTCTGAGCTATCTGTCAGCACAGAGCCCGATGCAGGGCTGAAACCCACGATCTGTGAGATAATGATCTGAGCCGAAGTCGGACGCTCAACCGACTGAGCCACCCAAGTGCCCCTCAAGAGGTTTTTTTTCTGATCACCAAAGTCCTCAGATTTTAGTAAAAGGAAATCTCCAGGGTGAGAACTCCAAATACCAGTCTGAAGCCTGAGCCACTTTGCCTTACAAGCAGTTTCATCATTAAAATTCTATAATAATCATTGCTTTTGCAGAACAGGGCTATAATTTCTAAAGATAATAAGGAGCAAATAATTAGTAAACACAAAAAGTGAGACATTGAAAAGAAAAGACAAAGTTGCAGAAAGTCAAATGTAGTAAGAACCACTAATGTCAAAATTTTAAATGTACACAACATTGCTGAGTATTGTTGGTGGCTACTTACAAATGCAATAAAAGTTTAAAACTGCACATAGGAATAATACTCACCTACCTAATGAGAGAAGTCACCCCGAGAGTAGAAATGGGAAGAGATGGAAATGAATTTTAGTGGTATCTGTGACATTTTATTTCCCAAAAAAAAAACACTGTGCACAGTCTGAAGCAAATGGGAGGAAACATTAATATCTGCTAAATCTGAGTGGTGGGTTACTCTTCTGTATTTCCAAAATATTTCCTAATTTAAAGTAATATTTTAAAGTGATTACAAGTGGCCAAATAAACTGAGAACTACAAACTTCAATGATGTTCAAAACTGAGGCTCCAAGATCTGGAGAACTAATCTCAAGTTAACAACAAAACAGCTATTTAGGAAGTCAGTCCTTTGCCACTGACTCACATACAGATTAGAATGAGATTTACCTTCCAATAAGTACAGGCTCATTTACATAGCAAAGTTCGGAGAAGTTTCCTAGATAATTTAGTACTCAAGATCACATGTGTCCAGGTTGTACTACACAATATCAATTGTCCAGAACCAGGAAGTGTAAAAAAAAAAAAAAAAAAAAAAAAAAAAGCCTGTACAGAAGCCAGAATAGATGATACAAAGTCCATACAATAAAGCTCATATCCTTCACTCAGAAGAGTCCATCAAACTCTCACTTAGACATTTCTTTTGAAGCTCACAAAAGCTTGTTTATCTGGTTAGTTAGACCTCTTCAGATCAAGTTCAATAAAATAGAAGAGGGAAGAAATTACACAATCAACAGCAACAAGGCACCAGAAGCAGCAAGAAGTAATAACCTAACAGTAAGAAAAACAAACAAAAAGACTTTATAGATATGAAAGTAATAAATTATAGTAATAATTGGGTAGATCTGTGGTTGCAAATATCAATGACAGATGTTCAGAACAATGCCCAGTATTTAAAAAAAGAAGAAAAGAAACAAACCTAGTTTATAAGGAACGAGAGTTTTAAAAAAATACATTTTTGGAATATTTCCATCCAAATTAGTAAACTTTTTTTTTTAAGTCTAAGTACTTCAAAGGGTAAACTTCATTTATCTGGAAAAATCATTGCAAAATTCATTGCTGGATGATAATAGATAAAGCTTAACATATAAAAATGTCTTATATTTAGGTGTTTCCTCAGACATACAATTCAGGAAATAATAGAAAATCCAAACAAGTTCAATTTCTTATTACCAATCTTTCCAATTTAATTTCTTAAAACCATTTAGTGATTTCTCACAATGCTGCACAAAGTATTAATTTTATCACTTTTTAAGTAATAAAACACAACCAAAATGACTGCACTTAGAAAATATGCAAAATTTGGGCAGAAAATTCCATAACACAGGGTTGACAATAACATGCATTTAGGTGCCAGGTTTTAGCCTGCCAAACAAACTACTATATCTGTAACTCTCTGCTAAGTGCCAATTTAGTCATCACCAGCATGAGTATTTTGTTGGCAAAGACCAAGAACTGTCTACTATATCCTGACTTCTGGCCTTGAAGGATGAAGTTAATTTCTTTGGCACAGGTTAAATATTTCCATGAGAGAAAGCCCAATTACTGAATAAACCACAATATACTCATAACAAAAAACTGTAGCCACTCTCATAAACATCTATTTTCTAATTAATTCACAAAGCAAGAGAATCAGAATTTGAAATAGTTACAAAAGCTTTCAAATATCCTAAAGGGGGGCGGGGGTGGTGGTGGTGGTAAGAATGTCCCATCTCTCTAGGCCCATGATAACACATTTGCAAAAACCAGCTGATCTAGACCACACTCACTTAAAAGACAACTGCTTTTAAAACTGGTGCACGTTGACTAATTTCTTCACCTTCCCTAGGAGTCCACACCCCAGACCAGGTTAAAAATCCACTAAGTTTCTAATATGTAACCTGTACAAATACTCTGAGCTTATCATAAAATTTTGCAACTAAAGCAACGAAGCAACTTGCATACTTTGTGTAACATGATTCCAACTGTTAGGAAACTGACCCAGTACCAGCTATAAATCGAGATTTCTAGAGATATAATAAATCTTGTCCACAGTTTTTGATCTTCACAATAAGATACCACAATTATTAATGCCACAATTATTGCCCCAACCCATGGATCTCAAAAACATGAATATATGCTTCTTACTACTAATGTTAACTTTTTACCAACATTAACTCCTTTACTCTTCCAAAGGTGGCAATGTGTACAATTAAAGAGTCCAATCACCCTTTAATAAAACCTGTTAGATTTCACTATCATACCATCTTTCATTTGTGTTGCCACGTAGCCTGAAAAGAATTTCTGAACAGAATTGCTTTGAAAAGCTCCTGTTACCAGGTGCTCCCTCAATGGCCCAAAGCAGTCTTTCACGTATTTTTCATCACTTTGGGAAAAGCAAGTAGAAAAGGGGTAAGGAGAAGTATGTCACTGCATCTTATTCTGTCCCAACACTTACTTAACACTGTGACTTCACTTCCTAATAATCACTTGAAAAAATCTTTACTGATAGTCTTTTTCTGAAAAATTTCCCTAAACAGGCATACCTCTCCAAAACCCTGAACCCGTGATACCAACTAACGAGGTAAGGAAACAAATGATTTTTTAAATCTTTCTTAGTCTTTTCACATAATGCGAGCTCATTCATCACAGGTCCTTCTTCCCGCAGGTTTGCCAAGTCACAAGACACACTGCTGTTTACAATCCCTCCCATCTGCCCCCTGCCAATATATATCAAACACTCTAGTCACTTGGCTTACACAGTCTCCCAAAGAACCCTCTCAAATCCTAATTTAGACGGAAGATACACTCATTCTGATTCACATTCTTAATGGAAATTTTTTAAATCGCCTGACTTTCAAAGAGATAAATTTCACCTTTTCACACAGCCAGACCCTAGAGCCCTCATGCTTCCCCCCGCCCCCCGCTAGCAATTCATACGTGACAGTATACTTTTTAATCCTACACTCTGAGACATATTTTCAATCTGAGTACTCAGCTTTCAAAGACAACTTCAAACTTTCGATTCACTCCAGCACCATACATTCCTTTCATTTCACTGCGATATACACCCTGTTCTTTAAGCTTGAGGCCTACTGGTTCGTCCTCTCTGACTGCAGTAGAAAAACGATTGAAACAATATATTTACCATCGTTCTTTTTAAAGATAACTGCTAAACGGTTCCCATTTCTCAACACAGACTTCACATAATACATCATAAAACATGGGATATCACAAATGTCTATTGTTCGGGACCTTTGGAGGGCATCAATACTAAACGTCTCCAAAATCAAACAGTACTTCAGATAATGTGTGTGTGGGGGGGGGGGTGCATGATTCACCAAAAACTGCAATGAAGAGTAATGGAATATTTTCAACAGTGGTATGCTAGAACTAACAGCTTCTTTCAGAAGAAGAGTACTGCTAAGCAACCATCGCTCTAACAATAAATCCACCTGCTTCCCAGGCTGCAAAGCTAGGAAGACGGGAGGAGAAGCGGACGTGGGGTCCTCCTTCAGCTTCTCTAGAGGTTAGGAGAGAACAAAGTCACTGCTGCACTGTCACTTGAGGGGAAGGGGGAGGGGGCGGATCATCTTGGAAACCCGGCCCCTGGGCCGGAGCAGGCGGGGAGAACTCAGCAAGGCTGCCTGGGATTAGCATTCTCCTTCTCACCCTCTCCCCCCTTCTAGAATCTCCCCTCCACGCTAACGCGCGGCGGTCGGAGTCTCAGATGACCGGCCCTTCCAATGTGTCCTCCGTGGGGCGTAGGGAGAACCAGAGAAAAGAACTGAGTCAGGAGGGGTGAGACAGAGCGTGGGCTCCCATGACCCCTCTGGCCTCCCCCAACAGCCTCCTGCCTCGCCCGGAACACTACCGAGCCCGGAAGGGCCTGGGGCCGGGGGGAAGGGGGTGGGGGGAGCCCGGCACAGGTGTGCTCGCCCCAGGCAGGGGTGGGGGCTCTCGGGCAGGGCCCGCCAGCTCCCTCCGCGCACCCCGCAGCGCGGCCCGGCGTGGGGGGGTGGGGGGCCCAGCCCAGCAGGGCAGAGCACATCGGCCGGGGCGCCCCGCGGCCGCCCCAGAGGGGCGCGCCGCTCCCCGAGCCGGCCTCGCCAGCCCCGGGCCCGCAGCGCCCAGGCCCGCCGGCCTGCCCGCCCTCCCGGCCGGGCCCCCAGCCCAACCCGCGGCCTGCTTGCCCCGCAGCTCGCCCCCGGCGCCCGAGGGTTGCCGTACCTGGGCGGCGGCCTCCAGCTTGCCCTCGAAGGTGAAGTCCAGCAAGTCGGGCTTGAGGCAAAGGCTGTAGTTGATGGGGGAGACATCGGCAGGCAGCCGCTCGAAGGGCCTCTTCTCCGGCATCGCGGCGAGGCCCAGGCTGTGGAGGCGGCGGCGGCGGTGAGAGGAGCGGCTGAGGAGAAGGAGGAGGGGAGGAGGCGGAGGGCCGAGGAAGAGCAGGCGGCGAGCGAGGGAGGGGGCGGCGGCTGCCAGCCACATCCACCGAGCGCGGGCGACCGCCTGAGGAGAGCGACCGGGGAGCCTGGGGAGGGGGGCGGGGGAGAGACCCAGCCGGAGCGCTCGGGGCCGGGAGGGAGGCAGTGCGGGCGGGCGGGCTGCCTACGGGGAAGGGGGCGGAGGGGAGGGGCAGGGGAGGAGGGCCTGCAGGGAGGGAAGGAGGCGGTGGCGGCGGCGGCAGCTGCGTGCGCGGCCCCGTCGGCCGGGCGCGCCCCCGCCGCTGTGCGCGCGCGCGCCGGGACAGTGGGCGGAGCGGCGAGGGCGCGGCCGGCTGGGAGAGAGGGTGCGGGGTCGCGGGCGCGTGCTGGGGGCGGATGGCGGTTCCCTGCGCTGCACCTGTCGGCGCCACCGGGGAAAGCCGGCTCGGTGGCGGGCGGAAAGGAGCCTAGAAGGGTTGGAGAAGCGGAGGGAAAGCCGTGCAAGGAGCCCCCACACACCCCCCACCCCCAGCTAATTTTGGAAGTTGAAGCCTATGCAATGGGCTGGTACAGTCTGGGTAAAATGTTAAAATATTGATTCAGAGCAAAACCCCAAGCTGGATTTTTACCTCCACGTAAGCGGAAAGCCCCGACTAGAGGCTGTTTGGCAGCGATCATTCCTGCAATTTTAAGCAGCAACTTGAAGGGATGATTATGAAAAAATATTGTCAGAAAACTTTTAATAATCCAGGTTACTTAAACCAATGCAATTTGGACCTTTGAGGAAGTGATTTCAAAAGTTAGGAAGATTTTCATTTCCGCGATTTAATGCTCACAGTAAGCTATGTTTCACCTTTTTCCCGTTTTCATCTTTGCTTCTGCTTTTTTAAACCAAAAGACCCTTTACTAATTGTGTCCTCTTTCAAGTTAAAGTAGCTGTGGTTCCCTCGCTTCTGGAGATACCTCACATATTGGGGTTATGTATATTTTAATAGAAATGTATATTAATTATATATAAATATGCATATATTTAAGTATGCGTTTTTGAAGTGTCAAGGGCAAAGAGATTCAAACATAATCCCCATATTCCTTCATAGAAACTTCTCGTGTAGTACCCCTTGATTTCCGAAACTCAAATGCTGAGTGATATACCGGACCAGCACTGTACTATGGAA
>NW_024080661.1:1581213-1906213 GCF_003009895.1 Hyaena hyaena | reverse complement strand
TTCAAGGGTCCACTTTATATACATTTGGTGGCAATTCGACATTATATACATCCGGAAATGGCCAAAGAAAGTTCCTCAGAGTCAGAAAGAGTTTTATTTCTCTTGGTATCTTTCCATCAGGAAGTTGAAAAAGTCATACATTTCCACCTACTGTCCTTCTTTTCTAGCTCCTCCCAGCTTTTTTTTTTTTTTTCAGTACTTCTGCTTCCTTTTCTCCAGCCACTACTCCAGGATTAAGTACCGATCCCGAGTGACTGATGACTATAGGACTAAACCCAAGCCCTTTGTTGGTGATCTTTATACTGAGATGAGCCTTTTTGACTGTGTCCTCTTAGGAAAGATTAGCCACCAGAGTCTCACAAGAATTCGGTTTAGGGAATGACACGAACACCCTCTGCTACAGGCGAGAATGCATATGTCTGGGTCTGATGCGTAGGTCTCCAGAATGCTGCTGCCACACTTCTCATGGAATCCCAAGTCTTTAAAGGTTTCAGTGTTCTGGAGCTGGTATGCCGGAATTGACTTAGCAATATTCTTGCCTTGACCTCTCCTCTAGAAAAATGAGTGAAGGCTCGGCGGGAACCAGCCCGGTAGAGTAGCCGAGAGGATTAGAAGTCTCAGCAGCTTGGCAATAGTCAGATAGCCCCAGTTTCTCCACCCTTGGCTCTATTTCTGTTTGCTTTTTAAATCCCTGACAAAAACAATGTACATCAGAATTGGCCCTCACTCAGGGCACCTGGGCAGCTCTGTCGGTTAAGAGTCCGATTTCCACTCAGGTCAGGATTTCATGGTTTGTGAGTTCAAGCCCCACATCTGGCTCTGTGTAAGCCTGCTTGGGATCCTCTGTCCCCCTCTCTGTCTGCCCCTCCCCCTGCTCATGCTCTCAGGCTCTCCCCCTCCCTTTTTCAAATATAAATAAATATTTTTTTAAAAAAAGGAATTGGTCCTCCTTCAATACCTGATGCCATGCCTACCAAAGAGAATACTCTCAACCTCTTTCCAACCCTAAGTTATAAGGGTGGAGTGAAGAAAAGAGACCCAAGACATTGAGGCCTGCCAGCCTTGTGGGATCACATCTTATGGAGTGAGATTTTATAGGAACGATTTGCCTTGGAGTTTAAATAAGTGAGGATGAAAAAAATCTGCTGCCAGCCTCCCTACAGAATTTACATAGGAACCAAAATTAATAAACACTTAAAAAGTATAGAGAGAGCTAGAAATCGGCTTGTGGCCTGCTTATGCCCAGGACTGTACTGAAAGTCTTTTTGTGCCCAATAAACAAGTAATGCCAGAGCTGAAGAGAAGCTATAAGTTACGCATCTAGGTCCCTTTCATTTTCAGATATTCTGTATTTTCTAGGAAAATGGTCTCAGTATGGAGGCTATCCTTCAGGATATGGTGACTTTTTTTTTTTTTTTCAGAATAAAATCTATATGGTAACATCTCCGGAAGAAGCCAAAGAGACCAAAAGCAATTCAAACTGCTCATATTCTTTCGTCCTAGGAAGCTGTACCAGCCGATTTCTAGATATGATCTATTTTAGCTCAAAGTGCGATCACACTGTATAAAATATACATTTACTGAGAATGAGACCTAGCACAGATCACAGATACCCTAGGGACCTGACATCAAGAATTAGGGCAGGCCAAAAAAAAAAAAAAAGAAAGAAAGAGAGAAAGAAAGAAAGAAATGAAAAGAAAGAAAAAACTCTTTAGGCAACAAGGCACAATTCAAACATTCAAGAGAGATTTATATTTTTGCTGCCCCAAACATGCATTAACTATGAAGTGGAGGCCACAATTTTAGGAACTCTGCATCAGAAAAGCTGAACTCCTGCTGTGCCCTATCCTGATGGGTCTCAGGAACAAGAAATGCCAATATATGACATCTTTGTTTAGTCCTGTGTACTTTTGCTAAAGTGATTCATTACTGTCCTGTCTCAATTTAGGGGGAGGTTAGTATATAGAGGGCAGGTAACAGGATGAAAGGAAATGAAGAGGTGGAAGGGAGAAAAAGGAGTCACTATTTCACAGAAAGTACACTTCTTAATGTCTGAGGGGGTAAATTGCTTTCTTTAATTTATAAGCCCCTTTCCACTTCTTCCAGGAATGAGAATACTATAGCTTTATCCAGGTTAAGTTCAGACTTGAAGTTTACAAATGGCAGTCCTGGAAGCAGGCACAAGTTTCATCCTCCTAAACAAGGAAATCATATGGTAAAATCTTTAAGATCTCTGTTTTCCATAACTTCTCCCCTTTCGTGGTAAAGGGAAAGAGAAACCCAATAAACATGTTACGAACACTAGGATTCAAACTTAAATGTTAAAGATTGGCAAAGTAAGTCAGAGATGAGCTCCTTTTGCTCTGTTCTTTTTTTTTTTTTTTTTTTTTTATGGTAGCTTCAAATAAAAGGGGATCAGAAACTGATACAGGACAGAGGTAGATGCACTAATTTGCCCAAGGTTAACTGCAAAGCAGTGATCAAAGCCATGATGAAAAGAATTTCTGACTCTCAGTCCTGTCTGCTTTCCAAATATCCTCACCGTTGTGGGTAACTGTCAGAGGACAAGTGTTGAAATATTGGGGAGGCCATGTGTCCTAGATTTTACAAGACAGTCCTGATGTCACATATTCTCTGCTGTTGTTATAGCCATGTAGCTGTCCTAGAAATTCTAATATTCCGGCATTTGAGTTGAAAGAAAATGAAAGAACTGTGTGTCTGGAGTCAAGGCAAAGAGGGCATATGATAGCTGGTGTCAAGGCCGGGTAACAGGAAGGAGACAGAACGATCTGATTGCTAGAATAACCAGGCAGCTCAAATGAGGGTAACAGAATCCAGTGCCACAGAGCATCAGCTGATGCTGAAAAGAACTCTCTTCCCAGGAGTGTTTAAAACAGACTCAGAGCAATACTGCTGTTTGCAACCCACCTCTGGAGTACTGGTACTCCAGCCTCCATCAGAAGCAGGTTCTCTCCTTGGAAAGGTAGTATATGAGACATCTCTGACATAGTATAAGTCTTTTTTTTTTTTTTAACATTTATTCATTTTTGAGAGACAGAGTCCAAGTGGGTTTGGGGCAGAGAGAGAGAGGGACACAGAATTCAAAGCAGGCTCCAGGCTCTGAGCTGTCGACACAGAGCCCCATGTGGGGCTTGAACTCACAAACCCTGAGATCATGATCTGAGCCAAAGTCGGATGCTTAACCGACTGAGCCACCCAGGCGCCCCTAGTATAAATCTTATAAAGCAAATCAGTGTGGGCAATCCTTTAGTAAAAAGGGGTGCAGAAATAACTTCATTAGAAAAAAAATACTTTCATGTGGCAATTTGGAAGTCTTCAAATAGCTTTACAAAGTCCAGTCTGTTCATTCCTTACTAGGAAAAGCAAACCTAGCAAGGGAAATGAGTTTTCTAGGTTTATAAATCCATATGGTGAATCCTAGGCACTGAGCCCCTGCACAAACTATAGAGTTCCAATATCAGGGATATTTATTTAGTACAACTAATTCATTACCATTTTAAAAAATTGGAAATACATTTTAATGCTTTTCACAATATTTTGCAGTGTGACAGAGAAAGTAAAAATCCAGGAGCACAAGAAAGGTTCAAGGGCGCCTGCCTGGCCCAGTTGATGGAGCATGCAACTCTTGATCTCTGGGTCATGAGTTCCAGCCCCATACTAGGTGCAGAAATTATTTAAATAAATCTTTAGAAAAAGAAATGAGGACCCGCTGGGTAGCTCAGTCGGTTAAGCATTCTACTCTTGATCTCAGCCCAGGTCATGATCTCATGGATCGTGAGTTTGAGCCCCTCATTAGTCTCTGTGCTGATGGTGTAGAGCCTGCTTGGTACTCTGTGTCTCCCTCTCTCTCTGCCCTTCGCCTGCTTGTGCTCTCTCTCTCTAAATAAATAAATAAACTTAAAAAGAATAAAGTTGTGCCATTCCTTCAGATTAGATGAAAATAAATTTTGAAAGAAAGAAAAGAAGAGAAAAGAAAAGAAAGGTGGCTGGGTGGCTCAGTCAGTTAAGCGTCTGACCTCAGCTCAGGTCACGATCTCATGGTTTGCCAGTTCAATCCCCACATAGGGCTCTCTGCAATCATCACAGAGCCCGCTTTGAGATCCTCTATCCCCCTTCCTCTCTCCCCCTTCCCTGCTTGTGCTCTCTTGCTCTCTAAATAAACGTTAAAAAGAAAGGAAAAGAAAGCTTCAGTTCTTCTTTTACCATAACCATCGTTAACCTTGTAATTCCATGTAATAACCGCAAAGACACATTCCCCTCAGCCAGGTGGGGCCTCTAGTTCTGCAGAGAAGTAACTAGAGCAGCAACTGGACGGTGCTGACATTGCCAGATGAAGTACGGGATGCCTAGTTAAATTTGATTTTCAGATAATACATAGTTTTTTAGTATAAGCATGTCTCAAATATTTCATGAGACACGCTCGTACTAAAAATACACAATATTTGGAGGGAATGCTTCTACTAAAAACTATTCATTGTTCTATTGAACGTCAAATTTAATTGAACATCCTGTATTTTTATTTGCCAAATCTGGCAATCCCACCAAGTATCTACTTTCAGATTTTTGAAGATGCCAGCCGATGGCTTTTGAACTGTTTGATTTTATAAAAGGGAATTTTAAAATAGCTTTGTGTGTTTGCAAAAATCTTTTTCTTGAGAGTCGATTGGCATTCTGTCATGTTTCCTTTTTAGGCTATGAAACCCCCAGAAGGATTCTCTGGCTCCCCTCCAATTTTCCTGTACCCCGGGGTATTAAACTTAGTGCAACACAGCGTAGGTTAATATCAACGGGCTCCGTAAACATCAGCTCGTCTCTTGAAACCTTTCAAATACTTTAAATACTTTTTTTGAGATTAAATACCCATGTTCAAAATAGGGTGATGATTGTGCCATATTTTATCAGAGAAATTGCTTTGAGAGTGATGTTGGCAGGATTGTGTGGAAAAGCAGCCAAAAGCTGATGTACCACCCTAGGAAGCCAGTGATGGTTTTTAACTTCTTTCTCTCACTGCTGTTACTATCTTGATGATACTTTTAGTGTCTCCACTCACCTGCAAATGATGCAGGCAGACAGTATAGACCTGATTCTGCCACTCCTGTAGATATCAAAGCTTACCCATTTTAATGGGGAAGGAAAAAGAACTGCCGTGAAGAATAAATATTCACAGGCTTTTAATCAAGGACTATCCCAAGAGACTCTCACATTTTACCATAACCCAGGAGAAGGGCTAATATTAATAATTTGGTTACTAATAATTTGGTTTCCTTAGCAAAATCATCTCCATTTGTTCATTAAGCATTTGTTGAGGGTGTCTGTGCTACTCTTTGCGGATATAAGCTTTTTTTAAAAAATATAATTTACATACAGTAAAATGGACAAATCATAAATGTGTAGGTCAGTGCCTATTGACAATTGTAACCAGTATATAACTACCACACAAAATAAGATAGATAAAGACTATTTTCATCACCCCAGAACGTTTCCTCATGGCCCTTTTCAATCGATCCCCACCCCTGCCCCCACTTCACCCTAGAAATTACTTTCTGATTTCTATCACCATAGATTTGTTTTGCCTATTATTGTACTTCATATCAATAGAATCAGTCAATATGTGTTTGGGGGGGGTGTGCTTGTGACTTTTTTTAGGCAACATAATGTTTTTTAACTACACACATTGTATGTATCAGATTCATTCCTATATATTGCTGAGTAGTATTATAGGACTGCAATTTATTTATCCATTTTCTTATGGATAGACAGGTGGCCTATTTCCAGCTTTGGGGCTATTATAACTAAGGCTACATATACGCATTCTTGTACAACTTTATGGCTATGTGTCCTCACTTCTTTTGGGTACATACTTAAGAATGGTCATAGGTTAAGTGTGTATTTGACCTGCTAAGAAGCTGCCAAACAATTCTCCAACATGGTTGTGCCATTTTACACTCCCACCACTACTGTATGAGAGTTCCAGTTTTTTTTTAATATATATATATTTTTTAATTTATTTCTAGGAGAGAGAGAGAGACAGCGTGAGCAGGGGAGGGTCAGAGAGAGATGGAGTCACAGACTGAAACAGGCTCCAGGCTCTGAGCTGGCAGTCAGCACAGAGCCTGACGCGGGGCTCTAACCCATGAACCTCGAGATCATGACCTAAGCGAAAGTCGGACGCTTAACCGACTAGCCACCCAGATGCCCCAAGAGTTCCAGTTTTTCATATCTTCATCAGCATTTGGTGTTGTTAGTCTTTCTTCAAAGCCCTTCCAGTGGATGTGAAATGGCATCTCCTTCTGACTTTAATTTGCATTTTCCTGATGATTACTGATGTTGAGCGTTGTCACAGTTGAGGTTCCCTTGGAAGCCAACCTCAAGAGGGAGATTAATTAGTCAGCAGGATTTTCTGGGAGTGCCCTTGTGTTCAACATCTGTGGCTTGGAAGGCAAAAAGATGATTGGAAAAAGGAAGAGGTGAGCTGTGCTGTAGTCTCAGAGGCTTCAGCTGACCCTACCGAGAGCACTGAAACTGGGATGACCCTTCAAAAATGTTTTGAGTTTGAGCAAGAGGCAAGACCTTTATACCGCCATGTTGATTAGTCATTGGATACAGGCCACTGTGTAAAGAAAGAATGATCTTAGGCAAGTCAGGCTCTTCAGCTGAGGCAATCAATCATTGAGATGGACTGACAGTTGAGGGCTGTATATTGGCAACCTTTTCAACAGCTGAGGAATAAGTCCTTCATTCCAAAAGAAAAATTTGGGTGATATATCATAGCATTTACCATAAGCACCCTTTCATGGCATATTGGCCATTTAAGTTTCTTCTTTGGGGGTGTCTGCTTAAGTATTTTGCCCATATTTTAATTGGGTAGTTCATCTTTTTGTTGTTGGTTTTTAAGCATTCTTTATATCATCTGGGTATGAATCTTTGGTCAAGTATGTATACTTTGAACATTTTTCCCAGTCTTTCCTTTGTCTACTCATTTTCTTAATGGTGTCTTTTGATGAGTAGACATTTTTAATTTTGATGAAGTCCAATTTTTCAATTTTTTGTTTTATTTTTAGTGCTTTTAGTGTTCTGCCAAGAAATCTTTGCCTTCTTCAAGGTTGCAATATTTTTCTGTATTTTTTCTAGAAGCTGTGTGGTTCTTGTGCTACTCATTTTCAAAAGCAAAGGTTATTGTGAGAGTGTTTCTGTTTATAAAAGTATTATTTGGGGACACCTGAATGGCTCAGTCGGTTAAGCGTATGACTTTGGTTCAAGTCATGATCTCACAGTTCATGAGTTCAAGCCCTGCGTCAGGCTCTGTGCTGAGAGCTAGCTCAGAGCCTGGAGCCTGTTTCAGAGTCTGTGACTCCCTCTCTCTCTGACCCTCCCCTGCTCACATTGTCTCTCTCTCTCTCTCTCTCTCTCTCCTAGAAATAAAACATTGAAAAAAAATTTTTTTAATTTTTTTAAAAAATAAAGAAAACAAAAATAAGGGATGCCTGGGTGGCTCAGACAGTAGAGCATGTGACTCTTGATCTCGGGGTCTTAAGTTTAAGATCCACAATGGGTGTAGAGATTACTCAAAAATAAAATCTTAAAAAAAAAAGAAAATACAAATAATCAGTAATTCCATAAATGTCAAATAATCAGAAATTCCATAAATATCACTGTTAACATTTGGTATACTGTCTTCCTGTCTTTTTTCTATGCACATATACATTACACACACACACACACACACACACACCATACTGGGTTCATAATATATTTTGCTTAATATATCAGTCATGTACTCATGCTATTAAATATTCTTCAGTATGACTTAATGACTATAGATGTGTTTGCTTATTTAATCTGTTAATCTATAGATTAGCTAATTTATTTAACTAATTTCCTATTCCTGGATATTTACAGTGTTTCTAATTATTTTTGCTGTCTTAAATATAATTCATGTAAAACCAAGCTGATAATTGCCCAAGCTAAGATTTTAAAGAAACGTCATTCCAACATTTAAAAAGAAAAAGGGGATGCCTGGGTGGCTTAGTTGGTTGAGCATTCAACTCTTAATTTCAGCTCAGGACATTATCTCACAAGTTTGTGAGTTCAAGCCCTGCATCCAGCGATTTTGTGTCTAGCTCTGTGCTGACCTCACAGAACCCACTTGGGATTCTCCCTCTCTCTCTCTGCTCCTCCCTCCACTTCTCAAAATAAATAAACTTAAAAAAGAAAAGAAAAGAAAAATAAGGGGCACCTGGCTGGCTCAGTCTATAGAGTGCATGACTCTTGATCTCTGGGCTGTGAGTTTAAGCCTCACGTTGAGTGTAGAGATTACTTAAAAATAAAATCTTTAGGGGTGGCCTGGGTGGCTCAGTCAGTTGTGCATCTGACTCTTGCTTTCATCTCAGGTCATGATCAGGGTCATGGGATCAAGCTCTGCATTGGGCTCCACTCTGAACATGGAGCCTGCTTGGGATTCTCTTTCTCCCTCTCCCTCTCCCCTGTTCCCTCCCCGACTCTTGTTCTCTCACTCTCTCTCAAATAAATAAATAAATAAAATCTGTAAAAAAGAAAAGAAAAAGAATAATCAAAGAAAAAGAGGATGACAAGGAAGAAGAAAAGAGAGAGAGAGAATGAGAATAAAGAAGAAAAGAAAGGGGTATCTGGCTAGCTCAGTCAGAAGAGCATGTGACTTCTTAATCTCCGGATCATGAGTTTGAGCCCCACATTGGGTGTAGAGATTACTTAAATTAAAACAAAAAATTTTTAAATGTTTTATTTATTTCTGAGAGAGAGGGAGAGGCAGCATGAGCAGGGGAGAGTGGAGAAAGAGGGAGACACAGAATCAGAAGTAGGCTCCAGGCTCTGAGCTAGCTGTCAACACAGAGCCTGATGCAGGGCTCGAACCCATGAACCTTGTGATCTTGACCTGAGCCGAAGTTGGACGCTTAGCCGACTGAGCCACCCAGGTGACCCAAAACAAATTTTTTAAAGAAAAGAAAAAGAAAAGGAAATCTTTACTCTCTCAAGATAAAACCAAAGGCAGATTGCATTAGTAAGACGTAACTAATTAGCACTAATAAGCACTTCTCAAAATGCTCTCTTCTCCCTCCCGTCTCTTGATACCTCACACAGAGGACAATTGTTTGAAGCTTCTCTCAGCCATCCCCTTTTTTCCTGTTTCCGCCTTCCCTTCCTTCCTTTTCCCTTCATCTCTTCCTCCCTCTTAAAATGTTCTGATAAAATTCCTCTCACGTTCCTTTATAAATATCTGCCTTTTTCAATGTCAATTAAATTAAAGTTGTGTCTAATATTCTCCAAGACCTACTCATCTAGCAACAAAGCATTCTTCTTACCATGTGAGAGAGAGGAAAGTTGTGAGAACTCATCCTTACTGTATTTCTTCCAATCTTATAAGGCATCTATATGAGCAAACGTATATATATGTATATATGTATCTCCTCCACACATGTGATTGTTTCCTTAGGCAAAATATCTCGGGTAAAACCCTGAATCCAAGAGCATGAACTTTTCTCTTAAAGATTTCTTTTCTTTTTATTTTAAGTTTATTTATTTTTTGTAGTAAACTCTACACCCAACATGGGGCTCGAACTCATGACCCCGAGATCAAGAGACACACGTTCCGCCAACCGAACCAGCCAGCTACCCCCAGAGCATGAACATTTTTAAAGCTCTTAATACACATTGCCAGGGGCGCCTGTGTGGCTCAGTTGGTTAAGCGTCTGACTTTGGCTTAGGTCATGATCTCACGGTTTATGGGTTAGAGCCCCACATCGGGTTCTGTGCTGACAGCTCAGAGACTGGAGCCTCTTTCAGATTCTGTGTCTCCCTCTCTCTCTGCCCCTCCCCCACTCGTGCTCTGTCTCTCTCTGTCTCAAAAATAAATTAACTAAAAAAAAAACTAACAAAAAAATACATGTTGCCAAACTGACCTACAGAAATGTACCAGAAATGATGCTCTGAAATGTACCAGAAATGAAGCAATATATGAGAATATCTGCGTCCACACCCTACAGTGTTATTAGCTTTCTTTTCATCTTTGCCAATTTTGGTCAGCGAAAGTGCTACCTCCTCGCTCTTTATTTTGCATTTCTTTGATTCATGGTCAGGAAGAGGTCTGGGTGTTTTGTTCCTATTGGCCATTCTTATTGCTTTGGTGAATTGCTGTACACTTTACACTCTGTATTCTTTCACTTATACCCCCAAGTATCATTTGAAGCAGATGTTACTATTCTCATTTTGGAAAACTGAGAAATGAGTGGATTAGCTGACTTTCCTGGGATCTCAGTGGCTGGCAACTGGTAGAACCAGTGCACGAGCCAAAGTCGGCTTACCTTAGAACAGGCATTCTTTTCTCATCTTCTCATGATCTTTTTCTGTAAACTCCAGGGCTAATGTAATTCAAACCAAAGAATGGCTGGAGAGTATGCGACTCGTTCTCAAAGTTATGAGTTTGAGCCCCCTGTTGGGTGTGGAGATTACTTAAAAACTAAATCTTAAGGCACACCTGGCTGGCTCATTCGGGGGAGTATGTAACTCTTGATCTTGGGGTTGTAAGTTCAAGTCCCACACTGGGTGTGGAGATTACTTAACAATAAAAAATATTAATAATTTAAAAAAAAAGCAGAGGCACCTCCATGGCTCAGTTGGTTAAGTGTCCAACTCTTGATTTTGGCTCAGGTCACGATCTCACAGTTCATGAGATCAAGCCCCATGTTAGCACAGAGCCTACTTGGGTTTCTCTCTCTCTCTTTCTCTCTCCCTCTCTCTCTCTTTCTCTCTCTTTCTTTTTCTCTCTCTGCCCCTCCCCTGTTCATCCTTGCTCTCTCTCTCAAAATAAATAAATAAACTTAAAAAAAAAAAAGGCAAAGACTGGAACGGTAAGACTAGAGCTTGAGCCCTCGTTTCGCTCTTCCCTAACACATGGTTCAGATGAGTTTTCCTCATCTGTTTAATCTAAATTTCATTTTAAAAAATCGTTTAATGTTTACTTGTTTTAAAAAGAGACAGACAGAGCATGAGACAGGGAGGGGCAGAGACAGGGGGAGACACAGAATCCAACACAGGCCCCAGGCTTTGAGCTGTCAGCACAGAGCTGGAGATAGGGCTTGAACTCACGAACCATGAGATCATGACCTGAGCTGAAGTTGGGTGCTTAACTGACTGAGTCACCCAAGTGCCCCCAAATTTCATTAAAAAAAAGGGTTTCACTCTTAGCGCAGAGCCCAACATGGGACTTGAGATCAAGACCTGAACTGAGATCAAGAGTTGAACACTCAACCAATTGAGCCGCCCAGGCGCCCCTCATTTAAATATTGAAAACTTATTAACAGGCGTTATTTTCTCTTGATGGCCATGTCACGCAATCTCCTGGTGTTCCACCAGCACCACCCAGATCATGTATTTGTCTCTAGAACCTGTCAATCTTGTATTTCTTCATCTGTAAAATGGGGTGTTGGACTAGATCATCTTTAAGTTCCTTCTAGGGGTGACTGGGTGGCTCAGTCGGTTGAGTGCCACACTTTGGCTCAGGCCATGATCTCTCAGTCTGTGGGTTCGAGCCCTGTGTTGAGCTCTGTGCTGGCAGCACAGAGCCTGGAGCCTGATTTTAGTTCTGTGTCCTTCTCTCTCTGCCCTTCCCCCACTCGTGCCCTGTCTCCCTACCTCTCTCAAGAACGGATAAACAGTAAAAAAAGATTTTTAAATAAATAAATAAGGAAAAATAAAGTTCTTTCTAGTTCTTAGTTATAGTTCTTACTATGTTTCTATTGATTTTCTGTAGAAAAAGCTAGTATGTCTCCATCTATTAGCTTTGGCTAATGAGGACTGCATCCAACAGTCTGTGAAGTCTAGGAAATTCCCCTTAATAATAGTATATACTACAAGCATTGACAAAACTTTGAAAGTTCTTGCTGTAAAATACAATATACTCACTATGTAAATCCAAGTGGGGCATGGGAGATCAATATTGAACATCGGGTGTTTTGTGTTTCATATTTATATTATAACATTCAAAATGCAAGTATAGCATCTTAATATTTGTCAACTTACTTTTACAAAAGTAAATCCTAAATTACTAAAAATGCTTTTTCCTGTCTGAACTCCCTTTCTGTCCTTCTCACTGTCCTTCCTTCTTGATTCTTTTCCAGAGGATGTCTCTCTCTTTCTGTGTCTCGCTGTTCACTGGATTTGGATATCCCTCCCCAACCCCAGTTTTGTTTCCATGGTCACATTCTGTGTGTTTCTACTTTTACCCTCCGTCATTCTCTAGACTCGTTACTGTTCTCCTTGCTTTACTATACTATTCTCTGTGTTCCTCTCCATGGGAGCTACAAGACAGCCATAAAACCTAGAAACATAGCTAATAACTTATTTTTTACTGATGACGTTTTTACTGAAACCTTTTGATGACTTCTTCTGGGATATGTAGGTTTATGAAGTGAAAATGAAAATCAGGGGGGCCTGGGTGGCTCTGTTGGTTAAGCATCCAACTTTGCCTCAGGTCATGATTTCACAGTTCATGAGTTTGAACCTTGAGTCAGGTTCTGGGCTGACAGCTCAGAGCCTGGAACCTGCTTTGGATTCTGTGTCTCCCTCTCTCTCTGCCCCTCCCCCACTTGTTTTCTCCCCCCACCCAAAACCAAATAAACATTAAAAAAAAAAAAAAAAAGAAAGAAAATGATGGAGCCCCTGGGTGGCTCAGTCGGTTAAATGTCCGACCTCTTCTCAGGTCACCATCTCATGATTTGTGAGTTTAAACCTGGCGTCGGGCTCTGTGGTGACAGGTCAGACCCTGGAGCCTGCTTTGGATTCTGTCTCCCTCTCTCTCTGCCCCTCCCCAACTCATGCTCTGTCTCTGTCTCTCTCTCAAAAATAAATAAAAGTTAAAAAAATTTTTTTAAGTTTAAAAAAGAGAAAATGAATATCAAAGTTACATTTTATGAGACAAAGCATCACAGACTCATTTCAGAGATTGATAGAAAGTCCGTTAGTGTTGTTTGCACTGTGGATTGGCACATCACATTGAACTAAGCATTCCTAATGTGAGGCGTTCTACTGACCACAAGATGCAATGTTATTGAACATAGCATGTATTGTTATATCCATAAGCCTTTTATTATGTATGTTCACCTATGTTTCCAGATTTTATGGCTACGTGTAGCTCATTAATGGATTTTTTCCCTTGCCTTTTCTCTCCCTTTGTGTTCTCCATATTTCTTCACAAGTGCACTCTTCATTAGAACTGGTCCTTGTTTTAATGATTTAGCTTTGAAGATGCAACCAAATGCTTAAGCGGAGTCCATGGAGAACAAAAAGTTGTAGAACAGTTGAGTTCTATTTTGGCCCTTCTCTGTTTCTGTCAACTGCCAGAATTTCTGTCCCAATTAAGAGGAGGAAGTTACTCAAGAGAGGTCCCTTAGCAACACTCAACATTCATTTAAAAAATAGCATATCAGCCATGGCCTTTTTACTTTTCTGAAACAGTCTGAGAAATTATTAAAAATAATAAAATACGTCTCTACAGAGTACTATTTTCTGAGCCTTTTCAATGTTTATCTATGATTCTTCTCTTTCCTTTTTCACAAGATCATTGGGAGACAAGAATTTACTCTTCCCACAGCACAAAAGAGAAACTGGGTGTACAGATAGGATTTGAATTTCCAAAGCTCTCAGTAAGTTGGACCAGATCTGAAACCAGAAATGGGGTGTCCCTTCTGGCTTAGTCTCTTGTCCAGAGCTTTGAATCCTCCCACAAGAAGCTGTCCGGTTCGTGTAGAGGATGTGGCTTGCTTATTCATTGCTGTTGGAAAATGCACCTCTCTCTTCCTTCCTACCTTCTACCTCTTAAAAAAAAAAAAAGCCAATAATACCCTCACTTTATTAAATAAGAGAAAAAGTATAAAGAATCTATAGTAGTCTGCCATCTGGAATGGCTCAGGTGATAGCCAGCCACCTAGAGGCAGGGAAATAGCTGCAGTCCCTGGCGATTTCAGTGATTTTTTTCCCCACTACCAGCTGTCATCACAATTTCCAGAAAACCTGCCAAGAAAAAGCAGGAATGCACATTTCATGGAACCCCCTCCCCCTACACTATTATGAACCTTGGAACTTTTTCTGACTGTTCTTTGCCCTCATACCTTCATTCTCCCACCATTCCAGATAAACAGGCAAGGTATTTGACCTCACCTGCATTTGAAGAACTCACTACTCATGAAGGTGCCAGAAATCCTTCCCGAGACTGAGTTATTATTTCTTTCCCTAATCTAGATTGTTTTCTTAAAATCAGAACTCCCAGGGATAAGCACTTTATCCATACTTTGCCTTTCTCCTCTTGTTCTCTCTCACGCCAGACAATACACTCAGGTGTGTAGGTAACTGGCCATTGGAGTGCTTATCTTCACTTCTAAAGCAAGTGACTTATTTATGTTGTACCCAAACACAGCACATTGCCTGGCCCATTGTTGGGACTCCATGAATGTTTGTTGAATGGAACTTGCCTAAATTGGCCTAAGGCAACTCTTGAATTTCAATGTGCTGAGTTCCAGGGAAAATCAGACTGCTCCCTTCCTGTCTGAGGAGACCCACCCAGAGACCAGAACAGGGAGGCCACACCTCTGCGAAGGGAAAGAGCTTGACGGATGTCCCCTTCTGCCTGTAATCCCACCCCATACTTTTTCCTCTACTGCAAGCTAAGTAAAGCAGTCCTGAAACTTGTTTTTTCCAGGCAGGTTGTGGGCTAGATAGGGTTCCAAGGTAAATACCAGAACCTGAATTGTGTCACTGGCATTGCTAAGAACAATTAGAATTTGATGGGGGCCTGCGTAGATCCCCAGGAGGGATCTCTGTCTGCAGTGGTTAAGGGCATGATCTTTAGAGACCTACCATGTAGGTTCAAATAATTTTTGCAATTTTTAAACTGTGTGACCTTGGAGAAGCTACTTCTATTTCAACTTTCTCGCTGTGAAGTAGGGCTAACAATGGTACCTGCATCATAATGTTGTTGAAAGGATTATATAGGTTAATATACGTCAGTGCTCAATATTGTTATTAGTAAGGAGGATGGCTTTGGATGGTAACAAATTTACTCTCTTGAGGTTTACATGTGCAAACACAGGGCTGGGGCAGAGTTAAGTAGTGGAGTCTGGAGATAGCAGAATTACTTTGCACAACTGAATAAGAAGAATTTGGAGTTCAGGGTAGGGGGACAATCAGAGGAGGGTGTAAAGAGGAGAAATGAGGGAGAAGGGGAAAATTAAAAGCAATTCCAAACTTGCAATAATGTAATAACAAGATGTCTTAAATGAAGGCATATTTTTTTAAGTTTATTTATTTTGAGAGAGAAACAGAGAGAGTGAACAGAGGAGGGGCAGAGGGAGAGAGAAAATCCCAAGCAGGCTCCATGCTGTCAGGGCGGAGCCTGCTGCGGGGCTCAAACCCATGAATCATGAGATCATGACCTGAGCCAAAACCAAGAGTCAGTCACTTAACCGACTGAGCCACCCAGATGCCCCAAGAGCAGGCGTATTTAATTTGAAATCGATGATGTTGCTGAGATCTGAACTACTACTGAAGTAAAGTGGTACAACTCTTCTGAGAGCAATTTGGCGCTATTGAAATTAAACTGTACATATCTTTTGACCTTTCAATTCTACTTCTAGGAATTTCCCTTACCTAAGTCCTTGCAAACAGATTCATGGCTTCTTTGTTTATAATATCAAAATCTTGGGAGTCACCTAAGTGTTCATTAACATAGTACATCTACCTAGTAAAATACTATATAGCTACTAAAAGATTGAGGCAAGGTTATAATTTTTTTAAACATTTTATTTATTTCTGAAAGAGAGAGAGACAGCATGAGTAGAGGAGGATCAGAGAGAGAGGGAGACACAGAATCTGAAGCAGTCTCCAGGCTCTGAGCTAGCTGTCAGCACAAAGCCTGACTCGGGGCTCGAACCCGCAAACCGTGAGATCATGACCTGAGCCGAAGCTGGACACTCAACCAACTGAGCCACCCAGGCACCCCGATGCAAGGTTATAATACTATTTATGGAATAATACCCAAGCTAAAACAAAAACAAAAACAAAACAGTTCTATTGGAAGCAGAGGGGGAGCACCCAGAGCCAATGTGAGGAGCTGTGCCCAAGTCCAAGCCAGAGTGTATATTCTAGAGGAGTATAGAGACATCATGTTTGGAGTGGCTACCAGGGGTGATGAGGGTTGGGTCACAAAGCCTCCCACAGAGTTGCAGAGAAGAAAGATCCCCATGACAGCAGTTGGGGGAATACCAAGAAGGAAGGTCTTCAAAGATTCCTTTAAAAAACAGCTGGTGCAGGGCACCTAGGTGGCCCATTCAGTTGAGCATCTGACTCTTGATTTTGGCTCAGATCATGATCCCAGGGTCACGGGATCAAGACCCATGTTGGGCTTCACTTTGAGCTCCACGCTGATTGTGGAACTTGCCTAAGATTCTCTCTCTCTCTCCCTCTGCCTCTCTCCCCGACTTGCACTCTTTCTCTCTAAGATAAAAATAAATACTTAAATACATAAATAAGCAAGATGATAACACATTTTATATATATATAAAGCTGGTGCTGCTTATGGCCCCCATATGGAAATATGTAGTTGTATGGTGGCTGGGTGGGTTTGGTGCTTAATGGGCCAGGGGCAGATCAGAAAAAGGTAGTAAAGGAGCAGGAAAATTTGGCTAAGAAAATGAGGCAGGGGAGTTGTGGGTAGATAATCAGTTATGTAGATTTTTAAGTAGCCTTTTGACTGAACTCAAAGGATAGTGATTAGAAGATTGGTATCAACAAAGAAAGGTCTCACTGTCCTATTAACCATTTTAAAAATCAATAACTTGCATGATCTAGCCTGGAAAGATAATTAATAGAATGGATGATACTAGCAAGATTTAAAATCGTTTTCACAGATTGGAACCAAGAGCCAAAATCAACGAGATGAAATTTGACAGGGATAAAGTGAAGACCTACATTTTGGTTAAAAAAAGGGGGGGGGGCACCTGGGTGGCTCCATCAGTTAAGCGTCTGACTGAGGCTCAGGTCATGATCTCACGGTTCATGTATTCGAGCCCCGCGTCAGGCTCTGTGCTGACAGCTAGCTCAGAGCCTAGAACCTGTCTTTGGATTCTGTATCTCCCTCTCTCTGACCTTTCCCTGCTCACACTGTCTCTCTCTCTCTCTCTCCCTCAAAAATAAATTTAAAAAATTAATTGTACAGGAAGTAGTGGTACTGGCTTGGCAGCATTTTATGTGAAAAAGGCTTAGGCCTCACCGAGCCCAATGCAGTCATAGTTTCATGAAAAAACACAATGTCAAATCAAGAGAGTTAATAGTCTCACTGTGAGACTGTGTTTTGAACTGGCCAGTCCTAGGTGCCCCATATTGAAAAAGACATTGATGAATGAGTGTATACCCATTGAGAGAACAGGTTGGAAAAGGATCCAGTAACTTTACCAGGTGAGGAAGAATCGGTGGAGTTTAGAGATATTACATATAGGGAAGAGAAGACTAAGGTGGAGAAGTAATAGCTGTCCTCAAGTTGGTTACTTTGTCAAGTATAAGGCTAACAATATGAAATGGACAATGTCAGCCATTTAGCCAATATGGAAAAATGGCCATTTCATGTGGCTCAACCTGAATAGGAAAAGACGTAGACAAGTTTTATAATTCAGCAGAGGGCAAACAAGAATCATTGGGTGAAAAAGGGAAGCAAACATTACATCGATCTGGAAGAAATTTGTCACAATCAGATGCTTGACGGCAGGACAAGCTGCCTTCTGAAGTTCTAGGTAGAGCCGGGCAACAGTCTGTTGGGGACATTTAGAATTTTCTGTATTTACTGGGACACTCTCCATGATCCAGACTGAATCTCCAGCTTCTCCAGCTAAACATCACAAGGTCTGGACACCACACCAGCCTCCTGCGTGCCCTGGCCATCCTACATTCTGAGCTCTCCATAGGGAGAACACAAAATTGGAATGGGGAGATACGTAAAGAACGTAAAGAACAAAGAATAAGGAGAATATTCTGTGGTGGGACAGTCAGGACAGATAAGTACATGTGAAAGATAAAAGAATGGGGTAAAGGAGAAGGTGTGGTATTGCTGAGCCAGGATTTAAAGTTTGCAGATCTTTCCAGACTATGGAGTTTGGGGTTACAGCCTGGTAGCTTTCTTCTTCCTTCTCTATAGCTCATTCTCCCTTCCTCCCCTTAGGCAGCCCTTATGGAAACTCTGAAACTCTTTTTCTCTTTTCTTCCAGATGGGGAGCTCTGGCAGAATGTTCTGGCCTGTGTGCAATGACTCCATTCTCTCTGCCAAGGGATAAAGCTAAAATCTGCTTTCTTGGAAACCAGCTAATGTCTTCAGGAAGCATGACCCTAGTTAGGGAGAGACTGGGACCTTTGAAAAAAGTGGAGGGCAAGAAAATAATTTTCAGCATTCACTGGTACAGTAATTTACAAAGATGTTAGGGTCTGAATACCAAGAAATGAGTTAAAAGCAGAATCTTTGGTCTTGAAGTCAAACCTCACACCGACTATTACATTGGTCTTCTTTGAATCTTAGATCACTCTAAAAGTGTTTTCAACAATCTGTGGAGGAGGCAACAAACGCATCTCACGTTTCCATAGCACAGATATTGAAAGGGACATGTATGAAGGAAATTGATTTCCTATTGAACCGTCAGGAATCTGGGGGCTTTATGAAGTCCAGAAAACCCAGAACATTGCTTGAGTCCATAAGTAAGTAGGCTGAAGAAAAGAGAACGGAATTTGGGGTGGGGTTAGGAAACCTGAGTTCTGTCCCTAGTTAGGCCACTGACTCACTATGTGATAATGGCCAGTCACTTCCTGGCTCCGTGTTCCAGTACCCGTCTCCCCAGCTCCTATCCCTGTCCAAATAAAATAAAAGAACAATTTTATTCTTTTTTGAGAAAGTTAAGCATGGTTGTTTCTATAAAGCAATCTGGAAAATAGCCATTCCCTTAGTGAGAAGATTTCGTTCATTTTATAACCAGTGCAACCTCCTGGGTGGGTGGTACATGAAAGTCATAACGACCCTGCATTTCTTATTTGTTTGGGGGATCCTCAGATGGGGATGAAATAAGTAGGTGGTCTGCTTTCCTCTTCTACCTCTTCTGTCTTCTGGGATGACAGGGGCCTGTTCCTAAGGAAGGCTTCTGGAGAGAGATTTGGGAGATAACTGGGTAACACCCAACTAGGTCAGGGAGTGAGTCAGGGCTCAAAGACTCGATACCAGCCTCTCCCACTCCTGCCAGGAAACCTCTGGGGTAAGACAGAGATGAGAGAGTTGCTGAGGGGCGAGCCTCACGGCTGCTTGCCCTGAAGCCTCTGGCTTGTGGTTTCACCCTGGTCTGCCCTGCAGCTGTAACATGTCTACTGACACGCAAGCCCCGACAGGCCTTCCCTCCCCCTTTCCCAGACTTCTGCTCAGTCCCAGAGGCAGATGGCACATTCCACCCTGGAAGTGAGTATGGGAGAACAGAGAGGAAAAGGAAAGAACAGAACCAGGTGGAGATGTGACACTTCAGAAAACCCAGGACAAAATACAAGAGACTTTTGTCTAGGAGGTGAGTAGGAAGTAGAAACTAAACTCACCTTCATGGAAACCAGGATAAGAAAAGGGCAGAAGAGTACTGAGTACCGAGCACCGCTGACTCCGTACTGGGCTGACACAGAGAGGAGAACAGGACTGAGGGCTAAGCCTGAGGATTACCCAGCAGCGCTAGCCTGGAAACCTGCAAGACAGAGCAAAATGGCAAACTGTGACATTTCTTGTTTGGAGGTACTCAGCTCTGGCAAATCCATCCCTCTTTCCTCAACTCCAGTTCCGGTTTGCGACAATTCTTAGAGAATGCTCCCCCAGTGCAAAAGCAATTTTGGTCCCCTGTCTACCGGTCACGTTTCCATATGTGAGTTCTCTTAGTTCTCACAACCTCACAATGGCCCCCAAGGTAAGTTTCATAATCCCCATTTCACAGATGGGTACACTGACTTTGGAAGTAGGGGGGCCAGGTCTGTATCAGTTGCCAGAGCCCTCATGGAATCCACCATGCCAAACTGCCTTTGATTTGAAGTCAAATCAAATCAAAATGATGTCAAAGGAGTAGAGACTTCTTAAGCCTTCCAAGGAGCTGTCAGGAGCAGACCAGGCTGTCAGGGGCAGACCAGGTAAGAAACAATGAATCTCTAAATCTGAAGGTAGGTACTTGAAAATCCTGAAATTGTTAGGATTGCTAGGCCTTCCTGCAGTCTGAGATCCCAGTGCAGACTTGATACCCTCTAGTGGAAGTTTTCTGCATTCACACAGCCTCCCTGGCTTCAAACCTGAATCGCTGCAAGGGAGGCCCTCATTCAGTCACTGGAGAGCGCCCCAAAAGAACGGTCAGCTGAAAGATACATGCTTCTATGTCAGAGACCATGGGAGCAGAGGAAAGGCTATAGGAAGGGAGGTGTACTGAGCACTTGGTTCACAAGGAGCTCTAAAGGGAGTCCTTGTTGGTATACAAATGAGCTCAGGTCTTTGTACATTATTAACAGGAGCTCAATACACATCACATGGGACTCTGGCTCTTAGGGCTCTAGAGAGTGATTTTTTTTTTAACTGTGAAAATTAGTGATCAGAGTCAAAAAATGACTTGCCTGAGACCACAGGGTAAGTCAATGTCAACAATGGTGGGACTAAATCCTTGTCTCCTGCCTCCCAACCCAGAGCTCTTTATACTATATCACACTCCTCTATTTGTGGGTTGATTGATTTTAGCCGTAAGTTGGTGTGCATACAAGGACATGAGGTTGTAGGCATGATGAGGGAATTGTTTTTGCCCACAATTTATTTCCTGCCCACAATCTATATTCTTTGCATTCTTTTGTTCAACACATTTATAGAGTGCCTATTATTGCCTAATGCCTATTACTCTAGGCATTGCTCATCAAGTTTGTGGACCCTTTCCCAGGGTGCCCAGCATTTGCTGACAGGCTCCCAGGCCCCATGCCTGCAGACATCCAGGCACTCCTGGAGCGTCTTCCCCAAGTTCCCAATGCTAAGGTGTTAGATTTATTTCTGTCTCCCTCCTGCA
Source organism: Hyaena hyaena (assembly GCF_003009895.1). NCBI lineage: Eukaryota > Metazoa > Chordata > Mammalia > Carnivora > Hyaenidae > Hyaena > Hyaena hyaena. The sequence goes on along the minus strand of NW_024080661.1, from coordinate 1,885,070 downwards.
GAGGTAATCCCTGAGAATGGAAGTGGGTTAGAAACAGATTACTCTGATCCAGGGGCTTTGCCCTCTCCTCCCTGAACGTGGCATGGGGGGAGAAGGGAAGTCACAAATAGCCTGAAATTCCCTTTTAGGATTATTGCTTGATTTAGCCAGCTGGGGTGAAAGGGGAGCAAGAAGAAGCAAGGGATTAACTCTAGACCAGGCTTGAACAGCAGGATACATGGGCTTCTTTTCAGGCTGAGCCAGATGAGCAGTATCTCCTCCCAAACACACTTTTAGAAATAAGGTGTCTGAGGCAGGCAGAAAAAGGTAAAGGAGAAGGCCTTTGTCCTCAGCAGCAGGGATGAGTGGAAGGACAGATGAGAAAGAACAGCTCATAGAAGAAAGTGGTGCAGCACAGAAATAAAGAGTCACTTGTGGGCTGGGAAGTCACCTGCCTTCTGGGGATCTTAGCTTCAACAGAGGTGAAACCTGCTCCCCAGGAGAAGAGAGCTAACACACAGGGCTTCCTAGTCAATATCTAGGTTAGGGACATAGTGTTTCATATCATCCCTTTAGTGACACTGCACTGGGATGGACACTGGGGGCAGGGATGTGATCTGTGTCCAGAACAAAGAGCCGTTACGCTTACCAGGATTCCACTAGGCTCTGTTTATACCTTCCAGGCCTATCACGAGGCTTTGGAAACAAGAGCCATAACTAATCAGAGTTGGAACATGCATCAACTCATTTAATGAGTTATTAACAATTCTGTGATTTAGGTATTTAATTACCCCTGTTTTATAGGTAAGGAAAAAAGGTGGAACTAAGGTGTAAATTCAGGCACCATAATGTTCTTAACCACTATGTGAAAGCTATAGACAGCTAATTCTTGGAGTGACTGAGAAGCTTTGCTAACATTGTCAGCTAAAGATCGGTTGAGAACATTTCTTAGTAAGTCAGAATTCTTGGTTTCTTCTGTCACTTTATCTTGAACAACTCACTTATTTTGCTTTTCATGCTTTCACTCAAGGGAGGGAAGTACACTATAAACACATGGCAAGCCTATTACTCGCTTCAATCCAAGTATCATATTGTTTACTGTAATCAATAAACATTATAATCAGAATCTTCCAGTTCTCCAGAAGGATTTTTCTTCATTCAAATCAACTGCGCTTCTAGAATGTAGGTCACTAGGCACAATTTCAGAACTTCCAATCTTTGACATCATCTGCCACTGGGAGGGGAAAAATGCAAATACACGTCCCACTGCTCAAGGGATATCCCATTTCTTTGGCTCCATTTAAAAATTTCAATAGGAAAACAAGGGATTCCAAGGAGCCCCCTGTATTTGGAGAAACAGGCAATCAACTTTGCTCTCTGTCTTATCATATTCCATCTGGGGTTCTACTCATCCATCTATTGAATAAATATTTGAGTGTCTACTATGGGCAAGACTGTTTTTTGTAAGGCAGAATTCCCAACCACCTTATTACTTCGTCTAATCGTTCCTATTTCACCTTTTCAGAAATGCAAACTATTAGGGTTATAGTATTTGAAAATAGCCTTTTGGTGGTTTGTGTTACTTCCCCAAAAGACAGCTCCCAATGTTCCAGGGAGTTAATGAGGTAGGAATATAATATGAATTTTCCAAAAGGGCAGATATTTTAAAAAGCCTACTTATGATTCATCTCAGAATGAATTAATTGATATTGACTCCCTTTACTATTTTGCCCAGGGTGATATAGAACAAGTTTGCATTCCCTGAGAAACTGATCAGAGGGGTGCCTGGCTGGCTCAGTTGGTGGAACATGCGATTCTTGGTCTTGGGGCTGTGAGTTCAAGTCCCACTTTGGGTGAAGAGATTACTTAAAAATAAAATCTTTAGGCGTGCCTGGGTAGCTCAGTTAAGCATCTGGCTCTTGGTTTTGGCTGAGGTCATGATCTCACGGTTTGTGAGCTTGAGCCCCACATCAGGCTCCATGCTGACAGTACAGAGCCTGCTTGGAATTCTGTCTCTTTCCCTGTCTCTGCCCACCCCCCTCAAAAGATAAATAAACTTACTTTTTACTTTAAAAAAAGTAAAATCTTTTTTTTTTAAATGTTTTATTTATTTCTGAGAGAGAGACAGCCTGAGAAGGGGAGGGTCAGAGAGAGAGGGAGACACAGAATCCGAAACAGGCTCTGAGCTAGCTGCCAGCACAGAGCCTGACATGGGGCCCGAACCCACAAACCGTGAGATCATGACCCGAGCTGAAGTCGGACGCTTAACCGACTGAGCCACTCAGGCACCCCCAAAAAAGTAAAATCTTAAAAAGAAAAGGAAAGGAACGAAGGAAGCAAGAAAGAAAGAAGGAAAAAAGGAAAGAAAGAAACTGATCAAACAGCAGACAGAAGTGGCCTGGGATGTATTGGTTACCATGTGAAGCCAACATAAAACTCAATGGTGGAGGGGTGCCTGGGTGCCTCAGTCAGTTGAGTGACCTACTTCAGCTTTGGTCATGATCTCACAGTTCCTGAGTTTGAGCCCCAGATAGGGCTCTGTGCTGACAGCTCAGAGTCTGAAGCCTGCTTTAGATTGTGTCTCCCTCTCTCTCTGCCCCTCCCCGGCTTGTGCTCTGTCTGTCTCTTTCTCAAAAATAAATAATAATAAAACATTTAAAATTTTAAAAAAGAGAATGGGCTATCTCTCATTTAAATGCTTAATAATATACATTCTTTAATTAACACATACATGTAGCACCTAATTTCATGTCACAATTAATGTGTCACGGTACAGGTTCAATGCTGTGGCGAGGACTTGTGGGGAGTTCTTACCCTTGAAGAATTTACAGTATAATTGAGAAGTCAAGATTTAAGGCAATACAAGTGATTCCCAAACCCAAGAGTAATCTCTCTCCTTTGATAGTCCATAGCATTTTATTTGGACTTCCGTGATAATTCTATTCCAGCCTATAAATTGTTATATGTACACACCACGAGCTCTTAACTTATTGCAAAATACTCTAGATATGTGCTCAATAAACACTGATTGGCAGAATACGATAAGAACCTATAGGGAAGTGTGGAAAGCATTTGCCATTCATCAATGATTACAGTATGGATTTTCCAGAATGACCTCAACATCGTAAATCCTTTAACTGAATGTGAAGCAGTCCAGCGTAGTAATTACAGCATGGTTTCTGGATATAGTCGGCTTGGATTTGAACCCCAGTTCTGGCAGTTATTAGCCATGTGTTGGTAAATACATTACTCACTTTATTTCTCCATGGCCCAACCTCATATGTAAAAGTAGAGTATTACTCTTGTTTGTGGTGAGAAGTAATTGAGTTAAATATGCAAAATGCTTAGAAAATTGCCTGGCACTTGGTAAACATTTATATATATTTATAAAAATAGTATAAGCTATTACTTGTTATTATTAAACGGGTGCCTCTTTCCCGAACCAACAAGACATGTTTTTGTCAGTCCATGTCTTTTGCTCCAACAAACAGTAGTCATTACGTTTGTTCAATAAACATAGCAGTCACTAATCCCCAGTCTGACAGAATTTTCTTCAGGTTCAGATTGGGAAACCTAGGGCTGTTTAAGGTTACACAGCATATTGAGGTGAGATATGGATCCAGAAACTTTTTATTTCTGGTCTTTCTGTGATCAAAGAAAACCACTTGTCTCCGAAGGGCAACACCTTTTCGTTTTTTAGGGGATGGAAACAAGGTGCAGCAACGTCCCAACGTTGCAAGAATGCGGCAACTCCTTCTGGCCAGAACGTCCGGAGCGCAGGCGCAGCTCCCGCTCCAGCGCTCTCTGGCGCGTGACAGCCGTGCGCTCCACCCTACCCCCCAACGCCTCTTAGTGCGCACGCGCGCAACCTGTCCTCTCCCCACCCCCCCACCCCCGCCCCCCAGCGCGCACGTGCGCGTTCGCGCCTCTCACACTTCGGCTGAGGGCGCGCGCCCTGGAAAATTCCACACCCAAGCTAGCTCCGCCCTCTGCGCCCTCTCTCCGGACCCCGGCTCTTAAATGACAGGCCCCATCCCAGCAGCCTTTGCGGGAACAAAATGGCAGCCCCCACGCTGCGGGGTTTGTCTTGTTTATCCAGAGCTTTGGGCTGGTGGTCTCGGCAGGTGGGTAGAGACTGGATGAGTATATGATTCCTGGAGCTGGAGGAGGACCACAGAGTAGAGGGGGACACTCCCTTTGCACTTGTCTTTGGTGGGCTTGGACGATACAAGTCACATCTAGCTACCGAAGAGTTTGAGGTAGACGCGACCCAGCTACTAAGCTCAGCGGCGGGGTGGGGAGAGCCCGGGTAAGGCCATGAGGACGGGCAGGTTTTCGGGGGTGAACTTTCTCCAGTTTGTTCTGGGTCTGTTTGGCGGGGAGGTATTAAAAGGGAAAGAAGTAATGGTTTGGAGGAAGCTGGGCTCGCTTCCTCTTGGTTCTTATAAAAACCTTAAACAGTAGCTGGGAAGGAGGGAGTGCCCTATTGTCCCTGCCTGACAGCAAACCTCGCGGTCATAGAGAAAAAGAGATCTGACCTTTAAAAAGGTTACTGATCATTTGGGAGCCGGAATGACAGAATACAGTTTGCAGTTAGCCCCCCAGTGGAATGAGCAGTATGGAATCTGAGTAGGGGATGCTTTGGTAATAGCATTCCTCTCATTTCAGTGTTGGGTTGATGTGTAAATTCCCCATGGGATTGAAGGTTCTTTGAGATCAGAAGCCTTGCTTTAATCACCCCTGCATCCGTGGGACTTGTTATAGTCTGTGCTTGGGGACAGGCTTTAGTAAATGTGGAGTGTTGTTAGTAAAGCTTGCTTACAAGCTTCTGGTTAAGACACCCTTAAGGGTTCCACCCCCGCCCCGATATGTGGCTTTATCATTGTTCCTAAGTCATTCTTTGAATATGTCTTTTCTGTCTTTGCTTAGAGTTTGTTCCAGATGGATTTCTTTCCAGGTTACCTTTATCCTAACCTTTTCCTGTCTTGCAGCCAGTCCTGGGCACTCAGTCCACAGTTGTAGTTCCAGTGAGAAGTAAAAAACGTTTCACACCTCCTGCTTACGAGCCCAAATACAAATCAGAAAAGGAGTTTATAGAACATGCCCGGAAAGCAGGACTGGTCATTCCTCCAGAACGTTTGGAGCGTCCCCTACACCTGGCCTGTACAGGTGAGGCGTGGTCCTTCTGAGATCCTGACCAAATCTCCTTCTGTCAGAGATATTCTGGAAAGTGGAATGATGTGGACTGTGATTGACTGTATTTAACTACAAAGTCAGTTGAGCCCTGATAATGATTTGCTTTATGTACTCCGTGTTTCATGAGGTCGTCTTCGATCTTGTTTTCACACTGTTCCCAGAAGTCAAGGGTGAAATTTCTCTATTTTGGACAAGAAGAAATTGAGGCTCTGAGAGAAGACTTAAATGATCTTACTGTGGGTTTTTTTTAAGGTTTTTTTTTCATTTTTAAACATTTTTACTCATTTTTGAGAGAGACAGAGACAGAGCGCAAGTTGGGGAGGGGCAGATAGAGAGAGAGACACAGAATCTGAAGCAGGATCCAGGCTCTGAGCTGTCAGCACAGAGCCCAACGCCGGGCTCGAACCCATGAACCATAAGATCATGACCTGAGCTGAGGTTGAACGCTTAACCAACTGAGGCACCTAGGCGCCTCAGTTTATTTTCAAAGAGAGAGAGAGTGCACAAGCAGGGGAGGAGCAGAGGGAGAGGGAGAGAGAAAATCCCAAGCAGACCCCTCTCTGTTAGTGTGGAGCCTGATGTGGGGTTGAACCCACAAACTGAGATCATGACCTGAGCCGAAACCAAAAGTTGGAGGCTTAACTAACTGAGCCACCCAGGTGCCCCTTATTCTGTTTTTTCTAATGTAACATAGTTCCCTCTACATAGAAGTCTACTTTATTAATCTACTTTATGTCAGTGATGTCTCTCAATTTTATCTGACCTCAAGATGACTTTTTTTCAGTGTTTGAATGCCTTTTCTCCTTTCATTACAGCTGGTATCTTTGACGCCTATGTTCCTCCAGAGGGTGATGCTCGTTTGTCATCTCTCTCGAAGGAAGGACTGGCACAGAAGAGTGAGAGGTTGAAGAAGAAGGTGGCATCACAATTGTCGTATGTGTCTGAGACAACTGGGAATGGATATTATCATACAAATTTCTTGTTGCTGCTTTTTTTCAGAGTGGCCATTGTAGGTTAACTGGGTTGGCTATAACTCCCATGATGACTTGACGGTATATATTTTTTCTGTAATAGAGTTTAGTTAACGTTGAAGAAGATGGGCATTTTGATTTCTTAGCCTCTTTGCCTTTATTGGTATTTTTTGTCACAGCAGTTAGGGAGGTGTCTTAGAAATTTGTAGAACACTTTTTGATCACATATTTTAAATTTTAAAATAATAATAAAAACATATTTATATGAGAAGTACTTAGAGTTTGCACTACAGAGAGTAAAAAGCCAAAAAGGGTCAGGAAGACAGACTTGTCCTAGGGAGGGAGCTAGGTCTTAACTAAGGAGCAGAAGCCAAAACCTTCTTAGTCTTTCTTTCAGTTGAAAGGATGGAAACATTTTGTATTTGTCACTCAAGGTTCTTTAGGGTCATTTATGCATTTCTGTGCACAGACATATCGAGTCATTGTTAATTCTTCATGTGGCCATAATTTACTTCTTTAAATACAGATCTTATTACCTCACCTTTCTGTGAAAACTCTTTTATGTTTCCCTATTACCTGGAATAAAATCCTGACATCTTCAGTGGTATTCAAGGCGTTTTGTAAATCTGGTTCTTGCCTACCTTTCTGCCGTCGTCTTACTCCATTTTTCTCATCCTAAACTTCATCGTTTCCAAACTAATTGCCAGTTCCATGACAGTATTGTGCTATGACTCTGTGTCTTTGTGCATTGTTTCCTTTACCTGAAAAATGCCTTTTTCCTCCTTTGCTTGATAACTCCAACTCACTTCTCAAGAATGAGTTGAGCATTGTGTCTGTTTTGGCCCTTCCCCGACTCTTTTTTGGAGCTGCCTTTACTATAATTGTAACTGTACACTTGTAGTAACTGTACCGCGATGAGTTCCTGTCACGTATTTCTCTCTGGGACTGTGCACTCTCTTTCGTGCTAATGGCCGTGATGATGATGAACAAAACACATGTGATTTTATCGTTGCGTTATCATTTACGGGAGGAAAACAGCCATTAAATACTGATTGCACACAGTGAAATAATTATAGGTGTGGTGAAGTATGAGTGCTATGGGATCATATGACAGGGAAAGATAACTTGGTCTGGGAGCTCAGGGAAAGCTTCCCGGAGGAAATGACATTTAAAGGTGGCATCTAAAGAATTGGTTGCAGCGAGCTAGGTAGAGAGGTGTGGTGAGGAGGAGCATCCTAGGGAAACAGAACAGCACAAGGCTCTCAGGTGAAAACAGTGTGATGTGGGTGTTGGATTTTGTCAGTGTTTTTTCTGTGTCTGTCAATAAAATCCTGTGATATTTGCTCTTTAGTCTATTGACACGTTGTGTTAACGTTAATGGATTTTTTAATGTTAAGCCAACCTTGCATTCCTGGGATAAATTTCAGTTGGTTATGGTGCCTCTCATCCTTTAGTATATTTAACACTTTGATTAGATCAGAATTCCCTGTTTATGTTATTATAACTATGAGAATGTTGTTGACAGATCAGTCATGCAGTACATTATCATGATGTTTCCCGCCTAATTTTTTTCTGGAGTTAAGTATGAGTGTTTTTTGTTTTTTTCCCATTTGCTTACAGAATCTTTGTGCAAATTTCTTCTCAACACATGGAAAACATTAAGTATTTTATCAGTTCCATCTTCAAGAAGAAATCCCTCCTGGAGTTTTCTTATACGTGTTTTCATTCTGGACTGATTGCTCTTTTTTTTTTTTAATTAGTGTTTTTATTTTATTTTTGAGAGAGAGTGCGAGAGCGAGCAGGGAAGGGGCAGAGAGAGAGGGGGACAGAGGATCGATCCAAAGTGACCTCTGTGCTGACAGCAGAGACCCCAGTGCAGGGCTCAAACTCCTGAACTGTGAGATCAAGAGCCTAAGTCAGATACTCAACCAATTGAACCTTTGGTTGCCCCTGGCCTGGTTGCTCTGTCGGCCCGCTGTACATCCTGGGATCTACTTTTCCCGTCATCCTGATAACTCCTTTTGTCTTGCCCTTGTATTGTGCTCCCTGTTTCCTGAATCTTATGTGTGTCTTTCATAATTATTTTTTTATTTTTGTGGAGCACATTCCCCAGCAGCTTCGGGCATGGTAGATCAATGAAATCTTTCAGGTCTAAGAAAAACTCTTAATTTTTTTAATGTTTATTTAAACATTAAATAAGACAGTGTGAGCGGGGGAGGGGCAGAGAGAGAGGGAGATACAGAATCCGAAGCAGGCTCTAGGCTATGAGCTGTCAGTATAGAGCCCATTGCAGGGCTTAAACCCATGAACTGTGAGATCATGACCTGAGCTGAAGTCAGACGCTTAACCAACTGAGCCACCCTGGTGCCCCAAGAAAAAGTCTTTTGTTTATTCTTCCACTTCGTTTATAATTTATCCAGGTATAGAATACTGAGCTCAATAATTTCCCCAATTAAAAGCACTGCTCCATTGTCTTTCTAATTTCTAATGTTAGAAACCTGATGTCATTCTGATTCTTGAGCCTATGTGTGAAACCTGTGTTTTCTTTCATGCCAAAATTCTGAAATTTCGCTATGAGAAGCCTTGGTCCTTTTTTTATTTTTTTAATTTTTAATTTTATTTTTTTAATTTTTTTCAAAATATTTTTATATTTTGTTTTTGAGAGAGACAGAGTGTGAGCAGGGGAGAGGCAGAGAGAGAGAAAGACAGAATCCAAAGCAGGCTCCAGGCTCTGAGCTGTTAGCACAGGGCCCGACGCAGGGCTAGAACTCATGAACCATGAGATCGTGACCTGAGGCGAAGTTGGATGCTTAACCGACTGAGCCACCCAGGCGCCCTAGCCTTGGTCTTTCTTAAGTGTGAGTTAGAAGGTTGAATTTCTAGGACTTGGCACATTCAGAAAACAATTTTTGAATAAGTGGACAGAAATTAATGGAGGTTAATGTAAGCTGTGAGTTATGGATATTGTATGAAGTCTTTAGAAATGATTCTTGGGGTGCCTGGCTGGCTCAGTTGGTAGAGCATACAATTCTTTATCTCAGGGTCATGAGTTCAAGCCCCATGTTGGGTGTAGAGCTTACTTAAAAAAAAAAAACAAAAACAAAAACAGAGAGGCACCTGGGTGGCTCAGTTGGCTAAGCTAAGCATCCAACTCTTGATTTCAGCTCAGGTCATAATCTCACGATTCATGAGATCAAGCCCACATCAGACTCCACACTGAAAGCATAGAACCTGCTTGAGATTCTCTCTCTTCGTCTCTCTTCTCCTCCCCTCCCCCCCAACTCTTGCTCACTCTCCCTCTTTTCTCTCAAAATAAATAAATAAACATTAATGGGAAAAAAAGAAATAATTCTCATACTTAATTTTACAGAGTCCGGAAGATAAGAGAACATGATCCTAATTTTAAAATAAAGGACTTCCCTGAAAAAGCTAAGGAAATTTTCATTGAAGCTCACCTTTGTCTAAACAAGTAAGTGAACTCTATCTTATACCTATTATTTTAGCAGCTATTATTCTAAGCACAGATTTTGTTTTTCCTTTGGTTAAGAGTTCTAGAGTGACCTGGATAACTGGTGAGTTATCCAGACTGAGTGGCTCAGTCTGCTGATTTCAGCCCAGGTCATGATCTTATGCTCAAGGGATCAAGCCCCACATTGGACTCTGTGGTGAGCATGGAGCCTGCTTAAGATTCTCTCTCTCTCTGCTCCTCTTTCCTCATGTCCTCATGTGCACATGCTCTCTCTCTAAAAAAAAAAGTAGATTAAGATCCTAGAGTGACCTAGATAGGTGTAGGTGTGTGTTTGAGCCAGCCAGTTTTTAATGTTAATTTCTTATTTTAGGAATTCTTATATCATACAGGTATCATAAATTCCATCTTCACATCGGAGTATAATGTGGGCTTATGACTTTATTAGCCACCCCCCCACACACACACGCACACACCCAGCCACACACACCCAGCCAGCCTTAGACATAGAGAAACTTTATCTCTTAGTTGGTGAACTATTTTTGTAGTTTCCCTTTGCTGCAGGTGCAGGATTCTTGAGGGTTGTAGCTTTTTGCAGGGTATTCAGTTCCAACTTCCTGCTGTTTGAGGGTTCAAGGATTTAGGAAGAGTCCATTCCTAGTTACCAGGTCCTATTTCTTTCTTTCTTTCTTTTTTTTTTTTATTTTTAAAGTTCATTTTATTTATTTTGAGAGAGAGAGAATGAGCAGGTGACAGGCAGAGAGACAGAGAGAGAGAATCCTAAACAAGATCTGCACTCAGTGTGGAGTCCCATGTAGGGCTTGAACTCCCGAACCATGAAAAAGTAACTTGAGCAGAAACCAAATGTCAGATGCTTAACCAACTGAGCCATCCAAGTGCCCATCAGATCCTATTTCTAGATCCCTTTAATCATCCCATATGCTGTCTAGTGTCATGTTGTATTCTTTCTATTCTGGTTTTAGTTCTTTTTCCTTCTGGCATCTAGAGATTTGCCTTTCTGGTGAAGTAGGCTAGAGGATTTAAAAAATGTGTGTATGTCTCTGTGTATTTTATTCTGTCCCAACATTTCTAGATGTTTATAGTGGGAGTAGTTTCACATGAGCTCAATCCATTGTGTTGCGGAAATAGATGTCTTCCTTTTATTTTTCAGTGTAAGTTTTATTTAAACAGTAAGTGAACTCCTAGGGAAGGAAATTTATTTCTACTGAAGATCTTCAGGTCAAGCTAGTGAGGAGGAAGAGTTCATTGAGAGGTGCCCGGGCTTGTGGTCCTGGTAGCTGTCACCACAACTCAGGTTAGTTCAGTCTAGTCTAGTCTACAGCTACAGTGGGGGAATGACTTGAAATCTTTTCTTTTTGTTAGGAGTAGAGGTGGAGGCGATGCACATGGATAAAACTAATCCCACTCTAGGATTAGGGACAAGATTAAAAAAAAATTTTTTTTATGTTTATTTATTTTTGAGAGAAAGATAGAGCACAAATGGGGAAGGGGCATAGAGAGAGGGAGACACAGAATCCAAAGCAGGCTCCCGGCTCTGAGCTGTCAGCACAGAGCCCGATGCGGGGCCCAAACTCATGAATCACGAGATCGTGACCCTAGCCGAGTCGGATACTTAACTGAATGAGCCACCTAGGCACCCCCAGGGTATGTTTTTTTTAAAAAACTTGTTCATCTGTGTGTACCCTTACAGTATGTATGCAGAAAACATATGCAAAAAGGAATTATTTTACATTTTGAGGGCTATTTTCAGCTTTCATACAGAGTATCGTAAAACAGGAGCCAATGATCTGTATCTCTTTCTTTTTCAGCTCAGACCATGACCGGCTTCATACCTTGGTAACTGAAAACTGTTTCCCGGTAGGTCCTTAACCTCCTTAGGACTGTGGGGTTCCTGAATGGGCAGATTCTATACATCACCTCTGGTTTCTTAGGAAGGGCCAGTTTTGAAAGTATAGGAAGTTTAAGGTAAATGCTGAGGTTCCATTGTTTTTCTGACTGAATGGTACTGAGTTGATATGGACTTTGGTACGAGCCAGTCAGACAAGGAAGGAGGAAGTCCCTCCAGCAGGCAGCACTGAAACTCAGGGTATGGATGCTCACGTCAGGGCGTGGACCATGTTAGGCAGCCCTACATGCGCCTACAGTGTAATGAAGGATTTAGCAAGCACTGATGAAGCTTACGTTTTGTGTTAACCAGGGTGCTAAGATACTTTGGGAGACTCCCCAGTGTTGGGACTTTGTGGTACAAGAATAAGAACAGTAAGAACTTCTATTGTTTCTATCAATTTAGTTTCTAGCAGTTTAGCCTCATCTTCCCATGGTCAAGTACAACTAATCTGGCTTTAGCAGTTTAGTCTTTATATCCCTGTAAAATTCCATTCTTCACGGCTACAAGGCGAGGGGGCCATAAAACAACACACATGCAGTCAACAGAAATATGTACAAGAACTAGCAGATGATAGAAGTGTAAGGGAGGGGCCCCTGGCTGGTGCAGTCTGTAGAGCATGTGTCTCTGGATCTTGGGGTCATGAGTTCAAGACCCATGTTGGGTATAGAGATTCCTTAAAAATAAAATTGGGAGAGGGGCTGCCTGGGTGGCTCAGTCAGTTGAGCATCCTACTTTGGCTCAGGTCACGGTCTCACGATTTGTGAGTTCGAGCCCTGCATTGGGCTCACTGCTGTTAGCATGGAGCCAGCTTTGGATCCTCTGTCCCTCTTTCTCTCGCTCTCTGCCCCTCCCCGACTCGTGCTCTCTCTCAAAAAGAATATAATAAGTAAAATTAAATCTTTGGGATGCCTGGGTGGCTCAGTCATTTGAGCATTCGACTCTTGATTTTGTCTCGCCCATGATCCCAGGGTCGTGGGATCGAGCCCTGAGTCGGGCTCTGCAGGGAGTGTGGAGCCTGCTTGATATTCTCTGGTTCTCTCTGTCTTTGCCTCTGCACCTGTCCCCAGCTTGCATTCTCACTGTCAAAAAAAAATGTTTTTTTAAGGAAAACGTTTTTCAAGCATAAGGGACGGATAATGGGGTATTAGATAAGCTGGCAGTTTGGACTGTGTTTTTCATTAATTTGGAGAGGGTTCCTTGAGGAGGTAGGTGGATCTTGAGTTGTTGATTTAGATGAAAAGAGTGATTTCAAGGTGGGCTTGAGCAATAGCTTAATCAAAACTTGGAACGGTGAGGTGCCTGGATGGCTCAGTCGGCTAGGCGTCTGCTTCTTGATTTAAGCTCAGGTCATGATTTCACGGTCGTGGGATTGAGCCTGAAGTTGGGCTCTGCATGGAGTGTGGAGCCTGCTTGGGATTTTCTCTCTCTCTCTCTTTGCCCCCCACCCCTCAATATAAATAAATATTGGGGCGCCTGAGTGGGTCAGTCGGTTAAGTGTCCGACTTTGGTTCAGGTCATGATCTCAAGGTTCTTGGGTTCAAGCCCCGCGTTGGGCTCTGTGCTGACAGCTAGCTCAGAGCCTAGAGCCTGCTTCAGATTCTGTCTCCCTCTCTCTGACTCTCCCCTGCTCACACTGTTCCTCTCTCTCTCTCTCAGAAATACATTTTTTTTAATTTAAAGAAATATTAAAAAAAAAACTTGGAAAGATAAAAAATAGGCACAAGAAAGCATTTGGCGGGAAATGTTATGTGATGGCTATAGTATCTCTAGAAGTGAGAACAGGTGTGGAATTCCAGAAGCACCAGCTTTCCTAAAGGAAGGGAAAACTCCAGATGAACTTTTTCTCCTCTGCCTTCAGGACATGGTCTGGGACCTCAAATACAAGACCGTCCGTTGGAACTTCGTAGAATCTTTAGAGCCACCTCAGGTGGTCCAGGTTCGCTGTTCAAGTCTGATGAGCCAGGGCAACATATATGGCCAGGTTACCGTCCGCATGCACACCCGGCAGGTAGAGGCACCCATCTGCTTTTCTCCTAGCTTTTTTTTTGACTCTCAGCTTGGGTACCTACCTCTGGAGTCCTGCGTCCAGCTTCCCACGACTGTGGGCTCCAAGGAAAGTTCACCATGGTCTTCCTTGCTCTGTCAGTGTGCCTTTCCCACTGTAGATGTTAGCTTTGCCACGACAGGTGTGAGGATACTCTCTTCCACCCTTCCGGACCCTCCTTCTCCCACCTCCCTGTCCCCAGGCAAAAACCCTCCCAAGAGTAAAGTGTCAGTAGTTGATCACTTAATGAGTCTGGATTCAGAATTCCAAGATAATTTTTTTCTACCCATTAAAGTTTTTTGTTATGGTTGTTTCAGAATGGTTGTGTGGCATAGAAAAGACAAAGAAAAGAAAAAAAGAAAAGCAAACCCAAGTCTGAGTACTAATAGGCCAGATTTGCTTTCATCCTTGCAGACTCTGGCCATCTATGACCGGTTTGGCCGGTTGATGTATGGGCAGGAAGATGTGCCCAGGGATGTCCTGGAGTATGTTGTGTTTGAAAAGCACCTGGTAAATCCCTACGGGAGCTGGAGAATGCATGGCAAGGTCATCCCCCCATGGGCACCCCCGAAGCAGCCCATCCTTAAGGTAAGATGTGGTTTGAGAGTGCCTGTGCAATCTTAAACCAGTCCTGTTGGGCTCCACCTAGTGGAGAGAGGGAGTGATGCAGCACCAGGGAAGGGGAAGCCTCCATGGAGGAGATGGGGGTAAATCTCTCTTGCATAAAGTCATGGGCCTGGATGGTAGATAACTCAGCTTCCTGCTCTTTCAGACGGTGATGATCCCTAGGCCCCAGCTGAAACCCGGTGAAGGCTCTGAAGAGCCACAAGGAGAGGCCCATAAACTTCAGCAATCCTGATGGCAAAAATGACTCCTGGGGTGAAGCATGGGTGATGAGGTGGCCAGAAGCTATGGAGACCAGGAGCTGTGAAGTCAGTCATCTTTCCATCATGCTGTGGAAAGATCTACCTTTGTCCTCTCCTGTCCTTGCTTGGGTGTTTTCAGCCATCTCCTTGGCAACCACAGATGATGGCTTGGCCCAGGTGGGTGGCTGATATGCACAGCCTCGAACCCACTTCTTTTTAAACTGTGTATCTAGCTTCTAAATCTCAACAAAAGTATGTTTTGGATATGTGTTTTTCCTGCAGCAGAGACTGTCAGGAATAGACTGGCAGAATTTTCTTTTTAATTACAAGGCAGGGATCAGAGTTTGAAATAAAACAGTCAGGGTGTTGGACAAACTGGTGGGTTCTGTACCTCTCCCTGGGTTTACGCTGGAAGTAGACCAGCCTTCAGACACCACGAATGGAACACAGGCTGAACTGTGAGTGATATGACTTCCCAGAGTTCCAGATTTGGGACAAATAATTACCGTTCATTGAAGAGTCTTTTCTCATACACTGACTCACCTAGTCAGCATTTGTACTTCATAGAAGAATGTAAATCCAAAGAAATCATGTATCTTTTTTGGATTGTGTTCTTAATTATCAGCTGCGTCCTAGCGTGATCCCAGGAAGCATGGGAGGAGCCATGGGCCTTGAAGGAGTTGATACGTTTGAGAAAATCCATCTGTAAGACTTCCCTGATTTCTAGCACCCCTTGGAGATGGTGACTATGCTTTTCAGCCCCCATTGGTAAAGCGGACATACTAGAATATGAACCTGTTCAGAGTGAAGCAGTCCAGCTCCTGCTTGTTCCTGAGCTCTAGCTGGGCTGCCCGCAGGAGGGTGTGGGGCCTCTCCTGCCTGTGGGTCTGGGGCATCTGAGATATGACCAGGGCAGTCACTATACCAGCAGCAAGCTTGGCTTGTACTATTACTTTGTCAGCCCGGTGGGGGCCCCCTTAAAAAATAGCACCTTAATTCTCATACTTTGTGTTTTTCAAGCCTGGAACTTTCTTTTAACAAGTCTGTCCCTAAGGGTCAAGATTAATCTGTTCTGACCTTCTCCTGAGAGCAGAATCCAAAGAAACTAGAATCAGTTTCTAGTAACTGATATAACTCATCTACATCTAGTAACTCCTCTATATCTAGTAACTGATGTAACCTAACTCCTCAGTCTCACTAAAACTACCATCTCAGCAAAGCAGCCAACAGACCAGTCCTCACTGGGGAGAGCTGATGTTTTGTATGACAGCTGCTGAGTACAGACTATGGGAACGAGACGTGCATGCTCCAGGGAGAGGCAGCACTGGCGGGATCATCCAGAGCAGCCACTCTTTATCATACTGTTTAGTCTCCCCCCTTTGGGCTTAAAATGTACATCAGTTTGTAGCATGTCTGCTGAAGTGAGGTTTGGCTACATCCTATTTGCCTGAGCCCTGGATTAAGGCAAAATGAGAAGGCAAGTGCTTTCAGCAGGACCCACAGCTGGGGAGGATGGAGGATGGGGACGTAATCCAGGGAGGGCAGGGAAGCAGAGATGTGAAAAAAGCACACTTAATGGGCACATGACTGAGTTCTCTGAATATGTAAAAACAGTGCTTCAAATAAGCTGTTTCATCCCACTCCCCGAGATCTGTCTCTGGGGCGTCTCTAGCTAATCCTAAATAGCAGCTAAGCGGCAGCTGCCACCAGGGAGCCAGAGGATAAGTGCAATTTTCATTTCCCCTTGGGATCAAATCCAGCTGAGCAAATGGCCCAGATGTGAAGGATTTGCTTGAAGGGCCAGATAGAGACCATCTGCAGTGCCAGCCATGGAGCTGGATACAAGCTGAGGATTAGACCCCCTCGGAGTCTCGAAGGCTGCAGTGTACTTACCTCAGGCTTGCTCTCATTTCACCGACCTACTGTCCTGTCTAAAAATGTTGAAAAAAAATCACCATAATGAATAAGCTAGAATGCACTGCAGTGGTCAAGAGAAAACATTCTTTATTCTCCCCCACCCCCATGGTTTATTTCATAGCAGTGAAATATAGGAATAACTTTTCTGTTCCCAGCTAGACCGGACACAATGGAATTGTTCTGCTGTGCGGTTAGCAAAATTCTCATTGACTTAGAAGTGATGAGGTTAACTAGCAGGAGCCCAGAGCAACACTACACTTTACTCCTCTGAAATCCCAAGCCAAGGGACCAGGTAAGTGGGAGGGGCAGATATGGGAACCAGGGCATCTGGTCCCTGAAAGACAGAGTTTTTCCATTCCTTCTTTGTGGGAATGGAACATTTTCCTACTTTTTCTGTGAAGCCCTGAAGCTGCCTATAGTATTCATATGCAGACTCATTGTCCCCCCCGCCCCCCCCCATTGGGTATTTGGTCTTGTTTTGCCCTTTCTTCCCTGGGAACGGCATCAGTATCTGTGCATCTAGAAGTGGCCTTACTGCCATCTTCAGTGCCCCTGCCCAGCTCTGCCATGTTTAGTCTGCCTGTTTCTTCCCCCTACCTCACCCCTGCCAATGCTGGGGCTTCCTGGACCAGTGCTTTTCTCCTTCCTCATTTCCCTCTGGTTAAAATCCTCTTATTCAGCACTGGTCTCTAAGATTGCTTAAGCAAGGACAGCCTGAACTGACGAGAGGACAGAACCAAGCTCACTAAGAAGAAAACATTGTGTTTACGCGATGCCCTTTCCCCAGCCCTCAGGCCTCTAACCTGCCCAGTAGCGCTAATCTTAGGATAATTCTTGTGCTGATTACAAACAGGCCCTTCTTTCTCGCTTCTCAGACAGGCAACTGCTGTGGGCCTCCTGTTACTGAGCAAGTGATTTGGAGTTTCACATTAGAGCCAGAAATTCCCCTGCCTCCAGTCGCATTGACAGCAGAGAGGGGCCCTTTGGTGACAGCCCTGAAAGGCTGGGAGGAGAACGTGCCACCAAGATGAACTGGAGACTGGCACAAGATGGGGCAGAAGTGGGGAGGAACTATTTGAAAAAGCAAGAGGTGCACTCCTGAAACTAGAGAGAGTGTCTGGAAGGGAGAGCTCTCCCTTGGCCAGTGCGAGGAGGACGTGGAGCCGCTGCCTCTCCCTCTCTGCTCTGTGTCTGGTGTTGCTTTGGATGCCAGATGTGGATAAGGAAGACTGCTTGATCGGCCCTACCTGAGCAGCCAAGCAGTGCAGGTGTGAGGATTAACACAGCGGAAACAGGAGCTCCAAAGTCAAAATGACAGGGCCTTTAAGGCATTTCTGGTACCTCTTTTGAGCCATTTACGTTTTCCCCCTGCTCTGTGCTGACGGTGCGGAACCTGCTTGAATTTCTCTCTCCTCTCCTTTCTCTCCCCCTCCCCTGCTCTCTCTCTCAAAATAAGTAAGTTTTAAAAAAAAAAAAGTTTTCCCCCTGATTTATCTTTGGACTTGAGTTAAGTGGCTTCTTAAGCTTCCTATGGTGACCTTTTCTAGCATTCTTCAGACCCTAATGTTGTCAGTGCCTTGCATGGTTTATAGTTTCTTCTCAAAAAAGGGGTGTCTCTATGAGAAAATGTGGGCTGGGCACTGCCGGCTTCCTTTCATCCCAAACATCACCTTTATGAGTGTTTAGACACAGCTTGTGGATGTCCTATCCCCCTAGCTGGATAGGAGGGTTCGTCAGAAGCAGAGGGTCTCGCCTTTGTTCCTTAGAGGAGGAAGAAAAGTGGGAAGAGAGGGGGAGACTTTCTGTTGGGGTCTGAGTCACACCCTTCTTGTACCATTTGTCTTCCGAAATGAGTTGACTTGTGGCCTTCATGGAGAGGGCAAGTGGCCAAGTGTCTTTGACTCAGCTTTTGGGGAACATGGAGGACTTAGAAAGGACCTTGGCTCTTGAAAAACAGCCACCAGATGTTCGGTCTCCCCTGATGGAGCTGTTACTCGCAGTCCCAAGGATAGACAGTCGGAGGGGAGAGTTCTTCATGTGGAGCTATAGAAGCCGCTTGCCCTTCGTCTTCAGTCAAGGAGGAAGACTCCTGAGCCTTAGCTTCTTGGAGACTTGGCTCTGGGGCTGAGCTGGTCCGTGGCCCAAGTCCTGAAGCTCCTTGGAGTTCTCTGACACCTTCTAGAGTAAAAGTGGTGGCTTCCTTGTTCCCCTCAGGGCGGGGGCTTTTGCTGTCTGGAAGGAAGCTACCCGGAGGCCTTTGGACTGAAAGGCATGGTGGGTTCTCAGGGACTGTGGGGAAAAATACTTCTGTCCGAGTTGCCATTAGAGCCAGAAGGCCAAATTCCTCCGCTGGGGCTCCGGTTCCCTCCTGATCACAGATGTCTGCCATGGTGCCCTTTATTTTATTGCCTTCTGGATCCGTGATTTCCCATCGACACAGCTCCGCCATCCTCCCTATACTGCTTACTCCGTGGGGACTGACTTGGGGTTGGTCAGTCTCCGGAGCGTCCCCCAAACCTGAGCAGACTGTCTCCTGCTCTCTACCGACTCTCGCTGGTGCTTGTGGAAAGTGTTCTTCAGTCCCCCGAGATGCTGCCTTCTGAAGGATCCTCTCTCCTTGCCCTTGGGATTCTCTGTCCACCTCTTGTTCCAGTCCCCCTGTCTCTGCAGCTTCTGTCTTCACCTCCCAAGGGCAGATGTCTGCTCCTTTAGCAGACGGAGACTCTTCTGCTTCCCACGCACACACTTCTGCTGCCCTGGCCCCCACACCGCCTGCTGCCTCAGAACCGCCTTTGCTTCTCTCAGAAGGCTGTGGGGCTGGTTGTGGAGACAGACCCCCACAGTCCTGGCTCTCCCAGGGACACACCGCCTCCTGTTTCCCATCTGCCCTCTCTGGCTTTTCCTCGACTGCCACAGTTTGGGGCTCTGGTCTTCCTAGGGCTTTCCCCTTCTCCTCTTGAGGCGTCCCTTTCCCATCCTGTCTTGCCATCCCTTCGTCAGGGACTCTTTCAGTCACCTCCCAGGGGCAGATCTCAGCTTTGGTGCTGCCGTCAGGTTCAGGAGCATCCCACGGGCACACCTCAGCGAGCCTGCCCCCAACGCTGACCAAGTCCTGAGAGCCAACTTTAGGCTGGTCACGGCACCGACCGTCCAGGCGGGAGAAGGCGCCTGCTGGGGCCAGGCCCTCCCATGGACAGATAGACTGTAGCTCCTTGCTTGCTTTGCCCCCATCTTCAGTAGTGAATTCTCCTGCCTTGGAAGATGGGCCTTTTTCTGGGGTTCTGCGTTCCAGGAGGGAGCCCATCTTTGCGTCTTGTGTCGGGTCCGCTTCCTCTGCTGACTCATCCCTCGCTTCCAAGGAATGGACCTCGGCCATGTTGCCACTCATGCTGAGGGATGAGTCTGAGACCTCAGGGCCCTGAGCAGAGGGTCCCCTCAAGTTCTTCTCCCAAGGACAAATACCTTCCTGTTCTTGACTCTGTTTTGTCTCCCACTTTGATAAGTCTTCTCCCAGGGAGGGGAGTCTTCCCTTTTCTAGAGTTTTTTCCTCCTGCTGTGCTGAGTCACTCCCCCTCTCTTGTTCCAGTCTTGTCCCAGTAGCTCCTTCATTCAGCTCCCAGGGACAGATCTTGGCTTTCTCACTGGAAGGTGCTTCCTCCACTTCCCAGGGACACACCTCAGCTGCCCTGCATCCCACACGGTCCTGTTCCTGGAGCCCAGCTTTTGGTCTGTCAGTGCCCAGAGTGTCCGAATGCTGAGAGGAGTCCCCCGGATCCAAGCTTTCCCAGGGACAGGCCACCTCCCGCTCCCAGGCTGGCCTCTCTGGCTTCATTGGAGCGGTAACAGCTATCTCGCCGGGTCCACGACCTGCAGAAGGCTTTCCTGTGTCATTTGGAAATTTCCTAATGGCCTCAGCTCCCAAAGCTCTTTCCTGCCCTGCTCCAGCACTCACCTCCCAGGGACAGACCTCAGCCTTCTCAGCACGCGTGGTTTCCTCCGTGTCCCATGGGCAGATCTCGGCAGTTTTGCTCCCCACACTGCCCGACACATGGAAGCTGGCTTTGGCTCCACTGGCTTGAGGACCTGGTTGTGGGGAGAAGCCGCCAGTGTCCACATTCTCCCAAGGACAGACTGCTTCCGGCTTTCGGATCTGTTCCTCAGGCTCTGCCCAAGCTGCGTCATCTTTGATCCCTGATGTTCCCGGCATTTTCTCTTTGTCCTTTTGAGATTCTCCTGCTTTTGCTGCCTGTCCCGATGTCCAGTCCTCTCTTGTTTGTTCATTTACCTCCCAGGGACAGAGCTCAGCCCTGGCGGGTGTTACTTCCCTCAGTTCTGGCCTGGGATCTTCCCAGGGACACACCTGCGTTGCTCTGCTTCCTCCGTTGCTAAGGAATTGGCCCCCAGCTTTGGCTGAGGAATCACCTGGACATGGGCTGGGGTGCCCAGGGGCTGTGCTCTCCTGGGGACACACTGACTCTTGCTGTTGACTACTTTTCTGCACTGCTTTTCCAGTTTGTTCCCCCATCTCTCCAAAGAGCCCTTTTCTAGAGGCTTTCCCCTTTCCCTGGAGAAATTCTCCACCTGTCCCCTGACTCGGCCTCTCCTTCCCCACTACCTCGTCACCCAGCTCCCAGGGACAGACCTCTGCCTTCCTGATGGGAGCATCTCCTGCCTCCCACGGACACACCTCCAAGGTGCTACTGCCCAAACTCCCGGAGCACACAGGGGTTCCTGGGGCCGGAGTAGAGACTGCTGAGGGGCCCCGGAAGTCTGTCCTCTCCCACTGACAAAAAGACTCTAAGTCTCCACTTGGTTTCTGTTCTTTCCAGAATGTTGCTTTCTTGGGGCTTTCCTGCTTTTCCTGGGGAGGCTTCACTCCCTCCTGGAACGGTTTTCCATTCTCTCCTTCACACGCCTCCCAGGGACAGAGCTCCACTTTGCCAGGGTCAGATGTACGAGCCCCCGGGCCTGGGGCTCCCCGCTGAGGCCTCTCCACCTCTCTAGCTTCTCTCCTGCCCGCTGCCTCAGACCTGCTGTCGCTTCTGTCACAGTCCTGAGGGGCTGACCAAGGGCTCTCAGGATCGGCACCCTCCCAGGGACATACCACCTCCTGCCCCCTGACCAGCCTCTCTGGCTTTTTCCGAACAACAACAGCCACGTTTGGGGGCCCTGACCTTTCCAACGCTTTCCTTCTCCCTTGGGGGTCCTCTAGATCTTGTCGTTGTGTCCCCTTCTCAGGGGCCCCTTCACTCTCCTCCCAGGGGCAGATCTGGCCCTTGTTGCTACCGGCAGGCTGACACGCTTCTGACTGGGTGACTTCCCTGGGGCATACGTCTGCCGTCCCGCGGTCAGCACTGCCCGCGGGCTGGAGGCCAGCTTTGGGCGGTCCCCGCCACCCCACAGGGGCTTCTTTTGCGCGTTCGGCGTTTTTGTCCCCGACTGTGCCCTGCCTGGCCTGCCTCGGTGTAGCGGGCCCCGCTTTACCCGCTCTCTCTGCTTTTCCTTCCCCTAGACCTTGGGACGCCCTCCTGCCTCGGTCTTCTTGTTCCCTGCTGCCCTCCCGGTGGTAGACTTGGAGCATTCGGCTGGTGTGAGCGTTCTGTTGGTTCTGGAGGGTCTCCTCATCGTCACAGGGTGCGAGGGCGGCTTGCTTACTCACCGCCTTGGGCCGGCCTAGCCTGGGAGATCGGGGGCAGGCCCCCACGCCCTCTCCCGAGGCTCTGCCCTTCTCCTCCGGCTCCGGACTCCCTTCCCCGCTCTCCTTCTCTCTGTGAGTGCTCCGGGAACGGGTCAGAGCTTTGATAGCCAGGCCCAGACTGTGCATGGAACCCTGCTGAGCAGGGGTCTTGAGGCTGTGGGATTTGGAGAAGACCTTGGACTTGTCCTCGTCCCCCTCACCAGCTTCGCCTTGGAGATGTGCATCCCCTGTGGCCATCCCGCTCTCCCCCGGCCCCTTTCTCTCAACTGCAACCGACAGGGCCCTCCAGAGCTTGGCCCGTGCTGGGGCAGGGGCGTGGTGGCCTTGCTCTGGCCCCGGGGGGCCCTCTTGAGCCACATTTCCTTTCTTGACTGGCAGTTCTGCATTCTCCCAGGGGCAGATGAAGGTGAGCAAGCTGGGGCTTTGGGGGGAGATGGGGACTGGTGCCAGGGTGGGGAGCGGGGTCGGGGTCGGGAGTGGGGCCGGGGCCGGGGCCGGGGCCGGAGCTGGCATCAGAGCTGGAGCCAAGGTGGACGTGGGAGATAGCATCCTCGGCTCGCCCAGGCAGGCCCCAGACAGGACCATGATGGGTGTGGAGACCTGGTGCCGGACGGGCGGGTGAGGCCGTCTTTTGGCGGCCTCCTCTGGGAGCCTTCCAGCGGCGGTGGCGTGAGAGCTGTCCACACTGCGGCTCTTGGCAGGGGAAGGTGGGGCTGACAGGGGGACCCCTTGAGCTCGCTCCAGCCTCCTGGCCGAGAGCCTCCTCACTGGGCTGGCCGAGGCCGCCTCGGCCTTCTTCCTCTCCTCTCGCTCCTTCGCCTGCCGGTAGGTCTCCTCCAGGTAGGCCTGGCTGGCCACGAGCAGGGCCTTTTCCCTGGAGCCGGCCACCACGCTGAGCGACTTCTGCAGGGACACGGGCCGGGCCCTGGGGAGCCTCTCGCACACCGTCAGGTTGTGGGCGCTGGCTGACCTGAAGCCCAGGGTCGGGGGCCCCTCGGCCGACTCGCGGCTCTCCCTGCTTTCCCGCGAGGCCTTCTTGGCCAGCTTCCTCCTCAGCAGCGAGTCGAGGAGTGGCGGGTCCTGCTCCCGCCGGCGGCTGTGGCGGTCGTGGTCGTAGGCGCTGCGGGACTTGCGCAGGGCTGGGGGTCCCTCGGGGTCCTGGAGGCTGGAGCTGAGCAGCCGGCGGCGCGAGGAGCCGGGCAGGCTGCCGAGGCTGGGGGAGCCCGAGTCCCGGGAGTGCTGGCGGGCCAGGGCCTCCGGGAACTCGGCCAGGTACCTGATGAAGGAGCGGCCCAGGCCCTGGCGCGAGCTGCCCCGCTTCTTGGGCAGGTGCGGGTTGTTAGCGGCCATCTCCTTGGTCTTGTGGACCTCTAGCTGGGCATAGAGCTTCTTCAGCTCGTCCTGTGGGAAGAGGGGGTAAGAGGAGAGCAGAGCCCCCTGGTCAGCTGGACGGCTAAGCCCTCTCCATCCCCCTGGAGGCTGCCCTGCCTCCCTCTCAGTCATTGTTTGGACCCACGTCCCTGGAACATCTCTTTCCCTCCAAGCTGTGTCCCCTCCGCTTTGCTTTGCAGACTCTCAGAATTCACCTGTCCTCTCCCAGCCAGGCCCTCTGGGCTCCGAGGACGCAGGGTGCACCCCTTTCTCTGGGGCACAGTCACATGATGGGAAGCCACTGGCTTGGGGGACGGGAAACCTGGGCTTGAAGCTGCCAACCCGTCATGGGCCTGGAGGCTATTTTCTCGAACTCTCGCTCTGCTTCCACGAAGTAACTAGGGGGTGCCTGGCTGGCCAAGTTGGTTAAGCGTCCAACTTCAGCTCAGGTCATGCTCTCACAGTTCATGAGTTTGAGCCCCACATCAGGCTCTGTGCTGACAGCTCAGAGCCTGGAGCCTGCTTTGGATCCTGTGTCTGTCTCCCTCTGTCTCTCTCTCTCTGACCCTCCCCTGCTCATGCTCTGTCTGTCTCTCAAAAATAAAGAAACATTGAAAAAAAATTTAACAACAACAAAAAAGAACTGGCCACCCACTGTAAGCTTTCTTAAGAGGATCGCATGAGCTCAATGGTGTGAAAAGTGTCACATTCAGGTGCAAGTGAGGGAATGGGACTTTGAGAGTCATCCACTTTGGATTTCTCCCCAGAGCCAGCATCGGGAGAGAGATGGGGTGCTGCTCCACAAAGGGGGGCCCAGGGACCATTGCCGTGGCAGTGCACCCCAATTCTCTGGCCTTCTTGCTTGGGTGGGGCCTCAGGTCAGCCTATTCCCAGGGGAGGAGAGCCCAGAGGGTGAGGAGGACATGGGGGAAAACCAGGCAGAGACAGTTGCAACAAAGAAGGAGTTGGGAGATATAAATGAGTCAGGCGTCCAGAGGTCCCATGGAGATGGAGGGAACGGACAAATGGCTTCCCGAGATTGTTAACCACACCTTAGGTTTTATAAAACGGGCTTAGACCGCCAAGTTTCCTTATTTCCTACCCACTGAGCCTCTCATTTGGGTTCCGTGACTATTGACACTCCTAAGCAGAAAAAGAAGAGTAAAGATGCTCTCCTGATGTAAGACTCAGAAAGAACTTCCTTTCTCAAAGACCACCAGGTCCAGGGAATGGGTATCCTGTTGTGGAAATCCCTGGTAGCCACTAACTGCCTGAACTGCCTAGCCCCATAGCTGGCCCCAGGGTCACCAGCAACCCAAGTATAACGGGGACTGAGAGGCTTCTTAGTCTGTCCCTCGTATTACCTCTGCTGAGTGGGATCAGAGCTCTACTCACGGGTCTGACTCTCACTTGCCAAGCAGCCTGGGCCACAGGGATCTGGGTTCTGGGACTTTAGGGGTCTTTCCACTTGGGTGGTGTGTGGCCTCATTTGAATAGAGTCAGGGGAAGCAGCTTAGGGTAATGGTGGAGAAGGGAGGGAGGCAGGTCTTGGAGGGAAAGCCGGGGGCAGGAGGGGACCTGCAGCAGTACACAGCCCTGGTGGCAGAGCGGCAGCGATTCTGGCCCAGCCCCTAAAATCTAACATCCGAAGGAGACAAGGAGGGCGCCACATACCCGAATGTCTCCGGGGTCCAGGCTGCGGTCGCTCCACGCTGAGGCGATGCTGCTGTCCAGGTAGGACGCTGACCGCTGCAGGTCCAGCTCATCCTCATACACCTCATCCACAATCTCCTCCCGGGGAGGAGCCCCCGGCTTCTGGAACTGGCCAGCGTGGGTGTGACAGGGAAAAGAAGTCACCTTGGCTCCTTGTCCATTTCTGTTCCCACCTGCCTCAGGAAATCCAGTCTTCACACCCTCTTTACTTTAATTTGCAATTCTGAGGGCACGGAGACCTTTGCTCCTCCTCATTCTCCCTGGTTTTCTCTAGCTCAGAGACCGGGGAGGGGAGGTCCTAAGCCCCTGCCCCCACAATTCCTAGCCATGTCCTTCAGCTCCCCAACCGATCTCTCTGTAACTGCTTCCAAGATGATTGTTCAGAGTCAGAGTCCACCAAAAGAAACTGCCAGTTGTGTTACAAGGACCCCCTACAGCCCTAGCTCTTATTTCCTTTGCCCTGGGATTGGAGGCAGAGAGATACAATAGCTTCCTCCCCACCCCCACCCCAAGTGGGCTCTCATCAGGTCCCTGTGGCTCAGCTCACTCACCCCAGGTGTCATGCTCACTCTGACCTGGAGAGGGCGCCGCGGCGGCAGCAGATCCACGGTGCCCCTTACAGAGGGGTGGGGGTCTGGCTCACAACCAGGAGGGGGAAGATCTCACCTTAGGAATGAAGATCAGAGCCAGTGTGGTGGTGACCGTGCTGTGGGTGTGGAAGAAGAAGAGGAGCAGGGTCCAGTCCGGGTGCAGGGAGGGAACCAGCACAAACCTGAGGGTGGGAGAGAGGGGAATGTTACCTGTGGGTGGGAGGGAGGGGCCTCTTCCCTCTCACCTGTCTCACTGACTCACCTCCTGGCCCAAGCCCTGATCTCCATGGAAATGCTAGATGGGTCGGGAAGGGCAATTTTCCTTCTTCCTGCCCTGTCTAGGATCTAGGTTCTACTTCAAGCTCACATTAACCCCCGCCTCCAAGAAGGCCTCCCAGACTACTCTTCTCTGGTTGCCTAGAGCACAGACTTGTCCTCCGCACCTCTGTTATGGACTGCCCTGTGGGTTGATTCTGCCCATACCACAGGGCCAAGTCCTTGTGGATACTCATAGCAGGCCTGTTGCCGGATTGGCTCAGTGTGAAGGTGGTGGGGGAAGGCAGGGAGAATGGAGCCCATGTGGGAAGGAGCATGGTGGAGGTGCTGGAGATGCGGCTTAGGAATAGGAGAGGTGCTAGGACTGGGCATGCTTCCTCTTTTTGGGGGTTGGGTGAGACGTGGGGTGCAGGAAGGGTATCTGTGCAGTAGGGAGAGAGCTACAGATGGGAGGCCTTCCTCACCCTGCTGAGCCATAGCTATGCTGCAGGGTTGGCTGTGGGATGGGGTTCCCTGACCCGGGAGAGGCAGGCGTGGTGTGCAAGTGGAAGGAGTGGTGGGTAGGAGGGCCCGCCCTCACCTGGCCGCATGGAAGGCAGCGGAGAATAGCAGCTCATTGTGCAGGGCGATGCCCATGTAGCGCGGCTCATGGAAGGCCGAGGGTACAGCCCGGGTGGCATAGCAGAGGAAGCTGCCCCAGCACAGGAGCAGCATCTCGGCTGTAGGAAAGTAGGGCCACTGAGTCAGGCACTGCCCCAGCAGCCCTTTCTCTGTAGGGCGTGCCGGGTGGAGCCTGGGCTGGGGGTATGGGGACCAGGCAGAAGGACTAGGTCAGGAGCACCCCCGGAGGTGCAGAGCTGAGGGCCAGAGTGAGGCGGGCTCGGCAGGAGCAGCTCACCCACAACCATGATGTAGTCCCAGCGGTCGTGGTGGCAGAGGTAGAAGTGGCGGCCCGCGAGAGTGTGGCCTCGGGTCACCAGGGGTGTGTGGATGCCTCGTTCCAGGGCCCCCACCGTCCACACAGCCAGGAAGCCCAGCACTAGCAGCAGGAGCAGCCCCAGACGCCGCAGCAGCCGCCCGTTGCTTAGGTGGGGGGCCCGCTGGGCCGTTCGGGACAGAAACAGCTGGAGCACTCTACAGGGGCGTGGGGGGAAGGACCCAGGAGAGGGGGCCAGGTCTCTGCCTCCATCCGTGGCTCCCTTCCCCTCCACGATACCTGTCCTCCTGTCCTTCCCATGGTTTGCTGCCTCCCTGCCCCCCCTGAAATGTTACATGCTGGGGGAGGGCTGCGGTGACAGGGGCAGGCCTGGGGGTGGGCACGCACAGGGGGGTGGAGCTGGCTGGGAAGAGCTCCACTCCGTTCCAGATGAGCAGGGACAGCCTGGAGTGGGCAATATGAGAGCAAGACCCTACCTATAAAGCTTGAGTATAATGGTGCCATAGACAGTGGCAAAACCCAGCAAGCGGACCCAGCGGAGAACAATGCAGCGGAAAACACTGGGCTTGAAGTACAGGATGAACACCTGGTGGGAGGGGGGACAAAAATAGCTGCTTTTCACTGCACTTCTTTAAAAAAATAAAAAGTCTTCCTTATTTTTGAGAGAGAAAGAGTGTGAGCGGGGGAGGGGCAGCGAGAGAGGGTGACAGAGGATCCGAAGTGGGCTCTGTGCTGACAGCAGTGAGCTGATGCGAGGCTTGAACTCACAAACTGTGAGATCATGACGTGAGCTGGGGTCAGACGCTCAACAGACCGAGCCCCCCAGGCATCCCACCGCTCAACAGACTGAGCCCCCCAGGCATCCCACCGCTGTACTTCCTCTATGTGCTAGGCCTATGCAAAGCACCTTGCTGACCTTCCTAACAACCTTGCAATAGACGCATCATCACCTCCCTTCTGCAGAGGAGCAGCTCAAAGTAACAGAGAGGTTAGGTAAATTGTCCTAAGTCACACAGTAGGTCGGAGGGCTCTTTTTAGCCTGGACTGTTGGACTCCAGAGCTCACTAGGCCAGCCTGTTGTTTGTAGGTACCAGTATAGGGATTTGGAGGTTTCTGAATCTCCCCCAAGAGGGCAGAAAGGAAGAAGGCTTCTGGGTTTTGGAGGGCGCCAGCCAGGGATCAGGCGGGGTCGGACTCTGGCCAGGAACTCACCGGGAAGTAGAGAAGCAGGGATCCAAAAAGGATGGTTTCCAGCAGGACAACTCCAGAGGCTCGGATCCTCTGTGAACCCAGGAAAGAGAGAGGTGTATAAGCAGGGCAGTGGGAGAACAGAGCCTGGACGATGGTGGGGGAGAGTCTCAGGCCCCTTTTAGGGGTCACTTCTAACATCAGCTCTGCCCTCTCCGCCCACGGCCACGCCCCCACTCCCACCTCAGGCTCTCAGCTCCACCACGCTAATCAGGGCCAAGGTCAAGGTTGTCCAAAGCTCGAGTCCCCCAGCCCCACACCTCTCCCAATCCCAGCATGGGCTTGTTGTAGACCCGGACTCAAATCACAAGTTGCTGGAGCCAGAAGTGATCTCACGCCTTCCCTCAAAACTTTGGGTCAGACTGATTCTTTGTCTACATAACCCATTCTCTGCCTGGTAACCATTTAGTTGACCCTCAAGCCTGGCTCAAATGTCAAGTTCTCCCCAAAGTCTTTGCCAGGCTGCCTCGGGCAGGACAACAGTCTCAGGTTCTCTGAGCTGCTACAGCAACTAACACACACTTCCCCCCTCGCCTCTGTTTCACTGCACTATCGTTTCCCTTACTTGTCTGCTTCCTCCATTCAGCCGGGAGCTCCCTGAGGGGTCTAGATCACTAGGTCTCCCTAGTACCTACACTGTGTTTTGAGTCAAGTCCAACGCCTACGTTTTCCAGGTGGGGAAACAAATCTAAGGCAGTGGGGTCACAGAGTGGGTTAGATGAAGAATTAAGACCAGAACCCATTTCTTTGGAGTTCTAGTCTTGGGTCCTCTCTGGTGGTCTCTAGCTGACCCTAGGGACTCAGGACAGGTAGGAGGCGTGCAGGAGAGATGTGGGGCCTCGCTTGCCTTGCTCCGGCGGCAGCGGTAGGAGGCCAGCATGCTCAGGAAGACAGCCAGCATGCAGCAGGCCTGGCAGCCCAGCACGGCTGCCCGCAGCGCCAGAGCCGCCTCCACCAGGCACGGTGTGGCATCCACGCAGCTGGTGCAGCCCTCGGCGCATGGCTGGCACCGCAGCAGCCTCCCAGAGCTGCCTTGAGGGGACCCGAATTGCCCAGTAGGCTGGGCGGCACTCTCTTCTAATCCTATAAAGGACGAGATGGGTGCAAGGAGAGGGGCATGGCCGGGGCATCCCAGCCTGCTCCCGCGTAGGTCCCCGGAGCCCTCTCCCTGCCCTCCTGTGGTCTGTCACCACGGGGGCAGGGGCTGGGAAGGGGACGGGAAATGAGAAAGTGGATATTTCCAGGGGAGGACAGGGTAACAGGAAGAGGTGAGACCAGGCTAGGGGTTCATTGCAAGGTCAACCTGCATCAGATTGGCGTGTTATGGGGTCATTTTCTTTTTTTTTTAATTTTTTGAATTTTTAAAAAATTTATTTCTGAGAGAGAGAGTGTGAGCAGGGGAGGGTCAGAGAGAGAGAGAGAGGGAGACACAGAATCTGAAACAGGCTCCAGGCTCTGAGCTAGCTGTCAGCACAGAGCCTGACATGGGGCTTGAACCCATGAACTGTGAGATCATGACCTGAGCCGAAGTCAGACGCTTAACTGACTGAGCCACCCAGGCGCCCCATATGGGGTCATTTCAGAAGGCGTAGACACCCCCAGATTGGACCCTGCCTGCCTCTCCTGCTTCTCTCGACCTTTTGCCCTCGCCCCACAAGTCTCCTCCCAACCCGTCTTTTCGCCTCGAATGCCCCCCACCCAGGGCCCAGCCTCCCCTCCCCAGAATTAACATACCCCCGGAGTGGCTTGCCCCGTAGAAGCCAGGTCGGCAGCGACACAGGTAGTGGCCAAGGACAAAGCCCTGGCTCTCCAAGGGGACACACTGTGGGGATGACAAACATGATAGATATTTATATGGGGATTTCCCTCCCGGGAAGGGACGGAGGATCCATGTACCTTCCTATCCATGGACCCTGGTCTGTACGAGGGGCCCCTCCCAGAAGTCCTCCCTCGTCCTTAGGAAGCCTTCCCCCGCCCCGGAAGCCCTTACTCTATCCCTGCTGTTACCTCTTTTCAACAAAGAGTTTGGGAATAGATCACCCTTTTATTCTGACTGGCAATGACAGGAGCCTCACAGGTCTCACTTCTCAGCGCCCGGCTGTTGCTGGAGTGAGGGGTTGGGGGAGGTAGAAGTAGGGAGACCTCCGAGTCCGATCACACCTATGTGCCTACATCCTGCTTCAAAGGGTCCCCATCAGCCTCCCTCTTTGGCTCACAGGTGAGTTGAAAAGGCCCCCACCGAGGAGTAGTTTCCCCTGCCAGGGGCCATCTGGCTTTGGCACAAGACACAAGA
This sequence comes from Hyaena hyaena, assembly GCF_003009895.1. Classification (NCBI taxonomy): domain Eukaryota; kingdom Metazoa; phylum Chordata; class Mammalia; order Carnivora; family Hyaenidae; genus Hyaena; species Hyaena hyaena. Next base: position 1,854,596 of record NW_024080661.1, on the reverse strand, counting down.
CTGCTTTCCCCAGCCCTAATGCCAGGCTAATGCCAGGCTGGTGGGATGCCAAGGGAAGCTCTTTATTCCACCTCCGCCCACTGATGTTTGCCCAGCAGGGGACGGAGCAGACCTCAGAGCCAGGAGGAGGAGATGAGCACACAGAGGAGGTCAGATCTGCTGCAGGGGATGGTTAGTGACAGACAGCAGTGAGGCAAAGGAAGGGGTTCACCCTGGGAGATTCCATATCCACATCCGGCACCTGACTTCACCTTGAACAGTTAGAGGGTGATGCTTCTGAAACTGGGGCCCAGCTTCCCTTCTTGCCTGGGGCACTGGAACGCGCCCTGTTCTTGCCATCGTCTGCACAGTCAGACAAATGCGTATGGAGAGGAGATGTGGCTGGGCTTAATAACGCACTGAATACCTGCAGCCCTTCTCCATCCCCGGACTTATAGTTCCAAACACATGTGCCCTGAAGAGCAACAGATGCCCAAACCCGCCCCACCTCCCAGCGGGCTGCAGGGCTCGCCTTGGCTTCGCTTCAGCTCAGGAACAACATGCAGTCAAGTGCAACGGCAGAGCGGATTAGTTCCCTGGCCTCCCAGTTTCCCAGCCCTGGGCTTTCAGGATTACCAGCCATTGCTTTCCATTATTCAGACTCTCCTGCATCCATGGCTTTGATTCTGGCGGTATCTGGCTTGGGTTCCATCACCTTTTCTGGCCCCAGAGCTCTTCAAGCTCCTTCTTTGGTTAGATTTCTCCTCTACCCCAACCAACCACTACACTTGTATCCGCAAACACCAACAGAGCATCCTTTGTGGGCCAGAAGGAACCCAGAGCTCTATTGACAAGGAGAATGTAGCCCAGAAGAAGGAAAGGGGGTGATTAATAGAGCTCAGGTGGCGGTTCTGGGGATGGATGTTGAAGCACCCAGTACCAACAGTGGGAGCAGGCAGGGAGGAACACTGAGATTTGAAAGGAATGAGGGTGACTCTCTCCAGTGGGGCATGGGGAGTAGGCTGTAGATGTCCTCACTTTTTTTTTTTAATGTAAGCTCTACGCCCAGTATGGGGTTTGAACTCAAGACCCTGAGATCAAGAGTCGCGTGCTCTACTGACTGAGCCGGCCAGGCGCCCCTGTCACTTTTTTTTCAATGTTTATATTTTTTATTATTCATTCAACCCTAATCGCTATTATGTATCAAGCAGGGGGAGTTGGGACTTTCTCAGAAATGACCATCAATGTATCATTTCTGAATTTTTTTTCTTTCTTCTTTTTTTTTAGTTTCTATTTTTTATGGCAATAAAGTTGACAGCCACCCAGGCGCCCCAGTGCCCTTACTTTTAAAAAGATTGGCATTGGGGCGCCTAGGCGGGTCAGTCGGTTAAGCGTCTGACTTCAGCTCAGGTCATGATCTCACGGCTTGTGGGTTCAAGCCCCGCATCGGGCTCTGTGCTGAAAGCTTGGAGCCTGGAGCCTGCTTCAGATTCTGTGTCTCCCTCTCTCTCTGCCCCTCCTCTGCTCATGCTCTGTCTTGCTCTATATCAAGAATAAATAAAAACAAAAAAAAATTAAAACTAATAATAAAAATAAAAAAGCCTGGTATCTCATCTCTGTCTATTTCATCACTGGGGATTCCCCTGAAGCCCTGAGGTGTGTTTTGTCGGCTACCCCTGGGAGCTGAGTGGTGGTGGCAACGGGGAGAGGGGAAGGGAGTCAGGACCTTAGTGCCCCACCCCCACCCTACTATCCTCCTTACCCTTACCTGGGTGCTGTTGAGATCACAGAGGTGTGTGTTAGAGTACCAGCCTGGCCCACTGGCACACTGATTGATGTCCACGCTCTGAAGGTCGACGTCCATCTGCACCTGCCCCCTAGAGCAGTGAATTGGCAGTTAGGAGTACAGTGAAGGATGTCAAGGTGTACATGTGTCCTTGGGCCCCAGACTATGGAGGAACGCAAGCTTTGCAGACTTTAGCATAGTGGCTGCAGTGTGTCAGGTCAGAGGGCAAAGCTGCATTCCATTTCTCTAGAGCTATGAATCCTCACTGTCCCTGTGGCCAATGATCTGGTTCCCTGTAGGGCTGTTCCCCAACATCCCTCAGCTTTTCAACATCCTAGCATTTCCTGGCTTCTATCAGCGGGTAGAGGGAGGGGGCATGTCAAGACATGAGGGAGCTGGGCTCTGATGATCTGTCTGAAGGGGATTTTCACACTTCTCCATTGCATGTACACACACACACACACACGCACACACACACACAGAACTCAGCTATTAACCACCCCCCTCACTCTCCCCAAACCACATCTGAACTGATCACAGCCAAGCAACCGGGGAACGGAGGGGCCCCGCCCAAGTGTTCCCCATCCCTTCTCAGGGCTGAGTGGGGAGAGCGCTGGCTAGAAGGGAACCTTGCTAGGAGCAATGAATGGGGACACGCAGCTGGGAAAACAGTGTTGAGTGTTGCATGTCTTGTACTCTGTGTCCGTTTGCTGCCTCCTTCCCACCAGGACTCCCAGTCACCTCTTTATTCTCAAGGAGGAAGTCGGTTGTTTGAAGAGTACCCGTCAGGACAGGCAGGGCTGGAACCTTCTTGATATAAGACTATAGCCATTGGGAATGACCCTGAGGACCTGGCCAACTCCTAGACAGAAAGGGCAATGGTTCCAAGCTTCTCCCCTCCCCCCTGCCCCAACCCAAGAACTTTTCCTCCCTTGGAGAAGTCCCCTTTTACAGTTCTAGATGGCTAGAGAGAGGCAGGTGTGACTCCCGGAGTGGCCTCCAGGACATCTCGTGGCGCATGGGCCGTCACTGTCATCTGCATCAAGCCCGCTCCTGCTTTCTACCCACCACTCAGACCTGGGGGCCAAGACCTATGCCCTGCTACATCCACACGTACACACACACACACACACACACACACACACACGGGTATACCTACACATAAGTGGATTGAGTCATACGCACTGTGTCACTATGTACACTCGCACCTGTGTGTGCTAACAGACAGTTATAGAATCCCAGAGTCAACTGCAAATACACACAAGCTGAATGCGACTATGCACATCTGTGCCCCCCAGATACGTATGTGCATGCCAAATGGCCCACGCACAGCTGGCTGGACTCGAGCCCCCCACCCCCACATACCCACAAACACGTCGAACGCTGCACAAGCCTACTTACCTGACCTCTGGGCTGAGGTCTGGCTTGAGTCCATAGAAGGTGGCAGAAAGTGTGAGAAGCCAGCCAGGACGGAGCCGGCCGTCCTGGCATTCCAGGAAGGGAGGGGATAGCTTCACGTGCTGCATGTCTCCCACATAGCCATCCCCCTGTGGCCACTTGGGGCTGCCGAGGCTGCCTAGGTCATTGGTGAGCACCCGCTTCTGCAGGGCAGAGGTGTCCGGGGCCCCGGTTGGGCTCTCCTCCTGTACTCTGCTTCCAGACAAGTCCTGAAGGATGGTCTCCTCCCCTCTCCGGGTGGCCTGCAGGGCCAGCTGCAGGTGGCTGGCCCCCGGTGGGGGGTTAAAGGTCAGGAAAGCGCGGTATGCCCTTGGGTCCCCCTCAGCCACACTGCGGACCAGTGCCTGGTACCACTCCACATCCTCCTCCACGCTGGCCTCACGGATGTCGTTGGCCTGTAGCAGCATGTTGAGGAAATTGGCGGCCTGGGCAAGGGTGCCCGCCGCCCGCCATAGGACGGAGGGGAGCCCTGGCCTGGCTCCTGCGCCGCGGGCTTCGTAGCGCTCAGTGCAATTGGCCCCCAACAGCTGTTGGGCATCTCCAGAATAAAGAAAAGCCAGAGCTGCCTCAGCCCCCTCTGGGGGTCCCCATGTAGGTATGGACCCCGGTTTGACTTGGGAGGACAGTGGTGGCAGAGAGCGGAGGGGCCGTGGATCCCCCTGAGCCCAGCTGCAGAAGAAACAGCAGCCCAGCAGCCCCCATACAGGGCGGGGCACGACCACCGCTCTGGGGCCCATCTTCGGGAACCCGGGGGTCCAGGCTGCCTGGGGGATCTGCAGGCTCAGGAGAGCCCAGGCAGAGGCTGGCTGGCCCCACACCTCCTCTGCTCGCTTTCTCTCTTCCTCTCTCCCTCTCTCTCTCACGCTGGGCTGTCTTGCCTGATTTTCCTTTTCTCTAACGTCATCAGCTGGCTTCTGGATGCAGTCATGAGGGCTCTGCCCCTCCTCTCTCAGTGTGACCCCCCGTTGGAAACCCTGGTAATCCCGGCACCAACCCTCTTCCCTCCTCCTCTCATCCAGCATCTGAGCTCCCTGCCCCCCGCTCCCCACCCTACATCAGCTCCAGAGAGACATAAATGGGAGGGGAGAGGAAGAGACCAGTTGTTCTCTCCCTCCCTCCCTCCCCCCTCCCTCTATCCTTTGCTCCATTAGGAGAGATGGGCAAATCCAGGATGGGGTGCCATAGCAACCGCAGATGAGCTTGTGCCCCTCTCTCCACCCCTTTGCTCCACTCAGCCTCCTGGCAGCAACTGCGACGGGCATGATAAAGGGCCAAGCTGCAGCTCCTGGCAATCTGCTCTGGCTGCTGGTATCCCCCCGTCACAGTGCTGCCGAACTGGAATTTGAGCCTCGGGGTGGCAAGGGTGGGGAAGAGAGCCTAATATAACTACAATCAATCTTTGGACAAACTGTGGCAGTTTATTAAGTGTTTTTCATGTGCACTATCTCAATGAATCTTCCCCACAAGTGTGTCAGGGTCAGTCTCCTTATCCCCATTTCACAGATGCAAACACTGAGGCTCAGAGACTCACCTGAGATCACAAAGATGCTCACTTTAAGTTGAGACTCAGGGGCTCCTGTGTGGCCCAGTCAGTTAAGCATCCGACTCTTGGTTTAGACTTGGATCATGATCTCGCGGTTTGTGGTGTTCGAGCCCCTCATCGGGCTCTGTGCTGACAGTGCAGAGACTGCTTGGGATTCTCTCTTTCTCCCTCCCTCTCTACCCTCCCCTGTGCACGCCCTCTCTCAAAATAAATAAATAAACTTAAAAAAAAAGTTGAGACTTAAACGCAGAGTTGTGACTCTCCACACTGCCCCCGCCCATCAAACCCACCATGACCCTGTTATTCAACCTTAGAGACCTTAATAGAGCCTCCTTCCAGAGGAGTGAATCAAGGCCCAAAGAGGTAAAGACTTCCCCTAGGAGCACACCGTTGTTTGTGACAGAGTGGGGGCCCCCTCTAGGTCTTCACCTCCATGCTGGCCGGGGGGGGGGCTTTCTTCTCCAGCACCACAGAGGTAACAACCATAGCCAATGGGTGTGTGTGTGTGTGTGTGTGTGTGTGTGTGTGATGGGGACAGGGAGAAGAGAGCAAACAAAGTTTTGCTTCTGCTTCTTCCCCTTTCATTTCGTCGTCCTAAGTTCCGTCTTCTTCCTTCAAGACAACCGTACCTAACCTCCCTTGCTCTTCCTGGTTTCCTTACCCCTCACAGCCTTCCCTGCGTTGGACCCTTGCAGGTTGTCATAGAACAAATCTTCTGCCTTCCTCTCCCTCCCTCTTTCATCACGGGTGCTCCCCACTCACCCAGCCGCACATACACATGCCGTCTCTTGGCTCCTTCCCCTCGCGCTCTGCCCACTCCCTGCAACCCTGGCTGTCCCAGAGCACTGTAGGAAGGAAAGAGTGGTGGTTGCTAAAAACTTCCCTTCGCAGGGAAGAGCTTTACAGGTGGGCTCTGCACACAATTCTGCCTCGGAACCTAACTAGGGACATAATAGGTGGGAGGGGGGCGAGGGGGTTTGAGGACAACCCCCCATCAGAACCGCTATGATGTCAGACCTGGATGTGCCTGTAGCCCAGACCTTTCTGGGATAGAGAAGGAAACTAAAATGAAAACTGATGGCCAGTGAAATTAACCTTCTCAAAGCCACAAAGGCAATGAGCGGAGTCAGACCTGTATTATACATCCATATTCTCTCCGTGGCCACTCTGCTTCTGTGTGCTAAGAGAGGGGGACGAAGGGGGAAGTGACCCATTCCAAGTTCTTGGTCTTACTGGTTACTGTTAGCGGAGGGGCAGCAACACACTATAAAGACATAATAAGAATCCCCCCCCCCCCCGCCAAGAAGCTTTTCATAATAATGACAACTGACATTTGGGTAGTGTTTTAGCATTTCTGTGTAGGTTTTCGTTCTACCCCCACAACAGACCAGTCGGTGGGGGAATTATTATTGAATTATTTTTACCAATGAAACACAGGTTCAAAGGCACTAAGTCGTTTGCTCTTGGTCATACAACTAGGAAGTGGAGTTATTAGGACTCAAGCTAGCTGTAAGGCTCCAGGGGAGCATTGTATCCCTCATCGCTGCACCCCTGAAGCCCAGCCCATTGCTGAATGACTAAGTGAACCTCAGGACTGGCTTAAGTTCTCTGAGCTTTTATTTTTATTTGCTTTTAAGTAGGCTTCATGCCCAGTGCAGGGCCCAGTGGGGGGCTTCAACTCATGACCCTGAGATCAAGACCCGAGCTGAGATCAAGAGCTGGACCCTTACCTGACTGAGCCACCCAGGTGCCCCGTTCACAAACCTTTTAAACTAGGGTCCTACCACTGCAGAGACCACCTCAGTGAAAGAGATAGGTGTAGACACAAAACCTGCTCAGCAAATACACACAAGTCCAGCTGATACAAAGATACACTTCTTTTGCTTGGGCATTTAAGGAAATGGTGAAAGGCACTATTCTTTGCCCTATGTTAGAAAGAGCCTGGGTGGGGGTGCCTGGGTGCCAAAGTCATTTCAACTTCTGACTCTTGATTTCACCTCAGGTCATGATCTCACAGTTTGTGGGATCAAGCCCCGCATCAGGCTTTGTGCTGATAGCACTGAGCCTGTTTGGGATTCTCTTTCTCCCCCTCTCTCTGCCCCCTCCTGCTCCCACTCTCTTTCTCTCTCTCTCAAAATAAATAAACTTTTTAAAAAAAACTTTAAAAAAGAGCCTGTGTGTGTTTCTTTGTGCCTCTGTGTGTTCTGGAGGAACGGAGATACCCCAGATGGGGAAACGCCAGGTGGGGACATAGCTTCCCTCCCCAACCAAGACAGTAACTGGACAGCAGAGGGCGCTGCACAGCTACAGACCTTGCATTCATGGGCTAATTAATCGGTTCTGGGGCCAGAAAGGTTTTCCAGAGACAGCCAGGGATCTGGGGTGATCTTCTTAGGCCTCAGGGGTTCTGTGATCCTATAGCAATTTCTCTTCTTTTCTCCAGAAACCTGAGTGACACCTGAGAGGCAGCTGAGGGACAGAGGGTGGTTTTGACATCCACTGTACCTTTTTGAATTGTGGGCACTTAGGTAGACAACTCTCCGAGCTTCAGTTTCTTCATGGGCAAGGAAAGATACTGTGTCGTGCAGAATTGGAGACGAATTCGTATCAGGAGCCCCTTGCAAGGCATGGGGTTGAACAACTGTTCCACACTTATGTTTCAATGGCCCACTCTGTGGCAGGAATAGTCCTTGGCACTGGAGAGTCCATGAATGGGCAAAAAGCAAACCTGGCCCCGGCCCTTATGGAATTTACGGCTTCGTAGCGAAGGCAGATTTTAATCGAATAACCCCACAGGCAGATGAAAAATTACACTTGTGCAAGCAAGTGCAACAGAGGCGTGGTCTTGGAGCTAGGTATGGAGGATGTGCCTCGCAGGAAGACTTCTCTGAGGTAGTGAGGAGTGAGTTCAATCTAGGGAGGAGTAGGAGTTTACTAAGCAAAAAGAGAAGGGAAAAGACTTTCAAGAAGAGGGAACAGTATACGTAATGGCTGTATGTGTGTGAGCCTGACACCGGGCTGGTGGAACTGCAGGGGAGAGAGAGAACAAGGTGAAGGTTGGTGGGAGATGAAGCCAGAGAGAAGCAGGGATCAGATGACATAGGACCCCACAGGCCTCCTTACAGAGTTTTGTCTTTAGCCTAAAAAAGATGGGAAACTATAAAATGTTACAGTCACAGGTTATGGATAAATTTCCAATTTATTTATTTAATTTTAAATGTTTATTTCTTTTTGAGAGAGAGAGAGTGTGCATAGGGGAGTGGCAGAGAAAGAGAGAGAAACAGAGAGAGACAGAGGATTCGAAGTGGGCTCTGTGCTGACAACAGAGAGCCCGATGCGGGGCCCGAACTCACGAACTGTGAGATCATGACCAGAGCCAGAGCTGGACACTTAACTGACTGAGTCACACAGATGCACCTCCATTTTCTCTTTCAAAATCATTTTGAAGTAAACTCCACACCCACGGTGGGCCTCGAACTTACAACCCAGAGTTCAAGAGTTGCATGCTCTGCCCACTGAGCCAGCCAGTGCTGCAACAAATTTCCATTTTATTTATTTATTTAATGTTTTATTTATTTTTGAGAGAGAGAGAGATCGTGAGTGGGAGAAGGGCAGAGAGAGAGAGAGAGAGAGAGAGAGAGAGAAAGGGAGACACAGAATCGGAAGGAGGCTGCAGGCTCTGAGCTGTCAGCAGAGAGCCCAATGTGGTGCTCGAACCCAGGAGCTGTGAGATCATGACCTGAGCCAAAGTCAGACACTTAACCGACTGAGCCACCCAGGCGCCCCAACAAATTTCCATTTTAAAATGTCTCTCTGGCTCCAGGACTCACATCTTCTTTGCCTCAATGCACCCTGAAGTGGAAAGCTGCTAAGTTCTGCTGGCTGATTCTTCCTTCTCATCTCTTGTAGCCCTCAACATCTCTCATGGGAGAATTGCAATGGTTCCTAACTGATCTCTCCACTTGCAGTCTCCGGTGCAGTCCTCTCCTTCCCCTCCAGTCCGGCATCCTCTACACAACAAGCTTTATCTTATGTGATCTTCACAACATGCTTGCAAGTAAGTGAAGCAGCGATCCTTATCCCCATTTTGCAGATGGCAAAACTGAGGTATAAAGGTGCCGGAAGCTGGCTCATTCAGGACTGTGAAAGCCCAACTGTTAAAATTTCAGGAATTTTGCAAGCCAATCATAAAACACAGCCACTATTAAAAATTAAATTACACGCACTTAAAATTAAATGAGGTTTAAAACAAAGGTAATAAATTTTCAAAACTCATCACTTTCTAATAATTTTACTATTATTACTCACTGACGCTCTTGGGGTTGTTATCGTATCTGCGTGATGAAGCTACTACATAAGGGTATGTTACTGCTCATCTCTTTTTAACTCCATGTTCAGTAACAACGTGTGCGGTAGATTAAAATCAGCCAGGGTAGGAATATTTACACCATGGATATTAGCAAATGCTACAAATCAGGGCCTTGATTTATCGTTTTGTGGATTATCTATATTTAAGAAAGTGATGGAGAAAAAGTTAACAACTCAGATTTAAATTTAATGTTAGGACCAGAGTCATTACAATGTGAATAGCAAAAACATTGAGAAAATGTTTTCAGTATTTGAAAGCTCTTTTCTGATTCAGCAAGCAACTCACTCCCATAATAGGACCCTCTTTATTTTTTCATTTTCCTCTTACAGTGACATTGAGGAAAACACCAACCAACATTCGTGTTGCAATTCCTTGGTCAATTGATACCAGAGGCTACCCATACAACAGTCTGCCAAAAATCAATGATTTTTTTTTCACTTTTGGGGTTCTTGGGTGGCTCAGTCAGTTAAGCATCCAACTCCTCATTTTGGCTCAGGTCAAAATGAGAGATCGAGCCCTGCATGCGGCTCGACGCTGACAGCACGAAGCCTGTTTGGGATTCTCTCTCTCAAAAATCAAATAAACTTAAAGAAAAAGATTTTTATTTTTAAATAATGTCTACACCCAAAGCGGGGTTCACAACCCAGAGATCAAAAGTCGCAAGCTCTATGGATTGAGCCATCCAGGCGCCCCAATGAAAGGATTCTTGAGAATCAGTGAGTGATATGGAATTGGCAACTGTATACTATTATTATCTTTGCAAATTGTGTGCTGTACACCTTTACATCAGTAAAATTAATAATAAACACATGTACCCATTATGTATGCATATATTGCTCTCTTCTCTCCAGAAATGTCCAACATTTATCAGCACACCACTGGTTCTAGAACGCACATTATTCATGTGTCATTCCATCAATATTCACTGGATGCCAGCAGGGATACAGATAGTCAATGGAGAAATGCTCCACCGCACCAGAGAGAGGCGGTTTCGGCCTCGGCGCCCGGGAAGTGAAAAGCAAGGGTCGGGGCAGGGGACCAACGGCCAGGCGAGAAGCAGCCCACGGCCAATAGCGGCCTAGGCCGCACTTCACGTCACGCTCCGTGGAGGCCGGCGCGAGCACGCCCTGGGGGAGGGGGCGTGGTCATAGCCTCCCGGAAGTGACGCCATCCGGGGGCGGTACTCGGCGGCGGCGGCGGCGGCGGCGGCGCGCGGCCTGGGCTCGCGCTGAGCTCCGCGCGCCCCCCGCCCCCCTCTATGAGGCAGAGGCCGCGGCGGCCGTTAGCGCTGTCGCTCCGGGGGCCGCGGCGGGCGGGGCTCCGGCGGGGCCCGGCCTAGTCCCCACCCCAGCCCGGCTCCCAGCTGCCCGCCCTCCCTCCCTCTCCCCGATGCAGGGGGCCGAGCTCCGGGATGGCGAGGCGGCGGCGGCGGCCGCTTCGTACCGCGTCCTGAGCCGCCTGCTCGGCTATGGAGAGGCGGCCCCCGAGCCTGGCCCGCCGCCGCCGCCCCCGGGCCATGGCCCCCCGCCGCCACCCTTCCTGCCGCGGCCCGGCCCGCGGGGCTCCCGGCCGCCGCAGCTGATGGTGTTCCGCAACGTGGGTCGGCCGCCGGAGGAGGAGGACGCGGAGGCGGCCCCAGAGCCGGGACCCTCGGAACTGCTGTGTCCCCGGCACCGCTGTGCCCTGGACCCCAAGGCCCTGCCGCCGGGGTTGGCGCTCGAGCGGACCTGGGGCCCGGCGGCTGGACTGGAGGCGCAGTTGGCGGCTCTGGGGCTCGGGCAGCCGGCGGGGCCGGGGGTCAAGACGGTCGGTGGGGGTTGCTGCCCCTGCCCGTGCCCCCCGCAGCCGCCCCCTCCGCAGCCCCAGCCCCCTGCTGCCGCCCCGCAGGCCGGGGAGGACCCCACGGAAACGAGCGACGCGCTGCTGGTCCTGGAGGGCTTGGAGTCGGAGGCCGAGAGCCTGGAGACGAACAGCTGCTCGGAAGAGGAGCTCAGCAGCCCGGGCCGCGGAGGAGGAGGGGGCGGCCGGCTTCTGCTGCAACCCCCGGGTCCTGAATTGCCCCCGGTGCCCTTCCCTATGCAGGACTTGGTCCCCCCCGGGCGCTTGAGTAGAGGGGAGCAGCAGCAACCGCCCCCGCCCCCGCCCCCTCCCGGGCCCCTCCGGCCACTCGCGGGCCCTTCTCGGAAGGGCTCCCTCAAAATCCGTCTCAGTCGCCTCTTTCGCACGAAGAGCTGCAACGGCGGCTCCGGAGGTGGGGATGGGGCCGGCAAGAGGCCTTCTGGAGAGCTGGCTGCTTCGGCTGCGAGCCTGACGGACATGGGAGGCTCCTCGGGCCGAGAACTGGACGCGGGGAGGTGAGACTGGCTGGGGGGGCGGGGGGGGAAGGGGGGCTGGCCGACAAACTTCGTTTTCTTGTTTCATTTCCCTTTCATTCTGCAAACAAGATCCTAACCGTTCTTACGAGATGCTTGTCCTAAGGAGACAGAGAGGCTTGGGGCTAAAGGTGGCGACCTCACCCATTAGGTCAGACCACTAATGGTGGGAACAGCTTTCATTCTAAGGGTTCAGCATCTCTCCTGTTGGGAGATGGTTTGAAACCATCCCCTGACCCCGACCCCGGCCTCGATTTTAAAGTTTTCCCAGGTGTCTGTCTGACATTACTCCTGGTGGGGAGGCTGCTGCAGATGTTTGGTCTTTGGGGCAAAAAGTTGGTGTTGTGACCACCTTGCTTACCGGTTCTGTGCACCAGCACCCCACCCCTTTCACACTCACACGGACAAATGATGCGACACACTTGTGCAGTTGTAGGCCAGCAATCGTTTGGGCACCTCTGTTCCAAACGTTTATTTATCTTTTAAAGTTTTAATTTATCTTTAAGTAATCTCTACACCCAGCGTGTGGCTGGAACTCATTCTGAGGTTAAGAGTGGCACGCTTTTCGTACTGGGCCGGCCAGGTGCCCCTCTACTCAAAACGTTAATATTTTCCTGGTTGGTTCCTTAGATATACTTGGTATCTCAAGCCCGTGTGCTGACAACACTGTGAGAATAGAAAATGGCTTGCCCTCCAGCCCTTGTGAATGTTCTAAGCGTGAGATATAGACATGGGTGTCTGAGTTCTAGGCCAAGTGATGAAAATTCCAAACTTAGATGTTGATTTTTTTTTTTTTTCTCTTCATTTCTGAAGGATGGACAGCACTGTTAGATCTGTATTTGGGTTTAGAAAACTGTCAACTTTTGTGTCAAGAAGTGAGACTTCCCTTGTGGTAACTGCTATTGTGGTTTGCACTGCTCACTGGGTTCTTACAAAGATTGGAAATTGGTCTTGGTGCAGCTCGTATGATGGATTCCTGAGACATGGGCAGCCACAACCCAAGGCTGAAGAACGGGTAGACCGGTATATTTGGGAACTTGACCATGTACCAGAATCACATGGGGGAGCTTTGGGCAAAGATCAGTCTGTGTGAAGGCCCAAGAATTTGAATTTCTACAGGGTTTCCCCACTTGGCCCTGAGTGTGACCTGGACTGGGAACCACGACTCATCCATGGACTTCTTCCTCGGGAGTTTGGGTACTCCAAGAGGAAAGCGTGGGCTCAGTGTTGACTTTGCTCCCCTTTCTGACCAGCTGTGCTCATCTTGGGGGTCAGACCAAACCCAAATTCCCCGAAAAGGTCAATAGGTCGATGTGTGTTGCCTCCTGAGGTGGACCTGTTTTTCTGCATTTGCTTCCCGGTGAACTTCTGCTGGGAGCTCAGGTCTTGAAAAACATGTGGCTGCCGGAACAGCTTTTTTTAGTAATAGGCTCTGCATTCAATGCTCCACTTGACCAGCGCAGATGAAATTTTCATCAGGTTGGGGGAAGGCAGGGGTGAAGTTGTGGGTAATGACATAGGATAGACTGCTAATTTTCTTGTGGTTTGTCTTGCCTTTGTTCCATATTGACCGAGACTTGGTCTAAGATTCCAGAGACCCCAAATATGAGGTGTGGCGTGAAATTAGCTGCTACGTCTAATAGATTAGGAAGAGGGAAATACATATAATGTTATACGGTGTTTTGCCTTTGGAAGCAGAATTTAATGGTCATTGGCTGCTCTTCCTCACACGAAGCACAATACAGATTTCTGCTGCAGAGCAAATTGGGCTGTAGCTCTGCAAAGAAGCTTAGTTCAGGGCACTGGAGAATTACATTTTTTGGTCCAAGGGCTTTTTCTGATGAATTGAAGAAGAACTCGGTATTTGTGTATGAACATTTGGTTGACTGCTATTAGGAGGCAGCGTGTCGTACAGAGAACGTGAACATCTGGATTCCACTCCCAACTCCAGCATTAGCTGGGGAATGAGGCCAGTTTTGTCGTCTTCTGTCGTCTTCATGCTTCCTCTTTTTTTTTTTTCATCTGTAAAATGGGAGTGATTCTTGTTCCTGTCCTTGTAGGAAGAGACTGAAGACAAGAGAAACTGAGCTGGAATATTTTGTGCCTTTGGAGAAGTAATAAGATTGAACTGTTATTTTTTTTTTTTTATGCTCAGGATTTGATGCTGTTAGATTTGCTTGTTAGCTTTTCCACAGCTTACTATGTGCCAGTCTTGTTGGCAGCCTCGCCGCTGTGAGAAACTGGGTAGGTCTGGCCAGGGTAGTTGTGATTTCTATGGATCCGCACCTCCTAAGTAAGTCCACCCTGTTGGGAGGAAGGATGAGTTTGGAATTTTAGGCTGTTCTCTTGTTTTGATTGGGAGGGACCTGGAAGCAGCGAGAAATGTCAGTCTTTTGCCGGAAGGTATATGCCTGCCTCCTTATTGTTGGTTTAGAGTTAATTATCAGTCTCTGCTGCGGTCTTTGCTGTATCTTTTGGCGCTTTTCAGTAACCTCTGGGTGTGATTCTCTGTGCCCTTCTCATCTACCTTTCCCACAGCAATCACTGGAAAGTACTTCCTGTAGTCCTGATAAAAACCTTAAGCGTTTCCATATCTTAACATTAAGCAAACCTTTAGTTGCTTTTATATTTTTTGGAGTCTGCTAAGTGGACCTGCCTGGATATACTGAGTCTCAAGACTCCTATGAATTCGCTTAGAGAACTCTTTTCAAGTGAGGGAAGAAATGGGCCCCCCAACTAATCAGGTTTCTGTTCTGGAGAACTGGGCTAGGCCTTGTAACGCACATATGTTGGAATTCAAAGAGCTGGGCTTGATGCCTGTGGGCCTTGGTGTGATATAGAATTGCTATTTCAGGAAAACCAGTGACGTTCCCTTGTCTGTTTCACATATGCTGAGCTGATTGTCTTCCTTTGTAGTTGCTGAGGAGTAGCATTTGACCTCACCTTTTCAGATCATCATGGAATATGCACATCGTTGGTAATGGGTACCTTGTTAGTTTTTCAAGGTTTGTCCTTTCTGAGTTAACAGGTGAGGCTACCGCTGTCGCTTTTCATAGTTGTGAGGTGGAAAAATGGAGAACAGTTCTGTAGTGGTTTGCTATCTATTTGTTTGGAAAGAAAGATACAATTCTGGAAAGAGAGGCAGGCTCCCTTGGCATCGGTTTGGGGCCCTGCTGTCATGGACAGACCTGAGACGTGAGGAGACATTGGAAAGTCTTTCCTGTTTCCTTGGGTCTTCAGGTCTAAGGGGGTCCTTTTGAGAAGTAGCATGACATGCTAGAGCAAAATGATTTTATGGTGTGTGCTGAGGAAGTTCTGACTTTATGTTTGGGTTTTGGGTCCATACTCCATTGATCTTTTCAACAATTTTTCCACAAAGCGGTTGTGGTTGGCATCTCTCTTTCGGAATGAGCAACCTAGCTTCAGAAATCTCTGTCCATTTGGGCCCGTGTCTTTCACTCCTTAACATTTTCCCCGCTAATATTCTTAGGTTTTAGACCTTGGACTGCGTCTCTTGGCTTTCCTGTGGAAGTTCCCTCCATAGGTTCTTTGGTTGGTTTATGATGGAGTTTTGGATCTGACCTTGCTGCACAGATGTCTGTGTATTGGAACTAAAAATGAACACATGGTTTTTGTGCCTGTAGCACATGAACAGACACTGGCTTATGACGTGTTGGAAATGGCACAGGCTGGCTGACTTGGCACCGTGTGCTTTAGCAGGGGCAGAGGTAAATTGTGGCCACGAAAGCTGATCTGTGGACATCCTAGTTTGGGAGTTACTGTAGAAAAGGACGTGGGTAAGACTCAGGATATCAGTAGAGGGGATTCATGGGCAAGAGAGGAGGGAGGACATTATTCTTTCATTGTTCATATTCTAGGTTTCAGGGAATTTGAAAAGTGGCCAATGGTTTTCTCAATGTGTTGTCGGCCCGTCTAGTCTAATGCTTTTAACTCATCGTATCCCACAGATCTGTGGCTGTACAGTGAGTAATTTGCAGAGTGGAAATGGACAGAGGCATTCTCTTTGTTATCTGTAGCACAAGCAATGCGTAGCTGACACACAGGACTGCTAGCCTTAAAGAAGACCTTTGCCTTAGGTCTTCTGCTGCCCCTGTCCTTTCCTGCCACCTGAGGTATACCCCACCAAATCCTACCCTGCCCTACCCCTCAAGTCTTCCTGCTGCTAAGATGCAAGTGGCCCACTGGCAAAGTTATGATGACTTAACTTTACACCCTGATGCTTGTCAGGGTGATCTGAGGAGGAAGAAAATAACAGTGGGATGTAGTATAGAAGGTTTAGTTAAAAATGTTACTGGAGCTGAATCATTCGTGTTGCTTCCCCAGAACAGCACATCCAGGGGCACCTGGGTGGCTTAGTCGGTTAAGCGTCTGACTTTCACTAGGTCATGATCTCGTGATTCGTGGGTTCGAGCCCCGCATCGGGCTCTGTGCTGACTGCCAGCTCAGAGCCTGGAGCCTATTTCAGAGTCTCTGTCTCCCTCTCTCTCTGACCCCCCCAGCTCACGCTCTCTCTCTCTCACCTAGAAATAAAAAAAAAAAAAAAAGAACAGCACATCCAGCTTAGATTAGCTTTTATTGTGTTAAATGCTTCATATATATAAAAGATACATAAAGTCCATGTACTATAATAATAATAATGAATTGCATACTTGGGTACCCACCGCTAAGCCTAGCAGATAGAATGTTATCAGTATCTTTGAAGACCCCTGTGTGTTGCTTCCTGATTACATCTCTTCCCTCCCCCGCATAACCACCATCCTCAATTTTATGTTAATCGTTCCCTTGCTTTGTTTTTTATAGTTGTCTAGATTGGTCTTTTCATGAATGACTGCCATTAGAATGCTCTCAGGATCCTTGAGACAGACACTGCTTTAGATTGTTAGTTAGACAGTTTCTACCCAAAGAAAGAAGGAGGCACTCATTTTTATTATTAGCCTTTCAGGCTCCTAGACCTTCTCCCTCTTCACGCTTCCAGCCCTGCGGGCCCCCCTCATTTACCAGAATAAGCCATCCCAGGGCTCTCAAATGGCTCTGGCTGTGTTCAGATTCATATGTATTTCTTTTTCTAGATCCTAGAAACTATGATTTTCTTCTTCACAATGTCGGGGGTGGGGGAGAAGATGAGCTGGAGTGAGAAGGCCCCCGCAAGATGTGTGCATTTGGGTACTGCCGTTCTTCAGTGCTTGGCACCGAAGAGGCTCGTCCCCAGCATGGGCAGATGGCAGAGTAATGCCGCTTCCTTTGAAAAGAGGCAAACAGCCAAATGGCTGAGGTGTGAACCCTCTGAGAGGCCAGTGCTCTAGGTTTCTGCTTGCTGAGTTTAATGTTGTGCCCCCAAGTTACCAAGTAAAAATCAGCCTGGAAGCTCTTCAGTCTTAAAGTCCGTGTCCAGTGGAAATTAGCTCTCCACTCCAGCCCTCTGGAGCGTTGGAACTAAGCTGCAGACTGTCGTGAGCAACTTGTACAGACAGAGGACCACGTGTGGTTGTGTCTTGTTTGGACGCGGCCATCTCTCCAGTGCGTCCCTTGGTTGGGGCCGGTGCGCCGGCATCAGGTGAGAAGGCTCAGGTGAGAAGGCTCGGCGTGGAAGAAGTTGCAAGGGAGTGTGAGCTGAGAATCCAGCGTCTTGGCTGTTTCTGAGTAAGGTCTTCACAATATGGTTTTGAAATTTTGTTTGAAGTGAGCCTTGAGAAGCTTGGACATCTGGGTTAAACAAAGGCAGAAGGATCTTCCGAAGTCAGATAATTTTAAGTAGGGTTTCGTGTTGGATTTTCTATGCTTCCCCTCTATTGGTGCATTGGGAGTTTTATTTAGTCCTTTGGGGGAAGTAATTTTAGAAGGTAAGCCAGGTGTAAGGCCTAGAGTCGGGCACTCAGTTCATGGGCTTTTTTTTTTTTAAGCCTGATTTCTTGAGGTATAATTGATGACCACCTAAAATTCACCTCTTTTACGTGTCTAGTTCTTTTCATTTTGACAAGCGTATATAGTCACATAACCTCTGCCACAGTCCAGATATAGCATATTTTGATCACTTCTGCAAGTTCTTTCCCTTGTAGTCAATGCAGTCATCCTGAGGGGAGTTTTTTGAGCTTAGCACATTTCTGGCCAGAAAGTCTTTGTCAGAGTCTTTTGGATTCCTTTCATTTCTCCCTGAAAAAGCCAGTTGACATTGGTACAAAGTGAAGTCACCTTTGGTGCCTCTTGTCACAGGTGATCTGGCTTTTCCAGCTGGCCCCCTGGAGTAGCCTCAAGAAGCCATAGGGAGAGCTGTGTGACTGGTAGCTCAGAGAGGGGAAGGGGCCATTTTCTTTGGGTGCCACGCAAGAGCCCCTGACCTGGGGGGACCCCCTTGTTAGCTGGTGGCTTTGCCCCACAGCTTGGGGGCATTTGTGTAGAAATCAGGGATCTTAGTGGTTGAACATTGCCTGTGCTTCTTGTAGTGCTGTGCTCGAGTCCAGGTCTAGTCCCTGATTCACTGGGGGGCCTCCTGTACGTTGGGGGCAGGGCCATAGGGAAAGCTCTGGCTCTGAGATGGCACCTGTTCAGGTTAAGAGCCTTTTTTTTTCTTGACTTCCTTGTGAAAATCAACCCTGCATCTAACTTCCTTCCTCTAGACATGGACTTGGTAATTACCGCTCGGGGTGTTTTACTCTTGTAATGAACCGGACGTGGAGAGATCCAGAGGGATTTCTCATTGCTTCATAGGCTGAATTTTGTAGCCAAATCTGTTTAGAAATTGCCTTAATTGTCTCATTCTCCCCCCCTTTAAATTTTAGGCTTTCTTACAAAAGTGTGGCTGACAGTGACTAGGATTTGCTTTTTGTTTTTCAGTGCATCAGGAATTGAGTGTTGTAGTGATTTGAATGCATATGTATCCATTTCCCCCACCCTCCATTATTCTCTCTCTGTGTGCTTTCTCACCCCCTAGGAAACCCAGGTTGACAAGAACTCAAAGTGCCTTTTCTCCGGTCTCCTTCAGCCCGCTGTTCACAGGTAAGGGTGATTGCTTTCTTTTTCTTCTGACATCTGAAAGCAGAAGCATTCTGAGTCCTGGCAGGAAACACCTGCAGATGCATCGCGGCTGGAGTTTCAGGCGTGTCTACAGTTACTGTCTTCATTCCGCGCCCGCTGGCTTTGGGGTGAGGCTATTTTTATGGTGTGGAATGTGTTCTTGACTTTGGATGCTTTATAGTTTGAGGTAGAGACTGCTTACCGGTAATTAGGTGGCCCTGGCAGTTACGTGGTGCTTAGTTCAGGGTCATCACGTATAAATTAAAAGTAGGAGCTACAAATTAGGCTCGCGGTGCAGAAAGGACTCTCTAGAAGTCCTACAGTTCCTGTCGCTGCTTCCAAGGGAGTTCATGGATTATCTCATAAACATGATCCATGATTATCTAGTCTATTTTTAAGGACTTTGGGCAAAGGGGATTAGGTGAACTCTTGTCTTATCCATTTTAGGGGCCAGGAGTTCTTGCAGCTGTTAGAGTTCTCCATCATGCCTAATTTAAGGCTTTCCTCTTGCAGCAGGGAACACAGTTGCTCAAGTAGGAAAGTGGTTGAGTATCCTTGGGTGACCGCCTTCTCTTTAGTGGGGGGACTTGTGCAGATAGAGAACCTGTGCATTATGTCAGTCACATACGAAGCTCCTGCTTGAGTAAGCAGTCGAGAAGGCTGTTAGCACACTGCGTTGAGTCTCTGGAACTGAGTACTCCTCATCACGGACTGAGCAGAAAGTCCTAATTTCAGACTCTTCTGGAGATTGTATTCCTCAAAAAGATGACTGGAAGAATTATGATTTAGGAATGGGCATTTCCAGAAGTTGTGAAGCAGGTGAGTGGGACCCCCATGGTTGCGTGGGGTGCCCCGAATCACCAGAACAAGTGGGTTGGTGTCTGTAATGGGCACAGGTGGAGAAGGAGGCCCAAGCCCAGAATGAAAGATTCTTACTCTGTAGCCGCATGTCTTTCTCGTTAAAGTGTTTTCTCTTTAAAGTAAGGAACACCTATCCAGCATGGTACTTTAAGGTTTGGTGTTCCTGTGTTTTAAACAGCCTTATCTCTCCTGAGTTACATGTTTTATATAAATGCTATACCTGCCATCCAGACCTCTGACCCTTCAGGAAATATGCTTGTCTGGGCCTACTGTGTTGCTCTGGGCTGCTAGGCTCTCAGTTACTAAGCCATGTGATGATTTCAGTTTCCACCTCCCAGAACACTGATGACTTAAAATAATTCTTTTTAATGTTCACTCATTTTTGAGAGGCAGAGACCGAGCGCGAGTGGGGGAGGGGCAGAGAGAGAGGGAGCCACAGAATCGGAAGCAGGCCCCAGGCTCTGAGCTGTCAGCACAGAGCCTGACATGGCGCTTGAATCCACGAACTGTGAGATCATTAACTGAGCTGAAGTCGGACGCTTAACTGACTGAGCCACCCGGGTGCCCCTCTACTGATGGTTTTTAACTCAGCTTTTCTTTTTTGTTTTCTTCCTTTCTTTCTAAATGTTTGTTTATTTATTTTGAGAGAGAGTGAATGCATGTGCGTGGGAGCCAGGGAGGGGCGGGGGGGGGGGGCGGGGGAGAATCCCAATCAGGCTTTGTGTTGTCCACACAGAGCCCAGTGTGGGCCTTGATATCAAAAAACATGAAATTGTGACCTGAGCTGATACTCAACCAACTGAGCCACCCAGGAACCTCTCTTTCTTTCTTTTTTCTTTTTTTTTTTTTAAACTAAGCTCTACACCCAATATGGGGCTTGAACATGCAATCCTAACATCAAGAGTCATGTGCTCCACTGACTGGGCCAGCCACCCCTTGCAGAGCTTTTCTGCTTATCTTAATTCATGCTCAAGACCTTTATGAAAAACCATGTATTAGATTCTGAAAGACCAGCTCGTGGCCTTTTGGAGATACTGGTTACCTCATTTTCTTAACTGGGAAGTAATAAAATTCTAGCCAAAGAGTTAATTCAGCCTCCCAAATGAGAAAAAAACGATTGTTGGAAATAACACCCTAAGGACCAAATTAGAGAAATTTTAAATTCTGCCCTGTGGGTCAGACCTACCAAAATTTGGTTGTCAATCTTTGTTAATAAAATACCCTTTACCCTCTGGTGACTGAAGTGGAGAGAGGGTAGATGGGGTTGGATGGCAAGGAGGAGTGTAAATGGCAGAGAACAAAACTGCATGATAAGCTGGAAGTGAGGGAAACCATGTGCCAGCCCCCATCAGGCTCCCACAGAGCTTACCTGATTTGGCTGACTGTGGAAGTAATTTATTTTTAAGATTGTAAATGCACAGCTTGTTAGGAACTAGTTGGTAGCTGAAATGGTAGGTTCTCTTATGAGTAAATATTCTGGAAAATCTAGCTGTGGAAAGCCATTTAAGAAGAAGTTGGGGCTCACATTGGGACCTTTTTCTGCATTCAGCTTACCATGCTCTTCTTACGTTTTTCTGGCACTTGTTTTCCATGTCCATTTGTACTTGTAACAAGCTGCTTGCCTTGCTCTCTAAGGCAGAAACTGGTATATACGTCTGTAAAAATAAATGGTGTGGCTTCTATTCGAATAAAGAGCCCTGGTTCAGGGTTATCTAGTGGCGCAACCACAATTAGTTGGCCTTTCTACTGTCAATCCCATGTTTTTGTCCCAAAGAATCCTTGACCTTTAACAGGGCAAAGAAATGATAGAATTTAAAATTGACTGCCTGGGCATTTGGGAGTGATTCCCAGTCTGGGAAACGTTAGGTGTTGGGGGATTTGAGAGCCGGGGACCTCTAGCCTTTCTTGCTTGCCCTTTATCTTTCTTTGCTTCCGGCCTCAGCTTCAGGCAAGGTGCTTCAATAACATGCTTGCTCCCTGAATCCCTCAGGTGAAACTGTGTCGCTTGTGGACGTGGACATCTCTCAGCGGGGCCTGACCTCTCCACACCCTCCAACTCCCCCTCCTCCTCCAAGAAGAAGCCTCAGCCTCCTAGGTATGGTCTCTGCCCCTCTCTGCCTTCTTGCTCTAGTGGGAGGGGGTGTGTCTGGGGACCTGTTGTTCTTTTCCAGGAGCAAACAAGATCCTGGGCTTCTGATAATGACCCAGTTATTCCCTGCCCTTGTCATCTCCCTAAACGGTTAAACGGGTGTCCTATCTGCGTGCTGTAACATTTGCTGCCTGTATGTTGATTAGATCTGTATTTATCTGGCCCTGAATCTGCTGCTAGTAGACTGTTTTAGGGAGACCCTTAGTTTTCTGCTTTCGACAAAGGACACCAGGTTAAGATGATGGTTGCCCTCTGTGCCAAAAGCCAGGGTGAAGGTCAGGCCATCTTGCTCCAGAGGGCAGCCTGATGATCCTTCTCCCTCTCCTGTGCTTCACCTCACTCATCTGTGCTCATATTTCTGAACCTCTTGCTTCTGTTCTCTCTTCTAGATGATATCAGTGGGACGCTGCCTACATCTGTCCTTGTGGCTCCGATGGGGTCTTCCCTGCAGTCTTTCCCCCTACCTCCGCCTCCTCCACCCCATGCCCCAGGTTAGCTTAGCTTAGAGGCAAGCCTTGTAAAAGTTGGGAGTGCAAAGTGACTTGAAGGATGGGAGAAGTCTGTTTATGGAAATAGCAGAACTTAGGAGAAAGCTTAAATCTCATCCCCTCGCCTAGGCCAGAACTCCTTGGAATTGAGTCCAAGGACCAGTTTTTCTAACCCATTTTCCCTATGGAGATGAATCTGACTTTTGCTGGGGATAAAAAGACTATTGAATTTTTCCCCTCTTGGTTGCTGAGACTGGTTTGCGATCTCTTGGTGGATCTCACTTGGGAACTTTCCCTAATTTCAGGATGGTGAGGAGGTTTAAAGTCTTCAGAGTTCCCTGTTTTTTTCTAAGCTTTTAATATTTACTGCAGCCTTGTAAATAAGTACCAAGCATTTAGTAGCCCGTACCTGCTTTGCCAGCCTCCAGTACCCACGGAGTAAAATGAATGAAATCGGCATTCTTTCCTACTTGCCTGGCAAAATCGTTCCTCTTCCTGGGCAAGTAAGCGAGTCACTATTTCCAAGGCTGCTTTCCCGGCGCTTCACCTCGAGTGGGAGAAGCTGGAATCGCTCTAGGCTGGTGAAGCCCCTGAAGTAGTCACCTTAGTCAGGTTAGTGAGCAGCTCCCCTCCCCCTCTCCTGGGGCGAAATGCCCCCGCCCATCCTTCACAGCTTACACAAGCCCACACAGCTTTGTGTTCCAGCCCATCCAGCTCTTTTCCACTGCTTTGGCTTCCACGCTTTCCAGCTCAGCTTCTAATGCCTTGCCCCTCTTCAGTTAGCATCTCTGTTTTTGGGGGGAGGATCTGCTTGTGGTTGGGAGCAAGGAGGGAACGAGTGACCACCCCCCTCTTGCCCTGCAGACGCATTTCCCCGGATTGCTCCCATCCGAGCAGCCGAATCCCTGCACAGCCAGCCCCCCCAGCATCTCCAGTGTCCCCTCTACCGGCCCGACTCCAGCAGCTTTGCAGCCAGCCTTCGAGAGTTGGAGAAGGTAGGTGGTGCCTGGGGCCTGGCGGCGGGCCTCCTCTCCCACTCCCCTTCCTCTGTACTGGGCTCTCCTTTTCTTGGTTTTAGAGGAAGAGTAGTTATCTTGCCTCTGTATTTACAGTGCCAAAACAGTTATGCTGCTGTGATCAGTTCCATATGAGACGTTGTAAAATTGAACCTTGGAGACAAAATATTGAACGTGGTAAGAAAGGTTGTGGAGGAATGTTTACAGAGTTGAAGTTGACTTCGATAGATTAACTGACCCAGCTCCCACCTCTCTTCTTTGGAGGGCCTTGGTAATGGGATTGTAGGCTTATTCTTCTGTGACTTTGGAGGGCTAAGACAACGAGCCTGCCGTTTTGCTAATGGTTAAGACAGTTGCAGCTTTTCCCCAGTGAAATGTTTGGGAAGTAATAGGAAGGGGGCCTCTCCTGTGGTAAAACGGACTGTGCTGAAAGCTCGGGCATTTCCCTGGGCTGTAAATTACTTGACCACTTCTTATCTTTGATAGTGTGGTTGGTATTGGGGACCAATGAATTGGGAAGATGCAGAGATGAAGCTGAAAGGGAAGCCAGATGGCTCTTTCCTGGTACGAGATAGCTCTGACCCTCGTTATATCCTGAGCCTCAGTTTCCGGTCACAGGGGATCACCCACCACACGAGAATGGAGCACTACAGAGGTAAGGGGTGCTGTTTGAGGAAAGCCTTCTTCCCCCTCTGCCTGTCTCTACTTGTCCTATCTGGCTTTGTCACAGGAAGGATTTCTAGAAGTGGAACTATGAATAGGGAGGGAAATCTCGTACTCAGTTGTATGTTGTTATGAGTGCTGGTTTCAGTCACTAGAAGAAATGTTGGTGGGGGTTTAGAAGTTTTAGTTTTTAGAAGTGTTCTCTGTATTTTTTTTTAAAATTTTTTAATGCTTTATTTATTTCTGAGAGAGAGAGACAGCGTGAGCAGGGGAGGGTCAGAGAGAGAGAGGGAGACACAGAATCTGAAACAGGCTCCAGGCTCTGAGTTAGCTGTCAGCACAGAGCCCGACGTGGGGCTCAAACCCACAAACCGTGAGATCATGACCTGAGCCAAAGTCGGATGCTTAACCGACTGAGCCACCCAGGCGCCCCTGTTCTCAGTATTTTATCTCCACAACAGGAGGGCCTGAGCAAAACTATTGAACAGAGCAAAGCCAGTGAAACTCTCTTGATAGAAGGAAGAAGTAACCTAGGACCATTAGACAGATTCTCCCAAACGTCATTCATAATTAAACTTAACATCTAGAGAGACTTTCTATTAAATCCTGCACACAAAGAAGAGGCTTTAGAGCCCATCCTGTGACTATTCTGTAGTGAATTTCTTTGCCTGAGGGTCACATCAGCTCTTCCTGCCAAGCAGCATGGTGTGAATTTCTTTTGGTCAGCCATGGAGTCTCTTAGGAAATAGTCATCAGAACTCAGAGACTTCATGGGATCAATGTGCGTTAGATTATCTGCCTTCCTCCCCAGTGGTACCCCCACCTGTGTGGTCAGCTTGTGTTTCATGCTGCGGTCACTTCTAGAAGCTGATTTGTTCAGCACCGCTGTCTGGATTGACTTTGCATCATGGCGGTCTGTGTTTGACGTGTGCCAGACACCCATGACGGTCCCAGGCGGTGGGGCTGGGTAGCACGATAACCCGTCCTTTGTCAGAAGGGCTGCATGTGTTAACGCATTTGAAGAGCGCAGAGAACATTGGGGAGTTTCAGGGACTTGCCCCTCCTGTCCCTCTCTCCCCACATGTGATCAGCATTGAACGAGCTGTGTTAGACGCAGCATCTCGAGCGACACCCTTTTCCATGGCTCTTCTCAGCCACCACCATGTCTTTTCTGTTCTCAGTCACGTTGTGCTGTGTTTATTTGGTTGCTTCTCGTGTGAGGCTAGAAGGTAGCAGGTTAGGCCAGCATAGCTTGGTCCATGGTTTCCTTTGTCCCCGCCTCTGCCTCAAAGATGCATAAAGAGAAAGGAAGGAACTTTGGTCCACAGACCTGAGAATTAGTTAGATAACCGTGCCATAGACTGCTGCTTGCTTTCCCGCTATTCCTAAAAGCCAAAATCAGACCAGCAGAAAAACAACATGCAGCAAAAAACCTTTTAGAATGAAGTATTTTTATAAATCTGTGAGAATGACGAATGACTAGGCCAGGAGAATGATGAATAAATGCCTGACCCCTAGGTCCCTGATAGGTCAGTTGCCAGTAACGAGAGAACTTTCACATGCTTCTCCAGTTAATTTTTGCTCAAAGTGGCTTTTCTTCCTTGAATAAATGGAATTTTTTGATAGAAGCCTTGTGGGTCTTTCCATGACCAGTTTGGAGTGGAGCATCTGTCTTCATCTTTTTAAGTGATATTGTAAGAGTAGCCAGAGAGACTCAATCTGCAGTTTTCTTGAGTGATCTCGTCCCTTTGCATTTAGTGCTTGAGTTTTTTGTTTTTTGTTTTTGGTTTTTTGTTGTTGTTGTTAGTCATGGGAGCTCAGATTCCCTTTGGCTTTTGGGATTTTAAAATTTGGGGCAGGATCTTTGTAACATGTTTGTGGTGGGAGTGGGACTTTAGAAGTTAAAGAAGACTTAAAATTTGATTTTTTGGGCCTAACGCATGAATGAAGGAGATTTGCAGAACCGCTGTTCCTTTCTTTCCCCAACTAGTCCATGAATGCATGGAGACAGATCTTTTGAGGGGATGTCACTTAAACTTGCTTTTTTGCTACGGCAGTCTTTTCTTACGGTCTGTGATTTAAGGATTAGTGTTCATACTAATGTCTTATTAGAGGCAACATCTTTCTTTCCATTAGTTGTGGAACAAACAGGAATAGGTGGCTTCAGGGACCTTTGTCTGACAGCTTGCCCACAAACTACCCTCCCAGAACTGAGAATCATTAAAATGTTGAAGTTAACTTCTTTTAAAAGTAAGTTTTTACATTTTTATCTCTCTGTAATTTTCCATGGCAGGAACTTTCAGCCTGTGGTGTCATCCTAAATTTGAGGATCGCTGTCAATCAGTGGTGGAGTTCATTAAGAGAGCCATCATGCACTCCAAGAATGGGAAGTTTCTCTATTTCTTGAGATCCAGGGTTCCGGGTAAGGCTATAGATACATTAATTATTTAACTTGGTTATAATGCAATAGAGTATCAACATGTGCCCCCCTGCTCCCCAGAAAAAGCCATACTTCCTTGAAGTTTTTTTTTCTGGCTCTTATGGTAGCCACTCTTCCTAGAGTCCAGTGGTTAATCCCCTGCCCTTGGACATTAATCCTTCAGTATTTTGAGAAAGGAATCTTTGCTTTTTTTGACCACCTGAATGAAAAGACAGATCCTGCCTCTGATGTCCAAGTGTCTTATGATGAAGGGTTAACATTCAAAGGTGTCTCCTTGTCCTTGAACCAGGGATCTCACACTTCCATGTGAAGCAGAGAGGGGAGAACTTGCTCAGGCAATTTCTACAGGAACAGGGAGGGTAAAAGAGTATTCCCTAGGAAGGCAGCGGTGAATGTCAGCGAGGCTGAACTCAGTAGCAGCGTGCCATGGATTTTGTCCACTTGCGCTAAACATGCTATTAAAGAGTAGGTAGTTTTTGTCTTCTCTCCTGTCTCTACCAGCATTGACTGTAAAGACATCTCTCCATTCGGAAGCACTGGGAAGTTCCCATCCTTCCGAGTACGATTATGTAGTCTTTCTGCCCACTAAGTAGTGAGGAATCTAAATAATCTTTCCTGAAGGGATGGTTTGAAAGAGCCTGATGTTACAGGGTTGGGGAAAAGCAAAATGACAAGCATATTAATTGAGGAGTTTGTAAGATAGAAGCAGAACTTAAAATGAGAACTTTATACATTCCCAGTGAATCACATTAAGATTCTTAAACACTCTGAGTGCCAAGAAGTTGCTCTAAAAAGAAGTTCCCAGTGGAGCCTCAGGCAGAACATCAGTAACAGGATTGAGCCAGGTTATAGGAATGTGTTTTATAATCTTGGTGATTTAAATAAGGCATGACAGGGTGCGAACTGTATTAATTCTCACTTCATTTAATATTTGCCTCAGCGCTGTCAACACAGTTGGGTCTCATGTAGTTGACTTGTTTAAAGAGAAAAGTTAGAATCCTTTCTTACAGGAATTGACTCTTTTGCAATTTTTTAAAGTTTGTGGCTTTTGGGGGCTACGTCAAATGGGTAACAGGCACTTAGGAGGGTACTTTTCAAGATGAGCACTGGGTATCATATGTAAGAGGTGAATCACTGGGTTCTACTCCTGAAGGCAAGACTACACTGGATGTTAACTAATTTAAAAATAAATAGAAAGAAAGAAAGCAAAAAAAAAATCTAGTCAAATTTCATTAAAAAAAATTTGTGGCTTTTGGAGGTTATTTAACAGACATTGTATTCTGTAACTCATTATCAAAAATAAACAACATTGGGGCGCCTGGGTGGCTCAGTCGGTTGGGCGTCCGACTTCAGCTCAGGTCACAATCTCACGATTTGTGGGTTCAAGCCCCTCGTCAGGCTCTGTGCTGACAGCTCAGAGCCGGGAGCCTGTTTCAGATTCTGTGTCTCCCTCTCTCTCTGACCCTCCCCTGCTCACTCTGTCTCTCTCCTTCTCTCAGAAATAAATAAAACATTAAAAAAAAAAAAAAAAGAAACAACATCTTCACCCTCAGAGACCGCATGGCCTCAAAGGGAGACAGGAAGAGAAAGGCAGAAGCACAGGTAAAACTCCGCACAAGGCACGGCGGTGACTGACAAGGACAGAGAAGCAGCCGTGTTTATGGGTAAACCAGGGAATTCCTCTCACAGGATTTTGGAGTCTGGAGCGTGTATCTACTTGTTAGAGTACTGAGAGACTTTGTTGGACTCCTCCAGCATAGCTCATTTCCTTCTACAAATGTGCCATGTCTGCAGAAATTTTAAGATTCTTAACATCGTTAACTAAACGGCTAGAACTTGTAACCACTGCTATTTGTTGAATGCGTATCCTATTGTGTGCCAGTTACTTTGTCAGATTCTTTATTTAAACATCTCAGATTACTTACAGCAACCTAAAAAGTTAGCTGATAGATTGGTCCATTTGTACACAAGACCATTTTCATTCTGCTGGCGAAGAGACCGAGGCCGAAGCTCAAAAGCAAAGTTACTCTGAAAGTCATGTAGCTGATCCGTGCCAAAGTCAAGAGTTCAAACCCGGGCTCCACGAACTTCAAGCTTTGTGCTTTACTTGCTGCCGCTCTGTGAATGGGGAAAAGTAACGGCGAGCAGGCCGAAGCCTGGGCCTGCTGGGGTTGGTCGAAGCTGCAGGGAAGACAGAAGTGTGTGTGTTCGTGGAGGGGGTTTCTCGAGGACCCCTGCGGAATACTGCAGAAGGGGGAGATGTTTGCACCGAAAACTGTAACCAGGTTGAGAAGGCAAAACAGAGTTAGTATTTGCTCCTAGACTGTAAGTGACCTCTCTCAGAAGGACTGGGACAAAAGGCAAAGCCAGTGTCCTCCTTTACCATTGTTTGCTGCCCTGCTTTGCTGTCATAAGGTCTAGGATTTCTGTGAGATTGATTCTGTGAGGGACTCGGTGTGAAGAAGAAGGAGTCAGTAGCATTTGGGTTGAGCTTTCTCACCTGGCACCAGGTATTTTAACTCTGTAGTGTTTTTGTTTTTTTTTTAATGTTTATTCAATTTTGAGAGGCAGAGAGAGACAGAGCGTGAGCGGGGGAGGGGCAGAGAGAGAAAGAGACAGAATCTGAAGCAGGCTCCAGGCTCTGAGTCGTCAGCACAGAGCCTGCTGCGGGGCTTGAACTCACGGATGGTGAGATCATGACCTGAGCTGAAATTGGACGCTTAATCGACTGAGCCACCTGGGTGCCCCTTAACTCCATAGTTTTTAAAAGGGGCCTACTTGGGGCGCCTGGGTGGCTTAGTCGGTTAAGCATCCGACTTTCGCTTAGGTCATGATCTCGCGGTTCATGGGTTCGAGCCCCGCGTCGGGCTCTGTGCTGACTGCCAGCTCGGAGCCTGGAGCCTGTTTCAGTCTGTGGCTCCCTCTCTCCCTGACCCTCCCCTGCTCATGCTGTCTCTCTCTCTCTCTCTCTCTCTCTCTCCTAGAAATAAATAAAAATATTTAAAAAATAAATAAATAAAAGGGGCCTACTTGTTGAGACTTTGGGATGATGATAACTGAATGCTGCAAGGAGCCAGGTATTATTTCATTTAACCCTGACAAAATCCTTTATTTATTACAAATTTAATTTAAACATTTTTTTTAATGTTTATTTAATTTTTGAGAGAGAGAGAGAGAGAACATGAGCGGAGGAGGGGCAGAGAGAGGGGGGGAGACAGAATCCGAAGCAGGCTCCTGTGCTGACAGCTCAGAGCCTGACACAGGGCTTGAACTCAAGAGCAGTGAGATCATGACCTGAGCTGAAGTCAGACACTCAAGTGACTGAGCCACCCAGGCACCCCAACCCTTACAAAATCCTTTAAAGGGATACTACAGTATCCCTTCTCCCTTACCTCCCTTTTCCTTCCTTCCTTCCTTCCTTCCTTCCTTCCTTCCTTCCTTCCTTCCTTCCTTCCTTCCGTACAGTGAATTGCAGAGCCAGGATTCAAAGTCAAGTTTTTCCAGCTCAGTACTAGAGCAGGCTGCACTAATAGGGCATGCAGACAGGTAATAAAGGGATGCTAGGGGTCATAAGAATCATAAAGCTAGGACTAATGGGAAAGGTCTGGATGATGGCAAGTAAGGAGCAGAAGGAAGGAAATTGATTAGAACAAATGTAATAATTGACATCAGGGGAGGGACCCTTAGTAAAAATAAAAATGATGGCGTCTGATGTTGCCTTCCCCTTATCTTTTAGCAGTGGAGCATGGTTGCCACATATCTGAGGTCACTGTTTGCATTTCAGTCCGGTCCATTCCACAGTTATAAACCAAATGCCTAATACCACCAGGCAGCAGTCTCAGAGAGAGAATGTGATTGGATTAACACAGAACTCCTGATGCTGTTAGAGCCAAACTTAAAGTGAACATATCTTATTTGGGAGAATCTTCGTCATCTGTGAAGTACATGAAAAGAAAATACTTTTTTCTTTTTTTTTTTTGAGATTTTATTTTACATGTTTATTTATTTTTGAGAGAAAGTCAACATGAGCAGGGAGGGATAGAGAGAGGGAGACAGAATCCCAAGCAGGCTCCATGCTACCAACACAGAGCCCAGCTCAGGGCTTGAACTCATGAACAATGAGATCACAACCTGAGCCAAAATCAAGAGCTGGATGTTTAACTGAGGCATGCAGGTGCCCCTTATTTTATTTTTAAATGTTTATTTTGAGAGAGAGCACACATGAGCAAGTGAGTGGAAGTGAGACAGAGAGGGAGAGAGAGAAGCCCAAATAGGCTCCATGCTGTCAGCACAGAGCCCAACATGGGGCTCGATCTCCCAACTTTGAGATCATGACCTGAGACAAAATCAGGAGTTAGATGCTTAACCAACTGAGCCAGCCAGGCACCCCATTAAGATTTTATTTTTAAGTAATCTCTATACCCAGTGTAGGGCTTGAACTTACAGCTCTGAGATCAAGAGTCACATACTACCGACTGAGCCAGCCAGGCACCCCAGTACCTTTTGTTTGTTTGTTTTTAATTTTTTTAAGTTTATTTATTTTGAGAAAGAAACTGTGTGAGTGGGGGAGTGATAGAGAGAGAGGCAGAGAGAGAATCCCAAGCAGGCTCCACACTGTCAGCATAGAGCCCAGTTGCGGGGCTTGAACATACAAACTGTGAGATAATGACCTGGGCTGAAATCAAGCATCAGATGCCTAACCGACTGAGCCACCCAGGTACTGCTACCTTTCATTTTTTTTAATCGAACTTTGAATTATACAACTCGAAGGCAATTGGTCTCTCTTCTGTAACCATCATTAATCTTATATTTATTTGTTCAGTGACAGGTCTGTATCCCATGGTTTCTTTTTCCTTTTTTTAAAAAATGTTTATTTTTGAGAGAGTGAGGGAGTGAGCACATCCATGCAGGGGAGGCAGAGAGAGAGAGAGACAGAGAGGCAGAGACAGGTCCCAAAGCGGGGATCCCGGTGTGGGGCTCGAAGTCATGAACCGCAAAATCATGACCTGAGCCGAAGTTGGCCGCTTAACTGACTGAGCCACCCAGGTGCCCGTCTCAGGGTTTCTTAAGTCAGTACTGTTGACATTTTCAGCTGGATAATTCTGGTCTTCAGGGAACAGTTTGGTTTGGCAGAAAGACCTATGTGTTGGGGTGCTCAGACTTGGAAGAGATTTGTCACTCCATCCTGGTCCTTGTGGCAGGGGGAGAGGGGGAGAGAAAATAATGAAGTGGTTGGAAACTGGATTGGTGCCCAGGACCCCTGGTATGAGGGACCAGAAGTCCCTTGATGATCACTGTTCCATCTTGCCCTTTCCCTTTCACCTGAACTGCTGGCTTGTCTTGGATTTATTTCCATTTCTAACCTCTTCCCTTAACAGGCTCTGGATGCGAGAGCTCCAGTTGTTTGCTGTGTTTAGGGGCAAACAGTAAATGGTCACCTTGACACCAGGGATATCAGAGAATGAACAGGTCTCAAATTGCTATTTGTGAACCTAAGGCTAAAAGTAACAAATAGGCAAGTGTCGGTGGCCATTCAAGTAGGCAAACAATCATAATTTTTCGCTGCTTATTATCCTGGTTGCTTTAAGCACTAGTCTGGTAGTACTGTGTCTTTGGGAATAAATAATTAGATACATAATTTACCTTTATCTCTGAAACATCATGTTGAATTTAGCATTATTACAACCCACCCCTAAAAGCTTTCTGTTTGCCATAGTTTAATTCACTAAAGAATATTTTTATTTTTTATTTTTTATTTAAAAAATTTTTTTTTTAATGTTTTATTTATTTCTAGGAGAGAGAGAGACAGCGTGAGCAGGGGAGGGTCAGAGAGAGAGAGGGAGTGACAGACTGAAACAGGCTCCAGGCTCTGAGCTGGCAGTCAGCACAGAGCCCGACGCGGGGCTCGAACCCACAAACCGCGAGATCATGACCTAAGCGAAAGTCGGACGCTTAACCGACTAAGCCACCCAGGCGCCCCAAGAATATTTTTAAAATGTAAGAGAAGGTAAATTCAAAGAGGCCTTTGAACCCAATACCATTTTAAAACCACTTGAGTTTAAATATATTCAAGAGAGAATTCCATGTGATTTTTTTTTAATAGTGTGTATGAGAAGAAGACAACCATGTGGGTGGGGGAGGCCTACAGTGCTTCAGAAAATGAGCCCAGGAAGGCAGGGGTAGGGGCAGGGGGAAGACTGACAGGGGCTGGTCACCAATCAAAGTGCTGGGGCCGCCCTGGACAGCGCCCCCATCAGACAGCAGAGGGCCAGTTGCTCTGGGGAGACTCCTGGAGAACCTTCCTTTGAGGTTCTGTGGGTTCACCACTTTCTCAGACACAGCAGATGTTTGTGACAAGCTCTCTTTGTTGGTTCTGTGCCATGAGTAAGTTCTCTAAGTCCAACAGGCCTCAGTTTCATCATAGGTGAAATGGGGGTAATAGTGATATCTGCCTCAAAGTATAGTTTTAATGACTAAGTGAGTTAGGTTTTTTTTAATGTTTATTTTTGACAGCGTGTGCCAGAGGGGGAGGGGCAGAGAGACAGGGGGACAGACAGCCCCAAGCTGGCTCTGTGCTGACAGTGGAGCCTGATGTGGGGCTGGGACCCCCTGAGCTGAAGTTGGGTGCCTAACTGACTGAGCCACGCAGGCACCCAAGTTAAATATTAAAAAAATTTTTGTTTTAATGTTTGTTGATTTTAAGAGAGAGAACAAGTGGGGTAGGGGCACAGAGGGAAGGAGGCAGAGAATCCCAAGCAGGCCGTGAGCCCAATCAGCACAGAGCCCAATGACGTGGCACTCAAAGTTGCAAACCATGAGATCATGACCTGAACGAAAGTCAGGAGTCCAACACTTAACTGACTGAGCTACCCAGGCACCCCGAGTTAAGTGCTTTTTTTTTTTAATTAAATATTTTTAGTTATTTATTTGTTTATTATTTTGAGAGAGCCTGAGCAGGGGAAGGGCAGAGAGAGGGAGTGAGAGAATCCCAAGGAGGCTCCGCACCGTGAGATCAGGACCTGAGCCGAAGTTGGACGCTTAACTGACTGAGCCACCCAGGTGCCCCTAAATGTTTTTAAGATAAGTTTATTTGTTTAGTAACAGTATAATATGTATTAAAAAATGTATAATGTTTAGTTTTTGTTTTTTAAACACTTGTTCATTTTTGAGAGACAGTGTATAATCGGGGGAGGCGCAGAGAGAGAGGTAGAAACAGAGTCTGAAGCAGGCTCCAGGCTCTGAGCTGTCAGCACAGAACCTGATACAGAGCTCAAACTCACTGACTGTGAGATCATGACCTGAGCTGAAGTCAGACGCTTAACTGACTGAGCCACCCAGGCGCCCCTGTTTAGTTGAGAGAGAGAGAGAAGGAGGGGGGCAGGGCAGAAAAAGAGGGAGGGAGAGAATCCCAAACAGGCTCCGCTCTGTCAGCACAAAACCGGACATTGGGCTCAAGCTCATGAACCATGATATCAGGACCTGAGCCCTCAACCGATGAGCCACCCAGGTGCCCCATGTAGGAACAGTATAATATGTATTCTGACTTTTTTCTTTTTTAGAAAGTCCATTATCAATGACCGTGAAAAGGCTTTGGGAGATAGTCCACAAGCTTTAATTTTTTCTTCTCATGAATTCAAACAAAATTTAAAAACGGTTTGAAATTAAACTCCAAAAACAGTAGACATGTTATTTTCCAGCAAGTTGTGTCTACAGAATTTCTTTTGATGGGACGGTGACTGAGAAAAGAATTCTTTCAAAGATTTTGAAGCTGAGCTTTCTGAGAGCAATTTACTTATTTACCTTCCGCGGCCCCTTTGTGTATTGAAACCAGAGTATTCTTTACTCCCTTGAACCAGTGTCAGTGTCCCTGCCATTCTGGAGGGGTGCTGGCATCCCCCTGTACTAAGCCTACTGATGCTCATGAAACCAGGGTGTGGGACCCCCCCCTTGGTCCCAGCTGGCATCAGTCAGCAGGCACTCTGGCACTGAGGAGTACCAGCTCCAGCTTGCCCAAGCTACTGTAGTTGCTTTTCTTTTAAAGGCATCATCTTTTTTTTTTTTTTTAATTTTTTTTATGTCTTTATTTTATTTTGAGAGACAGAGACCTAGAGTGAGTGGGGGAGGGGCAGAGAGAGAAGGAGACACAGAATCTGAAGCAGGCTCCAGGCTCTGAGCTGGCTGTCAGCACAGAGCCCGAGGTGGGGCTCGAACCCACGAACCACAAGATCGTGACCTGAGCTGAAGTCGGACGCTTAACCGACTGAGCCACCCAGGCGCCCCAGGCATCATCTTTTTTTTTTTTTTCCTGTTCCTGGACCCAGGCTAAAATTTCAGGAGCAGGAAGGGTAGAGGGAGGTGGGGGTAGGGTGGGGAGGTGGGGGTTGTGTGGGAAATAAGAGGTGGTTCAACCTGCTTGTCCTGACTTGAAGTCAGTGACAGGAGTGAGAGGCTTATAAACTTTGATCCCAGCCGTTGCCTTTCGCTTACGCTTACCAGCCTCTTAGCTGGAATTGGCTGGGGGCCCCTCTGAGCAGCCAGAGTCATCCCCTTCAGGATGCTGCTGGCTGTGCTGCACAGGGGTCTCCCGTTGCTCTCAGGGATGCTTTGGTCCTTGCCCTTCACTGAGAGCCGCAGGCCTGGGATTGGCCACCTGGCTCCAAGTCGGGTCTCTGGCTTGGCACTTTTCACCGGACTATTCTGAAGAGCGGGACTATCAGCTGTTAAGAGTAATGCTTGGGGGGCCCTTGGTGGAGACGAATAGAGTCCCTTGAGTGAAACACAGTGGGAATACTTCTGACAATGGAAATAGGTTCTTTGTGGAAGGGAGCTTTTGCACAGAACACACATGTGAACTGTAAAGCAGCCCCGCTTCCCTTCCCTGGATTCTCTTCCCGAGGCGGTTATAGTTAGCGGCGGTGTTCCCTCTGAACGGGCCTCTTGGTTTTTGTTCCTGAAGGTCTGCCGCCAACGCCAGTCCAGCTGCTGTATCCGGTGTCTCGATTCAGCAATGTCAAATCCCTCCAGCACCTTTGCAGATTCCGAATCCGACAGCTCGTCCGGATAGATCACATCCCGGATCTCCCACTGCCTAAGTACAGAGGGGTCTCCGGGGGCGGGGCGGGGACAGAGGGTTGGTTGTAACTGTTAGGGAGGCCTCCGGTTGATCACGCCGCCGGTGTTCACAGGCATCGCCCTTTCACTTCTCACGTGTCTTAGCACCCGGCTCTGCAAATGTCACCCGGCAGCCAGAAGGGAGGAAGGTGTGTGCTTGTGGGTCAGCCTCCCTTCTGCAGGCGCTACGAAGAGTAGAGTGGAGGTGGTAAGAGGGAGGGAGACAGAACTATCATAAGTGAGAAAGTGGGAATTTTCTTAGGTCGACAGAGTTTTTTGTGTAGTCTCAGCCGTGTAGGGCTTGAAGAAGAAGGAAGAATTGAACAAAGGTGGTCTTTTGTTTATGATCTTTGTGAATAACCCCTTATTTGTATCCCTCTTGTGTTCACAGACCTCTGATCTCTTATATCCGAAAGTTCTACTACTATGATCCTCAGGAAGAGGTGTACCTGTCTCTAAAGGAAGCGCAGCTCATTTCCAAACAGAGGCAAGAGGTCGAACCCTCCACGTAGCAAGGGCCCCCCTGCTGGGCGCCACCAAGGGTATGAGCTCTCTGTCTCAGTGTCCTGGGGGCCTTGCCCCTTCCACCACTCCCCATGTGTATACTGCCGATTCAGACATCTGCCCACAGAGTCACCGGATCTGATGATGGAGTCCCCACGGGGGCACATATGCCAAATGGGAGAAGAACAGATAGACGCGAGAGGCTTAAAGAGTATTTGACAAGCAACATGCACACTAATCACTGAATATAAATCAGGAGGAGGGCACACAAGTGTAGCTAAGTGTGCGGCCTTCTCTCATACTTTGACCATTCTCTCTGCTGTTGCACAAATGACATGAAAGACAGGAAGCTGGAGGGGAGGAAAGCTTCATCGAAGGGAAGGCAAACAAGACTTTAATTGCAGCAGGCTTACCCTTCCGCGAGAACTCCCATGTCTCGTGACTTGGAATGTGAGGGCAAGGGAAAAAAGCTCACTCTTCTACTTAGATTTCCATCAGGACCTGAAAAGTAAATTATTGAAAAGAATAAGTGAATTAGCCAAGGAATTCATTTCTCTAAGTGGCTATTCTCCTTTCCCTACATTAACTGATTTCTATTCATTTATTTTCCCCGTAAAATATCTTGGAATACTGGTTTGTGCAGATGAATGCTAATTAGTCTTTTAAATTACATTCACATGAGCATTGAAAGGTAGCGATGAGTAGAGAACAAAATTGCCAAAGAGATGTGATTGGGGTGGTGTGGATTACATGCAAGATATCACATTCCAGTGGTCTGGGTCCAGTAACCCCCATTTGCCCCTTTGTGTAGAGTGTCCTCTTGAAGCACCAAGCTTCTCTGTTCCCCAGTGCCATCTCCCACACACAGCAGACTAGGGGAGAAACCTTCAGAGTGACAGCCTTCGAGCCAGGGGAGCCTTTATCTTCCCATGCTCTCTGCTCTCTCTCTCTCTTTTTTTTTTTTAAATTTATTCCTGAGAGAGACAGCATGAACGGGAGAGTCAGAGAGAGAGGGAGATACAGAATCTGAAACAGGCTCCAGGCTCTGAGCTAGCTGTCAGCACAGAGCCCGACGTAGGGCTCGAACCCACGAACCGTGAGGTCATGACCTGAGCCGAAGTCGGACGCTTAGCCGACTGAACCACCCAGGCGCCCCTCTCTGCTCCCTTTATAACTGGAGAGTGTGACAACTGGCGGGTTTTCCTGGGCCATGGCCAAGGTGAACCCAGCTGTGTGTCTCCTCTTACCTCTGGGCATCCCTGAGCCTGTGCCGTTGGAAAGCATGTGGGCTGGGCTAGTCAAGATTAACAAGGGGAGAAGGAATGAAAGAAGAAAGATCAAGAAATGGTTACTCTGGGAGGCTGCACAGCTTGAACTGAAAGCGTCCTGGCCTGGGTGTACAGCCTCTTGTCATGTCTTCAATTGTACGAAGTTGTATGCTCTTGGAGGCGACTCCTACAACATCAAAATGCTCTGATGTCTGGGGGCGTTTCTCTGCTTGGTGGCTTTGTAAGCGAGATTAGGAAGGGAAGGCAGGAGGGAACCAGGGAGGCCCGCCTGCACAGCGGCACCCTGGTGGGGTCATTAGGACCCTTTAGTCAGGGCACCACCTCTGTAGGTGCTGTGCCTCGGGAGGAACCCTCACAGCACATTTCAGAGGTGGGCTCAGGATGGTGGAGGGCTCCAGACTTCATCATATGGGGGAATACGTGGTTGACATGAAGCAGAGAAGCTTCGAGCTGAGAAGGGCTTGCTGGCTGAAAGAAATACGAAGGAAGAGTGGTTGAGCTTAGTCTCTGTGGCTCCAGGGACAGGACAGGGGCCACAGTGGATGTAAGTTACAAGGAGTTAAACTCCAGTCCAACTTTAGAAGAACCGTTTGTTGGGTTTTTTAAATTTAATTTTTATGTTTGTTTATTCTTGAGAGAGAGACAGAGTGCAAGCGGGGGAGCGACAGAGAGAGAGGGAGACAGAATCTGAAGCAGTCTCCCCGCTCCAAGCTGTCAGCACAGACCCCGATGTGGGGTTCGAACTCACAAACCGTGAGATCATGACCTGAGCCGAAGTCAGATGCTTAACTGACTGAGCCACCCAGGCGCCCCTAGAAGAACCGTTTTAACAGAGAGGTCCGAAGGTGGAATGGTATTCCAGAGGTGTTAGTGATCCCCCCCCATTTGTTTATGCATTTAGCAGCTCTCTGTCTACTTGTTAAGTACCCAGGGTAGGTTGAGAAGAGAGTGCTGGGCGAGATAGTCCATGGCCCTGACCTCACTGAGCTGCAGTTCTCATAGGGAAAGACAGACAGCAAGCATGTAAATAAGTGAATAGGCTGCTTTCAGTCGACTGTACATGTTACGAGGAGTAAAACTTGGTGGAGTTTGGTGATTAGTGGTGGAAGAATGGCACTTAGGTTTGGATGATCGGGAAAGGCCCCTGGGAGGAGGTATGCTTTTCAGCTGAGATCTGAATATCAGGGAGTCAGAAGAGGATCTGGGAGCAGAGCATTCTGAGCAAGGGGTCCAATAAGCATAAAGGCCCTGAGATGGGAAGGGGCTTGATCTGATACGGCGCAGGCCAGAGGTAGCCATTTGTTGTGAGTATGGGGGGGAGGGGGCAGTCATGCATTGGCAAAGGATTGACCTGAGCCCCCAGGGTCCTTGTGCTGGGTGTGACACGAGGACTGTTGCCCGTGGCAGAGAGTTAGCGTCGTGCCGTACCCCCTCCGGATTTAGACCTTAGGGCCCCTTGGAAAAAGGGAAGTACCACTGCTCCTGAAGGGAGACAGCTCTGTTTTCTGAAATTTGGCCCTGTGACTACTTGTGGGTCAGGCTGATTTTAATTCGGGAGTTCTGCATGGGCCACTTGGTCTGTGCTTGCTGGGGAGTTTCACGTCGGCGTGCTCGGAGTCAGACAGGAGCAGCTGGAACGGTGCTCTCCTTAGGTCAGACGGCAGGAGCCGCGTGGACATTTGTGATGATACGTCAGTCCTCCTTAGTAGCCAGCAGCGGCTGCGACCCCTGGCTTTTTCCTAGCCGGGCTCACCAGGGGTTCCTCCAGGGGCTCAGTTTTTTCTTTTGTTTACTTTCTAGTCCCTGGAGCTGATAAGCCTCAGGAAAGGAGTGGGGGAAATGTGGGTGGAAAATTAAAAGGTAAGGGAAAAGGAGAGGGAGAAGTTAGGCAATGTGATAGAATCTGTTTATTAGTTATTTTAGGACCTTTTTTGAGCATCCAAGTCGTAGGCCGCTCAGGTGTCCCCAGCAAAGGCCGTTGCGGCTTCCTGAGCTGGCAGCCGTGCTGGTGGGAGCCATTGGTTGTCCAGGCCTCCCCTGAGCTGTACTTCTCCCCTCCCGTGGCTGGGCTGCTCTCCATCTTGGTTCCACTCCAGTGGGCTGCTCTGAGTTTTTCCTTTTTTCACCTAGGCATTTGGTTGCCAAGCTCCAGTTTTGAAGAACCAAATGAAGCTGCCATGGAGGGGAGTGAGGAAGGAGGAGGGAACTGGAAGGGCAGAGCTCCTCTGCGCAGACACTGGCTCCCCTCGCCGCCCTGGGGCTTGGAAGAAGCACACAGCCCTGCTCCTCGAGCGGGGCCCCCCTTCATGTCCAGCCCCTGCGCTATCCTGGAACTGGACGCACTCCTTGGAAAACTGGAAGAAGTCTCAACACTGTTCCTTTTTTTAGAAGTTTTGTTTCGGATATTTGCGTTTCTCGGTATGGAAAACTTCCTTTAAAGGCAGCTGGGGTTTGTGCCCATCGGACTGGAAGTGGCACCAAGGGTGAGACGGGTCCAGGGGACGGGAGAGGAGGAGGGATTGCCGGGGACGGTCACTCAGCTGGTGCCAAAGGCAGAGTGCGATGCTCACCATCGACCTTGAAGAAGGAGAGAGGAGGAGTCAGAGTGTAGATCAAGCTGGGAGTTTCTGAGGGATGAGAATCTGCTTCCCCTGAAGCATGGGTAGCCTCGGCAGGAGCAGGAAAGAAAGGAGGGTGGGCGGTCTCGAATAGAAGACGACCCAACAAAACCCGGCAAAGGGCCTCTGCAGGGGGAAGTAGGGACTCCTCACATCCTTTCCTTTTAAGGTTTAGGAACCTGATTTCAGAATCACCTCTCATAGAAGCTGTGCTCATTTTGTCTTACTGAATTGCTGAGTTCTGTGACCTCAAGCCAGTCCCATTCTTCCTCCACCCGCCACCCTCCACCCCTCCCCTGGAGATGACTGTACTTTTCACCCGGATCGTGGTAAAGTCGTTCCTGTTGCCTGTGCCAGCTGTCAAGGCAACAGATTTTCTCATCACCTGAGCCATTGAGAGCTCTAGTCATGAGCTGCTCAAGTTAATGGAGCGTACTTCCAGATTCTCAATGGCAAGCTGTACCCATGACGTAGGAGTCAGTGGTACTTCCCTCTGTATGTCTGTCAGCTAGTGAGAGAGGGAACAGGGAGGATGGTGAGAAGTGAAGCTTTGTACTTGTGCTCTTTCGAGAAGAAGCTCTCCAGTGTTTCAGCCTTAACTGGACGTTTTTGAATCAGAGAGGAGAGCATTACATCTCATGGATTTAGGTTTATCACTGTTGTCCCACTTCTGGGATGGGAGGTAGTAAGAGCTTTTTTATTTGCCTGTGTCTTTTCTAGCAACCCAAGCATTTTCGTGAGTCAGATCCTGTTTGCCACCGCCCCCGCTCCCCTCCCCCCGCCTCCCCTTCATTGGGAAGTGTGACAGATGCTGATTTGGGAGTTGCCCACTTTCCAGGTGGAAGTGGAGGAGGAGGAGGAGGGAGAAGAACTCCAGTGCTTTCCAGTGGTCTTTGGTTTTTTCCCCCGAAGCAGGCCATTGTCAAATCATAACGATATTATGAGTTTGCTTTTCTATAGAGTTACTCTGGGGAGACGTTTG
The DNA here is from genome assembly GCF_003009895.1 of Hyaena hyaena. Classification (NCBI taxonomy): domain Eukaryota; kingdom Metazoa; phylum Chordata; class Mammalia; order Carnivora; family Hyaenidae; genus Hyaena; species Hyaena hyaena. The sequence goes on along the minus strand of NW_024080661.1, from coordinate 1,813,936 downwards.
CTATTAAGATGAGAAAATTGAGCTGTTTTGGTCTTTAGCGCTCTTTATAGTAATATTCCATTAGACTGCCTTTTTTGGTTTCCCTGTGCTTATATCTGCCTCATCTCATGATAATGTTGTTGGGTTTGTGGTTTCCTGATGGTTTGGGGGTGAGGCCCCGGTGTCTTGGTAATTTATAGGACTGTCTCATCTAGAAGTGTTGGCCTTCTGCCTTACGTCTTGCATGGAATGGCCAGTCTTCCTCCTTGTAGTGGAAAAGGGAGGGATACTTGCGTTGTTCCCTGTGGGTAAGGGGGTGGCCCACGAAGTGAGCTTGTAGTATAGACACAGCCCAGCTTTGTTTTGTCATGAGGTCCCTCTTCTCTTCTTGGAGTCCGTAGTAGGATTACCCACCAGTTAAGATCGTGATCCCAGAAATTGGCTCATCTTTGAGTCTTGCCTCTTTGCGGGTGCAGATTAGCTCGCCATCTTGCAGAAAGTACCACCCAACAGTAGAGCTTATATCTGGAATCCGTTGGGATCCTTGAGTGGCTGATGTGCATCTCTTTGGGATTTTTTTTTTAATATGTATACCATTTCATCCACCCATCATTTAAATTTTTTTTTTTTTTTTTAGTGTGTCTTAGTGTGTTTGCCTGGCTCTGGGCTAGATAGTGTGGAAAACACAAGAGGGGAAAGATGTGATGTGTGGCCTAAGGGAGCTTTTAAGTGACTGCCGTCCACGAAGCTATTGGAGAATGACTCGGTGGGGCAGAAGAATCAAGTGCTATCTTGAAAGAAATTCAAATGGGTGCGATCAGGGTAGACCAGGTGGTCTGGGAGAGCTCTGTGGTAGCCAGGCGCTGGGTCCTGGGCGAGGGGAGGACGGTGAGGCAGGAAACACATGAATGGAAGCATGGACGTGGGAATCTGCTGGGTGTGTGCCGAGCGGTGGGCAGTCCCAGGCCAGCGCGGCCGCAACGATCTCTCCTTTCTCGGTTTACACGGAAACTTCCGAGCATCAGGCAGATCTGAGTCCTGAGGGCTTGTGATGGGGAAGCAGAACCCAAAGCTGGAAGTCAGCTCTTTCCTGCCCACGGCCAGCGGCCTCACCGCCCTCTGTGCAGTCTGGGTGCTCCCCCTTGTGGTGCCAGGGGTTTCCACGGGAGGATTCAGAGTGTCAGGTCTAGAACCATACCAGCTGAGGAGGCATGACCCAGCCTCACCACCATCCTTCCTTCTCCTGTGAAAGGGTAGTGTGTACCTGTGTCCATGACATGTTCCTGCGCCAGTCACCGCCCAGGCTGTAGCCGCTTCCTCCTCAGCAGAGGAGACGAACTCCATCAGGAGACGAGGGGGAGGAAGAGGCGGGAGTGGGGCGGCCGGCTGAGGGACTGGCCTGGTCAGAGAGCAGAGAGGGAGCAGGAGCGGCTGGCCTGTTACCAGCACGTCCCCTCGTCGCTCCAGGCTGGGCGCACTCGTCCTTTGCAAGCTCTGTGTTGTGCTCCTTGGAAGGCAGTCCACAGACGGAACTCCTTCCTTTCTGATGGTTATATCTTAAAGTCACAAACTGGAAAAGGTTCTCACCTCTAGGGACCCACCATTGATTTCTAAGTTGTGGATGGGTCCTTGATCATGTGACCCTTACTTGTTAGTGGTTGACCTACTGTCACCTTCCTCAGGACAGGTATGAACCGCCGTGAGCTAGTGACAACTACTGCTACAATCTGCTGTTACTTGAAATTCGCATGCTGTGGCAGGAACACAGAGTGAGGAGGGTGGGCTTTGCCGGGAGGACTAGGTAAGTGGGTGACAGCTGGGAGTCTGGGACCATTGGCGGTGGCCCCCGCCTGTCAGCCAGGCCAGCCGGTGCCTAGATCTAGTGAATGCGAGCTGCTGATGGCAGCGCGCAGGCTCCAGAGAGGAGAGGCTCGGCGGGGAGCTCAGCACCTTGGTTTCCGCTCCTCCTGTCCTTCCTTTCCCTGGGGCTGATGGTGTCGGCTCTCACCAAGGTAGGGAGTGACGTGGGGACCGCTGCAAACACACGGTGCACATCCCGGGACGGTGCTTGGATGTGAGAGCCTGGAGGCGAGCTGGCTGCCCTGGGGTGCCCGCCTTTTCAGCCCCAGGCTGCTCCAAGCCCTTGGGTCCCAGCAGGAAATGGGGGTGGAGGGGCTTTTCCCTCAGGTTAGACCCTTCTGCTGCTGCCTCCTCCTTGGCCTCGAGCCCTGAGGTTGGAGGACCAGGTGCCAGGGCGGCAGGTAGGAGGTCTGAGAGTCTGTGTGTGTGTGTGTGTCTGTCTGTCTGTGTCCACGCGCACACTTGTGTCCGTGCGTGTGTCTTCATTTGCCGAGGTCTTGCCACCAGTTGGGGTGTTGAGAGCACCTCCATTGTGGGGAGACCTGCCATTTGTTTATCACGTTTAAGAGAATGACACGCCCCCTGTCCCTAAGGGAGGAGCTTTTGAGTTAGACATTTTCCCTATGGGAATCCTCTTGGTTTGGTTTGTGGGAAAGGGGGAATGGATAAATGATTTTTTATCTCTGATTGTCAACACAGCTGTTCTTACACTGAATCTGTGCTATTGCATACATGTAGCCATCTTTCTTTTCACTGCAGCAGTGTTTATCAGTAGTTCAAAATGATTTATTTGCTCCTGGGGAGTAAAATCTTTTTTATTAAAAAAGAAAAAAAAGAAAAAAAAAAAAAAGAAAGAAAGCAAAGCGTGGCTCCCTCCCCCCGTGATAGCTGTAGGATTAGTGGGCCTCAAAGAAAGCTCAAGAAGGCAAAGCCGAGTCTGCCTGTCCCCATTGACCTATCCTGTTTTGCCATCAGAGCCTTCGTGCTCTGCACAAAAGGACGGGGGCCTTGAGAAGCTGGAGAGCGAGCATCAGGAGGAGTGAGTGGGGTGTGGACCGTAGAGACGGAGGCACTGCGGACTCAGGTGCTGCAGTTAGAAACACCGAGTAAGGAATTGTATTTAAACTATCGTCTAATCTGCCAGGGAAAGACCTTTCTTTACATACAGATTCCATACTGTCTTTGTCCTTTCCATCGCTTCTTGCCCTTCCTGGGAGGTGCTGGCCCAGTTGCTCCCCGCTTCCCGTGCCGTCCCCTGTACCCCTTCTCCCCTCCCTTCCCCTCCCGTCTACCTCTGGGAAGCCAGCCCTGCACGCGGAGTCTGTGACTTGCCTTCATGCTCATTTCATCTCATCTTGGTTAGAGGGTACCTGGAGCCGCCCTCCCCGCTCCCTCCCCAGCGCCAGGAGGCATGAAGGGGCAGGTGAAAAGCAGCCCGGCCGTGGCGGGAAGACGCGGAATGTCTGGTTGCAGCTGGACTGCAGCCGGGGCTCCTGGGGAGAGAGTGTGGGGAGAACTTAGGACACTCTTGCCCTGAAGCCGGGATGCTCACTCACTGCCCGCCCAGCCCGGGTGGGGCAGGAAGGCCGGTCTGGGTAACTCCATCCCTGGTGCTCCCTTGAACAGGGACCTGCCCCTCGCCGTTCGGCCCAGAGCCTCTCCCGAGGGACAAACATGATCCAGGCACCGCGCTGTGGGCAGGCCGGTCGTCGGAGCGCCCGCGCTGGTGCTGCCTGTGGCACAGCCACCGCTGTACAGTTTTTGGTTGTTTTTAAGAAACTCCATGAAGAGGGGTGTCATTCTGGGCACAGGGTGGTTGCCAGTTTTCCTAGAAGGGGAGCCGCATCCCTGCAACCACCCTGTCCTGTTTGCCACCCCTGCCCTCCTCCAAGCCAAAGCGTGGCCTGGCTTTTGTCTTCCCCCTTTAGTTGTCCTCCTCTCCTCCCCCTTTTTGTGCTTAATTTATTAAAATAGTTGCTGTATAATTTATTTTCATAAGCGATAAAAAATTACTAAATGGTTAAAACAGACTTGCAGGCCAATCTTAAATGGGCGGGAGGGTCTGCGGGTGGGGTGGGAAAAGGGAAAGATGTTTTGATATAAACAAATGCACTTTGGGTGTGTTTTGGTATTTTTCTGGGGATAGACGGGTGGGTGTTGGGATGTCCCTGTAGATTAGTTCCAGAACGGGGTGTCTGTATATACTGTATTAATAGGCATGTTTGACTCTTATAAAGGGATGTTAGTAGCTGCTGCAGGTCCTGTTTGGAAACCCCATGTACAACTCCCAGTTTTTGTAAGTGTCAGTGCGGGAGACATTTGACTCTTGTGTTTGTATCTCCTTTTTATGATTGCTGTACTGACCCATGTCCTTTTGGGGAGGGGTGAAAAGAGATTTGAAATAAAAATGTTTAGAAATTACTTCGTGTGATTTGGGTTCGCGTCTGTCGATCTTTCTGCTGTCTCCGGTGCCTCCTTACACCACCCCCAGCCCCGTAGGCTCACATGACCCACCGCTGGCGATGGGGGCCCTCCATGGTACCAGCCGAGCCGCACGGATCCCAAACTGGTCTTGTCAGAACTAGCGATGTTGGAAATTTCCCCAGACCGATGGCCATCGCTCAATGCTGCTTTTTCCTTCCCTAGCACGTGCAGGAGAATTCCAGAGCGTTTTCTGGGGCCAAGTGCCCGTGGCCTTTTGGTTGCTGAGCAGTGGTGCAGGGCTGTTGCTAGGGAGAGTTCATGTTTCCCCTGGCGGTCAGTCCCAGTGTCTTTCTCCAGGCTGGCAGTCAAGGTTTCTCGAGAGTTTAACCTGCATCCCTCGTGCTTTTCCAGCCCCATCTCTCTTGAGCTGCGCTCTTTGGAGAGAAAAGGAACAGAATGTTTCTCTGATGGACACACGCGTACTTGGAGCCATTGGAAACTCCCATTTTCACTTTCCCTCCTAATCCCTCTCTAAGTGCCCCACTCAGGGCCACTGTGCCACCTTGGCACATCGAGGGGAAGTTTCTGCGATTTCTCTGCATCTTGAGAGCAGGAAGCCTGTGAGTTGAAGCCCAGTTCGGAGTTGTGTTTTCATAGGACTGGTTAGAAGTGCCTCATGGGGGAGTCTGGGAACCCCCACTTGCCCCAGTCACGGGTCGTGTTAGGAGGAAACGGTGTCTCAATTCTGACAGCCGTTCTATGATAGCATGAATTCCCCATTAAAGTTTTCTGCCCTTTTGGAAGGAAAGGTGCTCCAAGCAACGAAATGTGAACAACGCTACAAGGGAGAATGCTTAGCTCAGAACCAGCAATTCAAACGCTCTACTGGCTGCTGTTTGGACACAGTTGTCCATCACAAGGAGTCTTTGGTGACCCCGTCAGTAAAGAGAGTTAGGGTGCATTTCTTAAAGTAGAGGCGTAGGTTTTCATCACTTCCAACCAACATCCTTCATGCTAGTAATGACTTATTTGTTAGGAGAGATAGAGCCTCCGAATTGGGCGATGCCCAGAGAAGGAAAGGCATTCTTCTGGTAATAGTAATCCCCAAATAAAAAATGACCCCCTACCATCCTCTTTACCCCAAAAGGGGTCCCTAAAGCTGTTCCATCTCACCTGTTAGTGGTGCCCCCTCGTGCACCTGCCTGACTAGAATCCAATTACAAGTACGTGGCAAGTGGTGACCGTGCAAGAATTTCCCTTCTCCTCCTCCTATTGGGTGTCCCCTGAGGAGGAGGAAGTGGGAAGAGTGAGTTTTCTGTCTTGATTCTCTCCAGTCTCTCATGAGCATCTTGCGCACGATGGTTCTAGTGCCTGTTTGCACCACGTGGGTTCTGGAGACCAACGCTTCTCATCGGGCGCTCAGCCAAAGGCACGGGCGTTGACTCCAGCTCTGAAGAGGCATTAGCTGAGTTATGCTGGCCTTTAGAGGGGCCCCTTCCCGAGAGATTTTCAACATGAATTTTGACCAATCTAATCCTACCCACTGATCCCCATGTAAGCTGTGGCTTCAGACTTCATCGTGCTCTGCCCTCCATTGTCATGCCCCAGTTTTCAATCCCCTTTTTCTCACCGGGGGCAAGTCCAGGAATCTCCCAGCTGGCCTTTCTGCTTCCTGTCTCTCCTCTAAAAAGTCCTTCCAGGGGCGCCTGGGTGGCTCAGTCAGTTAAGCATCCGAATTCAGTTCAGGTCACGATCTCACGATTTGTGAGTTCGAGCCCCACGTCGGGCTCTGTGCTGACAGCTGGGAGCCCGGAGCCTGCTTCAGATTCTCTAACTCCCTCTCTCTCTGCCCCTTCCCTATTCGCACTGTTTTTCCCCTCTCAAAAATTAAAAAAAAAAACAAAAAAACAAAAAAAACCTGTTTAAAAAATAAAAAAATAAACTAAAAAGTCCTTCCAAAGAAAAGATGTGTTCAAGTCCCTTCCTTGGATTAAAGTCATCAATGACTCATCCTAGAGAAGAAAATCTTAACTCCTCAACTTGACATTCAAGGCTGTCTCTTCTCCCGCTGCCACACAGGCTGTGCTCTGGTCATGACACTTATTGCATGTGGACTCTTATGCATGAACTCTTATTACATGTGGACAGTGGGTTCTATGTCTTGTTCACTGCTCTGTCTCCCACCCCCCCAGCCCAGGGCTACACCAGCCCACCAAGAGACGCCCACAAGAACATCTGCTGCAAACAAGGGAGAGGGTCAAAGACAGCCAGGCCGGAAGTGGAGGTAGCAGTGGGGAAGGTCCTCTGGGCTGGAATCACCTTTGGTCCTGAACTGGGGTGGGGGCAACCGTACCAGAACAGAAATTCACACCGGAAGCAACGTGGGGTAGGAGAGAACCCAGAAGGCCTGTGGAGTGCGAAGGAGAAGCGATAAGATAGGGTGCAGTGCTTCTCAGCCCGAGCAAGGGTTTGAGAGCCCGAATCAAAAGTTTTTTAAACTTCACACTCACCCTGAGATGGAGGCCTCCCACCCCCCACTTAGAATCTCAAGGGGTCAGGTATGGGGGGGGAGGTAAGAATAGTGGACAAGATGCATCTGATGGGTCCTCTGCCTCCTCCATGCCTACACCAACTTGTTAACACTCTTAGGGAGGACCCTGCCAGCATTTGAACATGGGCTCCGCCACTTGCTAGTCATGTGACCTTGGAAGCCTATTTATGCTTTCTTAGTCTTGAAAAGAGGGAGAGTATTTTTACTTACCTTATGAGTGAGTAAATGAGATGTTGCATGTAAAATGCCTGGTACTTCTTCACTCAATAAATAGCCACAGGCACTAATTATTATCATTATTAGAGGCTTTTTGAAGAGAAGGGCTGAGAGCTTTGTGCCTTCGCTAAAGCAGAAGGAAACAGGAAGACTTCAGGGCTGTCGCCGGAGGCTGCAGTGAGGAGTGGAACGGAGGGAGGGAAGGTTGCCGGAGGTTCAGGCTGGCGGGGGGGGGGGAGGAGCTGGAGGTGGGAACAGGTGGAACTGGTGGGTGTGTTGTTGGGCTTTTTCTGCCACCTAGTGGCTCCTCTGCGCTATGTCACCCCCTCGTGTCTGGCCGGGCGCAGGGGGGCGAGGCTGGATTGAATATTCCGGAGCACAGCATCTCCAGGTCTCTTCTGCTGCCTCCATTAAATGCCCTGTCCCCTCGGACACCCTGGCCTGTGACATATCCTCCACCTGGTCCTGGTGTGTGGGACGAGACTCCTTTCTCGAAGTGGAAATGATGGGGGAAGCCTTTGTTCTCCAGGCTCCTAGGCAGAGTGGGGAGCTGGTGGAGAGCACCCTCCGGCCCCAGCCTGCCCCTGCTGCTTTGATGACTGCTAATGGTATTCTGCCCCGGGGGGTTGGGAGGGATGCCAGGCCTTCTGGCACTGGCTGCCCAGACCGGCTCAGGGTCTGCAGTTGGGTTCTATTGAATTCTATATGTGCTACTGTGTGCAGAGCCTGGGTCAGGATTCTTTTGAGCTTTCCCATCCCACCTTCTCCAGAGGATTTCGCCTTTGTCTCCAGGATGAGGGAAAGGGGACGGAGAGCCGCGCCCCAGCCCACCCCGTGAAGAAGGGCCCAATGGGGGCCTCGGAGCCAGCTCTGCCTCTGGGTCTCATCACCTCCCTCCCCCATGAGAGGTGCCAGCCCCTTGGAGGAGGCTGCCTGGAATGATGTCCTCCTTGCATCATGTCTGGCTCCCACTTCAAAGGCCGCTGTGACTGTTTGGTGAGGGGTCTGAGTTTGGGTGAGGGGCTTCAGGAGGGGGCCAGGCGCTACATGTTGGGCTGGGCATCCGGGGTCAGGCGTCCACAGGCCCCTGCACCTGCCCTGCTGCACATTACTCTCCCCGCCCTCAACACCCACGTTTCCTCGCAGGGCCTCGCAGTCTCAGCTGCAACCCGGCCGAGATTGCATCATCCTTGGCTTTGTTCACAGAGCAGCAGGTGGAGGATTGGGGCCCTCCGTCCATGCCCCCCCGCCTTCCCGCTCATCTCCTTCTACTCCCTCCTGAGTAATCCTTCCTCCCTTCTCCGGCAGCTCACCCCCACCCTGGGAGTTGTCTGCCTTCCTGCTGGCTCTCAGATCCCTTCCCACCTTCTCCTGCTCCCCAGGGAGCCCCTGAGGCAAAGGGAAGGAGGCTGGGGCTGGAGTGCAGAAATCTGCACCAGGCTGGAAACTGCCCTCATCATTTCTGTCCCCCACCCAGTGGAAGGCAGGTGCCACCCTCAGAAGGAACGCCTGGTTGCAGTCAGGGTACCGTCTCCCAGAATTTGGGAACAAGGTTAGAAACGGTCACCTGATAAAGCTAATAGTAATTACCACGAGATGAATGAATTCAGCTCTTTGTAGTAAGTCCTTAACTTTTATTGACAACTTACGAGCCTGTCCGTGAACCAAGAATGTTATACTCACATCCCAATCTTTCATCAACCCTGTGAGATGGTACTATTATCACTCTCGGCTCACGGAGGAAGAAGCTAGAGCTCAGACAGGCGAGATAGCACATGGCTACTAAATGGCAGACATGGGACCTGAACCTTGGTCTGTCTCCCCCCAGCAGAACTCAAAGCTTCTTTAATGTTTATTTATTTTTCACACACACACACACACACACACACACACACACACACACACACACACACACTGTGAGTGGGGGAAGGTCAGAGAGCCAGGGAGACACAGAATCCAAAACAGGCTCCAGACTCCAAGCTGTCAGCACAGAGCCCGATGAGGGGCTTGAACCCACAAACTGTGAGATCATGACCTGAGCCGAAGTCGGACCCTTAACCGACTGAGCCACCCAGCGCCCCAGCAGAACTCAAAGCTTCTTGAAAAGATGGTTGGAAAATTCCATGCTGATCAGACTAGGATTTTCTTTTGTACCCCCTAAATAGAGGGTTTTTAAAAAATTTATTCATTCATTATTTTTTTTAATGTTTATTCTTGAGACAGAGACAGAGCACGAGTTGGGGAGGGGTGGAGAGAGGGAGACACAGAATCTGAAGCAGACTCCAGGCTCTGAGCTGTCAGGGGGCTCAAACTTGTCAACTGTGAGATCATGACCTGAGCTGAAATCAGATGCTCAACCACTCAACCAGCCACCCAGGCACCCCTAATTTAGTTATATAATTTTGAGAGAGAGCATGAGCATGAGCAGAGGTGGGGAGTGGGGTGTAGGGGTGGGGTGGGGAGGGGCAGAGAGAAAGGGAGAGAGAGAATCCCAAGCAGGCTTCACACATCAGCACAGAGCCCCATGCAGGGCTCAACCCCAGGAACAGCGAGATCATGACCTGAGTTGAGACCAAGTGTTTGACTGACCCAGTGTCTGACCCAGACACCCCTAAAAGGAGGTTTTTGCCCAGAAGACGACTGTCTTCTTTTCATCTTGGGAAGGAGATTCTATAAGATGTATGTCAGATGGCCTGGGTTGGGCCCTGCCGGTATTCGCCCCTGCTACCCCTCTGAAGTAATGGTGTTGCTGAAAATTCTGGCCTTTGTGAGGTGCAGCAACAGGAAAGGAAGAGTGGGAGCCTGTCCAGGATACAGGCTACCAGGGAAGAGGGGGGCCTGGAGGGCTGCACACTTGGATCTTGGCGTCCTTCACAGGGACTCTCTGCTTGTGGAGCTTTCTGCCTAGCTGTGTTGATAAACCAGCTTTGGGGTTTAGCCATCGAGCCACCGTGACTTTGGCTAGTAGGAGTCTATTTGCTAGGGCCAGATCAGCATCTCTGGGGACAGACAGTTCTCAGTCGTGCAAAGCTCAACCCCAGACTTTAGGTCTAGCCAAGCAGCAGCTGTTCCAGAAGCCCATCGTGGGTGGCTGCTGCCTTGCCGCCACCTCCTCCATCTTGTTCGCACTTCCCAGTGGCTGCTTCAGCCCCAAGGGAGCCTGCCTTCACTGCGGGGGGGGGGGGGGGGGGGGGCAGCTCCGCCACGACCTGGGGGAGGCCACCTCAGGGTCTGGGGGACGTGCTTGCTGGCACTCTTCTTAGCCCAGGACAGGCTCTGTCTGAAGAGACAAAGGGCCCCATTGACCCCATAGCCCTGTGACCCCACCCAGATCTGTCCCTCCCCTCCCCAGGCAGCCAGCAGGGCACTCACTCACTTGGGTGGCAGACAGCGCCCATGAGGCCACTGGGAGGGCATGGCCAGGACGCCAAGAGAGGCTGCAGCCAGCTGGGCTGGGAAGACTGGGAGTCCGTGGGTAATGCCCACCAGGCCCTGAGAGGACCGGCGGCGGGGATGGGCGGCTGCCAGGACTCCCAGCTGTAGTCCCAGGAGCAAAGCCACAAATACCCCACAGGGACCACAGCGTGGGGTTGGGGGGGAATGGGGAGTCCAACCTTAGCCCTAAAATGGGCTGCCCGTGAGCTCAAGGCCTCGCCGGCCTGCATTCCTGCCTTCCTCCCCCCAGCATGTCCCCCACACCCAGCCCATAAAGCCCCCTTTGTCTGGGCCCACTGAGGATCTTAACTCTCCCCATGTCAGCTTCCCGCCCCCCTGCCCCCTCACCCTCTGATGCCTAACAAAGAGGCCAGGGTGCAGTTAGAGGTGGTGAAACCCCCTTCGGGCCAGCCTGGGCAGAAGCCCAGGGGCTTTGGGCAGCCAGCCCCTACCCACCGACCTCTCACCCGCCTCAGGGCAGGTTCATTCCCACCCCTGTCTGCTCTGGACTCCACACTCCTGGGCAGTGTGCCTGCCTTTCACATGCCTGCTCATGTGATATTGCCCTCAGTTCGGCCCTGCCCTGTGAGGGGCAGGGCAAAGGGGCAGTGGGCAGTCAGGAACCACTCCTGATGGGGCGGGGGGGGGGGGGGGGCGTGCAGAGAGGGCAGGGAGGGGAGGGGAGGAGGCAGTCTCTTTGCCGCCTCTTTGGCTCCTTGGTCTTTACCAGTGGGTGGCCCCACTGGCTGGCCTCTGGGGCTGCAGATGACCCTTCTCTGGCAGCGGGCAGACGCTTCAGCCCCTCCTCCTGCTTGGCATATGCCTGGGGCATGGCGCGGTAGGCGACAGGAATCTCCACCTCTGCTCCCCACCCCCAGCCAGGGACCTCAGAACACGTTTGAAAAGAGGCTGGATCTTGGGAACAGGGAGGGGCGCCTCCCGACCATCTCCTGTCCTCAGAGGGTCACAGGTTCCATCCAGACCCCTGCTCACATGGCCAGGGCCATGTCTTCCGTGTTCCAGATTCCGTGGGCGTCTCTGACCTGCTCTCAGGCATGCCCTGAGGAGGGGCATCAGCCTGGGGGACAGTGGTCGGGGCCATGGGGTCGGCTCTGTCACCAGGCTGCCGTGGGACCCCCGGCAAGCCTTTCTGCGGCCCCTGTAAAATGAGGGGTGGGGCCCCTCTAACTCCTAAATCTCAGAAACGAAGACAGGGGCTTCCCTTGGAGGGTTGGTCCTCTCTGGACTAACAATGCCCCCAGGACAGGCAGAACGAGGGGTGTTGGCAGGGATGAGGCCCTGGATGTGTGAGTGGGTGTGCAGGATGCGTGTGTGATTGTGAGTGTGTGGGTGTGTGACCGTGTGCACGCGCGCGCGCGCGTCTGAGTGCCGCGCCTCCACCCGCGGGTGGGAGGGGAGGGGAGGGGGCGGGGCCTGCGGGGCGGGGCGGGGCAGGGTGTGTGTTGGGGTGGGGGGGTCCGGGCGGCTGACAACCCGTGCTCCTCGCGCTGGGCGGTCGCCCGGGTTGCCGCACCGACAGGGCGCATGGAGGGGCCGCCGCCCCCGGCGCCCCCCGGGGCCGGCGCGGCGAGGACGGCGTAGCGGGCAGCAGCATGGAGCAGGTCGGCGGGCGCGGGGCGCGGGTGCGTGTCTGCGAGGGGAGGGCGGGGGCCATCAGCAGGGGATGAAGGTGGACGCGCCGAGGGGGAAGGGGGGTTGGGGCGCTGGGGCTCCGAGGGCCGGAGCTCTGGGGGAGGGATGGGGCTGGTGTGACACAGAGCTGGTGGGTACACACACACACACACACACGCACACACACGCGCGGACACACAGGGAGGCGCGCACAGAGGGCGCGCACGCTGCCTCTCTCCCCACCCAGAAGGAGAGCGCCCTCATTTAGAAGCCCCCCTCCCCACTCGGTGAGGTCCCAGCCCCGGCCAGGACCCTAGGCCTAAGGGGGCTGCAGGCTCTGAGGAATGAAGGAGGGACAGGAGGTGAGGGTAGCTCTCCAGAGCCCGACTACCGCTGACCGCCAGCGAGACCTCAAGATACAACCCCCTCCCTCCCGCACCTGCACATGGAGGGGCTTCTCCCAGCCAGCCTCCCCCTCCCCTCCCAATTACAGCAGCTGCAGCAGCGGCCGCCACCATTTCATGGCAGTGAGAAGATGGGGTGGGCCGGGCAGCTTCTCTATATACACCCCGAATGCACACCTGCAGCCCCAGCCAGGCCCTGGGGGCTGTCTTTTCCTTTACACAGGCTCCGTCTGAAAGGGGCAGGGGTGAAGGCCCGCTCAGGGTGGAGCTCCTCACCCCCTCCAGGGAGTTCAGCAAATGGACAAGCGGGGCCAGTCCCCTTAAGTGAGCGAGGGGGGGCCTCTATCCTGACTTGTAGTCTCGATCGAAGAAGGGCACAGCCTGATGTGGGCAGGAGTGAGGGGACTTCTCCCAAAGCTGTCTTATTCCCTTCATAATCCTGACTTGGGGTGGGCTCTGGGGTGCTGGGGTTTTCTGTTCCTGGGCTTGCTGAGCTCAGCCACGCTCCTGGGCTGTTGGGGTTGCTCAGCCTAACGCAGTGGCCTGGGGCCCTAGGCTCTGAGACCCCTGCCCTCCAGACTGAACACGGGGCCCCCTGCCCCTGGCAGAGGGGTTCTTGGGTTATCTGTGATAGTGATGAGGAGGGACGGGAGGAGAGATGGAGGGTGAGGAGTCTGGGGAGGGGGTGATCCTAAGTTCTGGGGAGGCATGAAGTGCTCTGGGCATCTTTCCTGGGCTGTGTGATGTTTGGGGCGGAGTTGTGGGCTAGTCTAGTCTCCAGGCCTGTTTGGCATCTTGGCTGTTAATTTAAATGGCTGGTGGCAGCACCAAGCCTGGCAGGGGGAAGAGGACTCCATTCGTCATTATCTGCTGTTGCTGTCATTACTGACTCTACCCTCAGCTCCACTCTGAGTGCAAACAAGTGGGGGGTGGGGGATGGTACTAAGTGCCACAGAATTGCTTACATTAAAATAGTTAATTTTATGTTATGTGAATTTCACCTCAATTTAAAAAAAAAGGAGGGGTAGGGCTAGGGGCCATCACTACTTTCTGCCTAGAGGACCCTACATGCATTTCACTGGGAGGGTGGCTCTGCCTAGATTGCTTCCAATTGTCCCCCCCATCAGCTTTCCCTATACCTCTTCTGGGGGGTCAGCTGTTCTCCCTTTTCCAGAGGAGAGAGCCTGGCTCCCCTGTGCCCTGGCATCATGGAGGGGAGGCGAGGGCTGGAGGAGGGTAGGACATTGGGCTCTTGCCTGTCCCCATCAAAGGGACATGGGAAGGTCTTGGGTATCTGTCCTCTTTTGGGGCTGCTGTGAAGTCCCTGGCAGCTACGCTGAACGGTGGCTTTCCAGGTCCCTTCTAGCCTAGGACACTTCTGCTGAGCAGCACAGCAGCCAGCCTGTCTGCTAGCCCGTGAGCCACTCGCCCCCTCTCCCCCGACAAGACAGGGACTCTGGGACTCTGATGATCAGCACAACCAGGGAGGTACCTAGGCTGATGGCAATGTGTTAAGGCAGCCCCAGCCTGCCGGCCCCATGGGCGTCACCAGCTTTCTGGATGTCCCAGGAGCGCGGTGTGTATGGGGTGCTTCTGAAATCGGAGCTTCTTTCACCAGGGGAAGCTCCTATTTTAAGTGTCCCATGTGCTGAGCCCTCTTGTAAAGCAAAGAATCCTTTTATAGTGCAAGAACCGCCCCGATGTGTCTGTGTGGTATGTGTGGATTTCGGCATGTAGGGTTTCTTAAAGGGGAGCATGCCTGGAATCCCTCACAGGGGCTGGAACTGCCAGGTGGGGCGGGTGCCAGGACTGAGGGGCATGCCCCCTGCGGGCGGTGCCCTGCCCCTCTTTTCTCTCCATCCAACTCCCCTCTCCCTCCTGGGGCTGGCTCAGAGCCAGACAGAGGAGAGGGAGCAGCTGCCGGGGATTTCCAGAGCTTCTAGGGGGAGGTGGGAGCTCCCCTTCCCCTCCTCCTTCACCCCTCCCCTCTCCTTCTCTTCCTTCCCTCCATGTTTCCCTCCTCTCCCTTTGCCTCCTCTCCTAGAAGGGCAAAATGGAGACAGGGAGGAGGGGGGCCAGGGCCCACCTGGGTGCAGGATGTGCAGTGGTGGGGGACAGCTAGGCAGGGTCTGGGGGCCCGTGGCAGACGCAGGACTGCAGGCCAGTGGCTGGAAGAATGTAAAAACCCTCACACAGAACCTCAGAATTTAGCATCCAGGAGCTGGAGGGAACTACCTGGCCTAGCTCCTCCCAGAGGGATCCTGCTTCATAGAGCAAAGGCTTGGCATCAGACCTCACCAAGCGACCTAACCTTTTCTGAGCTTTGTTTCCTCACTGAGATCGCGGGGCTAATAATACCCACCTTACAGTGTTGTCCTGGGGAGAAAATGAAATAATGTTGGTAAAGCGCTTGACACACAGTAGGTACTCAACGCATTTTAACACGTCTTTGCGATGTGCCTGGTGGTGTCATTGTCCGTATAAGTCAGCTGGTAGCCTTGCACGTTCAGTCCAGGCCACCAGGTCCTCAATTACCCAGTGTCACACAGTTGGAAGCCTGCGGGGCTGAGACCGCAGCCCAAGGCCTCTTCTTCTCCCTGCATCACGATGAACATGGTCTCCCTGAAGGGGCTGCCAGGGCAGAATGGCAGGATGGGGCATCTTTTGTCCATCCCCTGCCCTGACCCCAGGGCTTTACAGGTGTGGCTTGTTTGCCCAGCTGCTACCCCAGAGGAGCTGGAGCCTCTCGCTCCCACCCCGAGCCAGCTGCCCAGAGGTTGCTGCGCCAAGGTCCCAGCTGTTTGGCAGGTTGCCATTGCCCCTTGGCCCCAGCCAGGCCAGGGGTCTGCGGCCTCTCTCCCTGAGAGGTGTTCAGGTGACTCCTCTTCCCCCGGATTCCTGGCAGCAGGGATGGGGGCGGGGACTGGTGTCTTCTTGAGTGGACCGTTGCCCCACCGACCCCATTAAGGACGCTCCTCGAGGTCCACTCTGTGGGATGCCCTGGGCTTCTGCCAGACCCTGGGCCCCACGTCCTCCTCCCCGGGCCTCCTTTCCTCTGCCATTGCCAGTTGAAGGCCTTCAAGGGCTAAGCCAAACACTGCCTCCCAGGGCCCCTGCCTTGTGCCTTCATTACAGGAGGGCCCTCTTGTTTATCTCAGTGCTCTGCTTGCACGGAGAATATGAGCTCAAAGAGGACAGGCACACCAACCGCCCAGCACAGCGCTTTGCACGTAATCAGCGCTTGATAAACACCTCTTGACTTGAATGAACTGGGCCCACGCCTGATTTGGAGATGAACATTTAGGTGGGGGTAGGTTGCTTTTGGGGGACAAGCAGAGGACAACCTGGGGGCTGAAAGTGGGAGTCGCAAGAACAGACTCTCCCCTCTAGTCCTGCCCTTTCGCCCTTCTCCACCAGGGGGTGCTCTTTCCCCTTCGGTGGAAGGGCAGCCGCTGTCGTCCAGGTTTCTGGCCACCTGTCCCAGAGCCCACCTTCTTCCATCCTCTGTTTCTCCTTTTCAGCTCACAGTGTGCTTTGAATCCATTACCGAATGTGAGTCCCAAATGGGAGACGGGCAGAGAAGGCCTTATTGGTCCCGTCTTACAGAGATTGAAACAGGTTCAGAGAATGTCCTTTTCCTCAAAGACATACAATCCCACATCAGGTGGGCAGGATGGGGAATGGATGGGAATGTGAACCCAGGTCTTTGGACTCTTGAGTCAGTGCTCCTTGGTGACGTTATACAACTCCTAGCTGGCTCCTGGGCTAGGCCTGACCCTGACCGTGGATGGCTCTGGTCTGAGGACTCCTCCCTGACAGTGGGGAACACAGGTTCTTCCTCTGGAGGCCCTGCTTTTTCCTTCACTCCACTCATCAACTCATCACCCTCTCAGGGCTCTCTCCCACCCAAGTCTCGCCCACAGCTCACCTATGCTGCTTGCTTGCTTTCCTTCTTCCTTCCTTCCTTCCTTCCTTCCTTCCTTCCTTCCTTCTTTCTTACTTTTTAAAGTTTACTTATTTATTTATTGAGAGAGAGAGAGCTTGTGCAGGGAAGGCAGATAGAGAGAGTCCCAAGCAGGCTCCACGCCACCAGTGCAGAGCCCAGTGCAGAGTTCGATCCCACGAACCATGAGATCAAGACCGAAGCTGAAATCAAGAGTTGGATGCTTAACCGACTGAGCCACCCAGGTGCCCTGAGTGCTGCTAAGGTTTTTAACCAGGCTGATTGCACTTCTTCCCATCCAAGTACTAACCAGGCCCGATCCTGCTTAGCTTTTGAAATCAGACGAGATCAGGCACGTTCAGGGTGGTATGTCCATAGACCTGATTCCACTTCCTCACCCCTGATGCTCTTTCTCCCTGTGTAATCTGGCCTCTGCCTCCTCCAGTCTCTGCCCAGCACAGCGCCACTTCCTCTGGCCACCTGCTTCCACTCTGTTGTCTCTGTCTTCCTCATGGCCTCTTCCTCCCTCACCTGCCCCTAAAGGCTCATGCACTGGCGAGGTGCTCCTTGTGTCCTGTCACGTGTCCTTGGAGAATCTGAATCACACTCCTGGTCTCTTGGTGATTTCCAAAGCCATGTCCCCAGCTCAGGCCTCTCTACCGGGAGATGTCCACTGGCAACACAGCCTATGGGTTAAGTGTGTGGACTCTGGAGCCCAAATGCCTGGGTTCAGATCCTGGGTGGACTTGGGTAAGAGATTCAAGCTCTCTGGGCCTCCGTTTCCTCATCCATAAAATGAGAATTATAGTATCTATTTCACAGCTCCTTTGTGAGGCTGAATTGGAATAATACATACAAAGGATTTACAGAGCCTGGCAGGCCCCCTCTCCCTGAGAACACTCTCCTTCCCCCAGCACCCAGCTGGCCACCAGTCCTTTCCTGGGAGTCTTTGATGTTTCTTGCCCCTCCCCTGGTGCAGTATCCCCTGCACCCGCCCCCCCCCCCCCCCCCCCCGTCTTTGTTGCCCTCCTTCTTTTCTGCAATGTGGCACATCTCTGCTTAAATCCCTGCCCCCGGCCCAGGCCAGAATCAAAATGCCTCAGGCCCAGTCACTCCATCGTCATATCCCCGCCCACATTTCCTTCCTCATCCCTCCATGCTTCCTGCCCACATTTGTACCCTCCATACCCTTTGCTTGGTGCCAGCCACACCACTAGGGTCTGCTTTCTCCTGCCTCTCTGTCTTTGTCTATGGTAGTCCTTTTCCCTGGAGCACTTCCCCCCCACCATACCCCACTCCACCTCACTGCCCCCCTCAACCATAAAGCTCAAGGCCACACATTCTGGAAGCCTTCCTCAGCTTCTCTAGCCTTCCATTGCTCCTTTTCGGAGATCTCAGGATTGGTGAAGCCGAGGACTCCTCAGAGGAAGGAGCTAGGTCTAATCTCCATATTCCCAGGGGGATTCCACTCCCTCAGCCCCTCATATACTAGGGTTCCCGGTAAGCATTTGTGAACAGAGGCAGGTGACTGGGCTGGGGGAGGAGCTTAGAAAGAGGGGAAGTATAAGGAGGGTCCTCAGTGAGGAACACCTTCCTCACCTGTTGAGCTCTACTTCTAGGACTCCCAGAGCAAGAGTGCGCCAGGAATAGAGTGGATTTGGGGGTGGGTGGGGGCACCAGGGAGTGTGGCCCGGAGAGTCTGAGGGAAAGGACGGGAAGAAGGGCTGAAGAAAATAGATGGGGGAGGGCCAGGACAGGATGGGGGTGCCGGCCAAGGTGCAGGAAGAGGTGGGAAGGGCAGCTGGGTGGGGGAAGAGCGCACTTTCTGGGAAGTGGGAGAGGGTGGGGGAGGTGAGCGCAGTGCATTGTGGAGGGAGGAATTCATCTGCTGGCCGGTGTGAGCTCATTTCCTCTCACTGCCTCCCGCAGGGTCGAGGGCATCGGGCTCTGGAAAAAGTGAGCCATGGGCACCCCAGTGGTCACCTCCCTTCTCCCCTCCCCCACAGCCTCAGTTCAGTCTGGATCTCTGCTACCGCTTCCCCCTCACATAGACAACCCATTTATTCTGAGAGAAAAGGACCCCCGAGCCAGGGTGGCAGCAAGCCTTGAACCACTGGAACTACGGGACAGAAAGAGGTAAAAGGAGGAACCTTGTTGAAAACCAAGAAAGAAAATACAGGCAGTATGATGGATTACAGTTAGATAGCAGGAAGGACTTCTCAGAAGTGGGGGATAATTCCAGCTGTACACGACCTTGATGGAGAGAGAGGGGAAGGAAGAGGAGTCATTAAGTGCCCTTCCATCATTGTAAAAGCATCCCTCTCCATGGACTTCCAGGGAATGTAAAAGAAATGAAATAAAACGTAAGATTTAAAAATAAGTCAGCGTCTCCTTCCTCTGGCTCACAGGAGCAGGGGTGGCCCAGGTGGTGTCTGAGCCACTCTGTCCCCTCCAGGACCTGAGTCCCTGATCTTGCAGGGACTTGGGGTTGGTGATGGTGGTGAAGCAACCAGGTTCTGTGAAGTCTCCTTGCCCCATAGGGGGTGGGTGCTTCCAGTAGTTAGAGTCAGCCTTCCACTTTCACTGCCCGTCTTATATCCAAATCATATTCCTAACTATCGGTGGCCTTTGCTGTCCTTTCTTCATAACCTGGGAGAAGGAATACAGGAGCCCTTTAAAACTGCAAGAAGGCATGGGAAAGAGGTAAGCATAGGCTGTAGGAAATAGAAAGTAAGAAGGACGTTAGTGGGGCGCCTGGGTGGCTTAGTCGGTTAAGCGTCCGACTTTCACTTAGGTCATGATCTCTCGGTTTGTGGGTTCGAGCCCCACGTCGGGCTCTGTGCTGACAGCCAGCTCAGAGCCTGGAGCCTATTTCAGAGTCTGTGTCTCCCTCTCTCTCTGACCCTCCCCTGCTCACGCTATCTCTCTCTCTCTCTCTCTCCTAGAAATAAATAAAAAATATTAAAAAAAAAAAAAGGATGTTAGTTAGATAGCAGAAAGAACTTTCCAGCAGAAATAGAAGGACTGAGGGACTATCTTTTCCTGGCTCGTCAGGAGATGACCTGAAGGGGTCCTGCTTGGGGGCAAGGAAGTGGACTGGCTCAAGATTCCCGTGGCTCTTTGGGCCTGTTTGGAATGAAGCCCCAAAGGGAGGCCATGGAGGGCGTGTAACCAGGAGGCCTGGGGGCATCCGGGCTCTCACAGCTGTCTACTGCAGAGCAGATCTGTGGGCTGGTCCAGAGGCCTGAGTCCCAGGCTGGCTGGCTCGGGGTCTGAAGGGCTGGGGCACCTGCCAGCCTCTTCCTTCCAGCCTCCATTCCTCTGTCTCCCTGGGGTCCTGGGCTGAGACTCTGCCTGGGATGGGGGCCCTAGATAATGGGGCAAGGAGCCCCGGAAAGCTCTCTCCCGCCCCCACCCCCATGGGCATCACCATCTCTGCTCTTGTCTCCATGGGTCTCGGATGCAAAAGTTTTGTAAGCTTTTTTCCTTCTTTTCTTCTTTTCAATCCTGGGTCTCTTCATCTTTGTCTCTGACTTTTCTCTGGGGCTCTCTTCTGTCTTTATCTTGTCTCTGCCTCTTTCATGCTTCCTGTGCCTCAGTCTTTGTTTCTGACCACCTCTGTCTGGTTGTTTCTCTCTGCTTCTCTCTCCCTTCCCTCCTCCTTCCCTTCCTCTCCCTGTGCTAGTTTTGGGTTCGGTGCCCTTGGCCTCTTTCCTGGGCCAGCCAGGATCACCATCTATCTGGGCCGGTTCCCGGGAGGCTAGTCCAAATTGTCTCCCTGAGACCCCCTCTCTTCTCCAGGCTATACTGCCCTCTAGCTCCGCTGCCAGCGCAAACCCCCGCCCGAGCCCCCTTTACCAGTCAGCTGCCCTGGGGGAGAGGCGGCGGGTGAGCCCCGTCGAGTGCAGGGGGAGGAGCGAAGGACTGGCCCCCGGGGGTGGGGGCGCTCCGCGCTCGGCCCCGCCCCCTCCGGCCCCGCCCCTCCTGGGTCCCTGCCTGCGCCCCCAGCCGTGCCCTGGCCGCAGAGCCGCCGCTGCCGCCCGATGAATGGAGTCGCCTTCTGCCTGGTCGGGATCCCGCCCCGCCCGGAGCCCCGGCCCCCTCAGGTGAGGGCGCTGGGCCAGGGGAGGGGGCGGATCCAGGCGCTGCCGGGGGGAGCTGGCTGCGGGCGGCTGGGGTCGCGGCGCCCCCGCTCGGCGGGCACGGCCAGGGGCGCACGGTGCGGCCACCGCGGGCACGGCTGCTGGGAACTTCGGCTGGTGGTGGGCCGGTGAGGGAGTCGGAGCGAGAGCTGCCTTGGGCGGGGGGCGGGAGGAGGAAGGCAGGCGCAAGGGCCGGGACGCGCACCGGGCTGCCAGGGCAGAGGGCACCGACCCGGGCGGCCGTGCCAGGCCCCCAGCGGCCGGGCAGCGGGGGCGGGAGGCCCGCGCCTTTTGTCCGGGTTTTTCAGGCGGGGCGCCTGCCGCCGTTTCCTCTGCCCGAGTTTTCGTTTTCCGTTGGCGAGGCCCCGGCACAGCTGGAGGGAGAGGGAGTGGGGGAGGGGGTTCCCGGAGCGGGATGTCCTTGGCCACTGGGGCCGGACACCCCCCTCCCTGCGCCACACTCGCCCCCTGCCCGGCCGGACCTCACGACAAGCTTCAGGGAGCTGGGTCGGCAGCCCCACTGGCTCCTGGGACCCGGATCCCGGGGCCCGAGGGCTCCGCCGCCGTCCCTTCTGCCCCCTCGGGCTGGCTGTGGGTGGGTCTGGGCGCGGGGTGCCAGGGGCATTACTCAGCGCTGGGCTGCTTTGCTTGAGTTCTTTCATCTGCCAGCTGCTGAAGCTGGGGATGGGCCAGTAAGGGCCTCAGGGCCCCTTTGGAGCCAGCCCCCTACCTCTGAGCCTGGCTGCCCCCAGCTCCGGAGCACCCCAACACACACCACACCCTCCTTCCCAAGTTGAAGGGCTGGACACTGTCAGGCCAGTTCTTTCCCAGTGTGGAAAAGTTCCCTAGGGGTCCACGTTGCTGCTTTCAAGGTCTGGGCTGAGGCCTCTTCCTCTTCTGACAAGGCTGGAGGACTTACTAAGGCTCTTCGCTGGCTGCCTCCCCTCCCCACTATCCCTTGTTGGCGCTGGGGTCTGGTGCTTTGCTAACTCTTTCTGAGACTGGTGTGTTTCCCAGCAGCTGGATGTATGCTCCCTTCTCCCTCCCTCTGCATCTCTCTTCCTGGACTCTCCCTGCCCCTTTCAGCCAGTGTTTCCCAATTACAAACTTGAATTTCAGGATGGACAGGGGGTGGGGGTGGAGGTCATTAAGCCTGAGTCCCTTGGGTTCTCCCCCTCACCAATGCAGACTTCATCTCCACCCCCCACATGTCCACCCCCACCCAAACCCCCACCCCCGGCCCAGCTGGAGGTGAATGCGGTTTGATTCCCTGTGGTTGTCCCCCTCTGCCAGGGCAACAGCTTCATTCCCCAGAGTGGCTGCTCTCACTGAGATGTGCTCATTGGCATGCGATTTGAATCTCCATTACATAACCAGTCATTTTGCCTCCAAACACAACCCAAAGGCCGCCCCCCCCCCAACATCCCAGCCTCTTCCACTGGCTCACAAGGTGGTTGGGTCTACCCCTCGGTGCCCGGAGACTCCAGTTCCTGCACCTGAGGCCTTGCGCTCCCCTTGGGAATGATGAGAGCAGTAAATCCCTTACCTCCAGTGCTGGTTTCCAGGCCCTCCAGAAGCCCTGTGAGTGGGCAGCGTGGGTATCAGGGTCTGAGACTACAGAGCGATATTGCCCGGGCTAGACCCTGAGTACCCTGATGAGAATCCTGGCATTAGGTGAAGCTTTGGAGAGGGGAGTGCTGTTAGGAAGGTGGCTTTGGGGCACCATGGGGAATGGGACAGGCTTTCAAGGATCCCTTGTCCTGGGCTGCCTGGATGGGGACTTCTCTGCTCCCTCATCAGGCTGCTCCTGAGCCCATGGGAATGGGAGCCGGAGGCCTACCTGGTCCCGCAGAGGTACAGCAGGGGTACAGCATTTTCTCCAGGGATGGGAGTGGGGATGAGTGAGGGTGCTGGGTGCAGAACAGGCCAGTGCAGGAGTGGGCCGAGACCTTGATCTCTTCATCTTTCATAGCAGGGAGACCTAGAGAGACTGCATGGTATATAAGGTTAAAAAAGACTACAAAGAAGGAGAACGGAGTACGTTACAGTACGAGGGACTGCAGTTAGCTATTCAGGGGAACATGTAGGGAGAGGCATGCGAGCCAGTCTGGCCTGGACCGTCACTCAAGGAGGTTGCCTCTGTACATGGGTTAGGTAGATCCCCATGATGTTGGCTTCTAGTGCAGGATTCTGGAGAGAGTCATAGGGGATGCAAATATATTCAAATGAGTATATACATTAGTGCGGGGGTGGGGGGGGAAGGGGAGGGGGATTTTTTTTTTTTTTTTTTACAAATAGTTTATTGTCAAATTAGCTTCCACATAACATTCAGTGCTCATCCCCACAAGTGTCCTCCTCCATGCCCATCCCCCCCGGGGGGGATGTGTTTTTAAAGAGGAGGGGAGTTGCTTTATTAATACAGCTGAGAGTTAAGAGATAGGTAGCAATTGCTCTGGGCCAGCATTTTTATAAATTACCTCATTTTATCCTCACAACACTACTGTGATGTGGGTCCCGTTATTATCCGCACTTCACAGTTGAGGACACAGAGGCAGAGACAGCTAATAGCTTGACCGAAATCACATCATTGACAAGTGGCAGAGCCAGATAGAGTCCACACTCACCCTGCATTCTTGCTTCTCGGGACCTCCCTTGCCCTGCTGTCCCTTCCTCGCTGAATCTGGGTCCATCTTGGACACAGCCCAAGGACAAGGTTAACCTCTCGCTGGATTGGAGCTGGGATGCTTGTTGTCCAGCTGGTACCGGGAAGGGCCCTGGAGGCCTCAGGATGGTGAAGCCTCAGGTGCCCATCCGTGTTGGCCGGTCTGGAATCAGGTCATTTACTCCCCCAACACACCCCCGCCCCACCCCATGCCAGCCCACAGCACTTGGGCAGTGGCTCAGTTCATTGGTGTTTTCCTTCTAAAGGGCCATCAGCCCTGCTCTGGTGGCTGCAGGGGTTCAAAGGTGAGATATTGGCTTGGTCAGGGATTTGGACAAAGCCCGGTTTTAATTATCCTGCTCTGTCTCCCTCCGCAGAGAGAGCTATGAATAGGGCCTGTGGGAGCTGGCTCTGCCTTTCCCCAGCACCCCCCACCCCTTCAAACAACCCCGCCTTTAGATCCAGGCCCCCCTATTTCATGTGAATTTGTGCCAGCTCTTCAGCAAGGCAGTGCCAGTCAGCACCAGGCAGATATCTCTTCCCCACTGCCTCAGTGGGCCGGCCAGTGGGCTGAGATGGCCTGGGGACTGCACATGGGGTGAGTGTCGAGCTCTGTGGGAGTGGGGTTATTCATCACCTGTCAGAGTGGGTCAGGACCAGAGGGGTCATCTTGTCCAACTCCTTCATGCTACAGTGGGGAAACTGAGGCCAGAGAGTGCCCAAGGTCAGGTAGCCCGTGAGTGGGGGACATGAACCCAGGTGTCCTGATTTCCAGGCCTTGATTTTCTCCACTCAGTTCTGTCCATGGTGTCCCCCCGAACCCCTCCCAGCCCTCAGTGCAGGGTTCCGGGCCTAGGCCTTTGGAGAGAGGCGAGGAACACAGATGAGTGGACAATGTGTCCCGTTCATCTCTGTGTCCCCAACGCCCAGCACAGCGCCTGGCACAGAGCGGCTCTCTATAAATGTTTATGAAGTGCAGGCCAGGGAGCAGCCCTTCCCCTGGCCTCCCAGGGTGCCCCGTGCCCAGCTCTAACCCTTGGCGCCTTGACAGTTGGTCTACACATCAGTCTCCCCCATTATCCTGGAGTTCTTTGAGGACAAGAAAAATAATAATAGAAACCACTTCCATAGTGCTTACCACCAGGTAGATAGATACATTATCATTACCCCCATTTAACAGATGAAGAAACTGGCACAAATAAATTCCGTGTCTTCCGAAGGTCACACAGCTGGTAGTAAGTGGCAGAGCTGAGGAGGTGACTGTACTCTTAACCTCATTCCAAGCAGCCCCAAAGGTGTGGTGTTTGTCTTGGTGTCTACAGGGCCAGGCACACGGCCAGTACTCAAAGAAAGGTTGTTGACCGACTGATTGACAGAATATGGAAAAACCACGGAATCCTGTAATCTCCCCCTTTGGAAGCAGCTGGAGTTGGAGTCCTGGGAAGGCAACCTGGAGGTGCATCCCTGTGTGATCTAGGTCCGGAGGGCCTGATCTAAGCCTAGAGAGGAGAGGAGAGTACACCCCATTGTGACTACTTTCTAAGGCTTAACAGGGGCCGCACGGGGGTCCTCAGTCTTCTGGCTTCTTTCTTGATCTCACTCCCTCCTTCTTCCTCCTGAATTCTAAGGGGATGGTGCTGAGCTGGGGGCACATGGGAAAAAACTACAGGTCGGATTGATGCGTCCTGCTCCCTTTTCATCTCTCCGGCCCTGAGATCTTCAGCCCGATGCATCGCCTTGGTGGAAAAGTCTGCCCTTGTCAAGCTGGAGGGTGGACAGAGTGCCGGCTTTTAGGCATGGCTTATCATAGCTGCCTGATAAGCAGTGATCTACCCCTCACTCACTGTGTGACTTGGACCTTGTGACCAAGTTATTTCATTGCTTCTAGCCTCAATTTCCCTATCCCTGAAACAACCCCTCAAAATCATTGACAGGATTAAATGAGGTGATGCAGGTAGAGTGGCTGACGTTAGGTACTCTCGCCTACTAGTAGCAGCTATTATTAAACAGATACTCATCAATGGGTAGAAATGAAAACAACATGCTTTTGGCGCAATAAAAAGAACCCCTTCTGGTCCAGGCAAAAGAGCTGTCCCTGGAGGCAATGAGGCTCCCGTCAGTGGAGGTGAACAAGCACAAGCTGGTCTAGAAAGAATTCAGGCATTGGGTGAGGAGCTGAAACAGTTTAGGGGCCCTGCTTTGGGATCATCGTCCTGAGGACATGCGAGGTCGGCTGCTGTGGTTTGGGGCTGTGAGGCTCCTCTGAGCAGAGGGAGTCCTGGGAGGCTGCCTGGAGGAGGCCTGGAAGGATGGCTGTGGTCCTGAAGGGTGGGAGAAGGGCGAGGCTGCTGCAGGCCTGGGCAGGGCTTGGTGGTTGAAGGGCAGTGAGGCACATGGGCCACCAGGCCTGAAGTCGGCTCCAAGGCTGTCTTCACATCCTGACTGCCCGAGGGCGAGGGCGTATGGTGGCGGTGGAGAGCGATCTGCCAGCTCCCGGCCCCCCCCCCCCGCGCCCCCCATGCCCCAGCCGCTCCTGAAGGAGGGGCCAGGGTTACTCCCAGTGGCAAAGAGCTGGGGCCTGTAAAGAGCGGAACTGGGGGAAAGAAAGACTTCTTATGCCCAGTGCATTTGGGGGCGTCTGGGGGTCGGGGGAACAGTGAGGCCTTTGTCCCCAGCCTCCGGGAATCTGGCCGAGGAGCTGTCCCTGGGTCTGGCTGGGCCTTCAGCAGGCAGGCAGGTCCTCTTTGAAGTGACCCTTTCAAAGCTCAGCCTGAATCCCTGGGAGGAGAGACAGCTCAGGGCGGGGCTTAGGGATGACTGGGACCCGCAAGCCACGGATGGAAACAGACCCAGTGCCAGCCTCTTTGCGAGGGCAGGCTGGCAGGAGGGGCGTGGGCTGGAGGAATTTGGCCAAGTGAGGGGGACATGTGGAAGCCATTTAGGGAGGACACCCACTCCAAGAAGCTTGGCCCCAAGTGTGGGTCAATATAGGGAAGGGCAGAGTTCACTTTGGCCCTGTGCCCGGTTCCTATCCGTCCCCACATTGATTTCTGTCTGATTCTGGGCTCCGAAATCCACAGCTGCATCTTCCTTTTTAATTTTCTCAAAGAGCTCGAGAACACTCCTTGGAGAGAATCTGGTGCCGACACAGGACTTAGAGCCCCCGGTAAGAGGGACAGTGGCAGTCTGGCCTACTGGGAGCTTTTCCTGCTCTTGAGAACCCCCCCAAAAGGCTGGAGACCTCCACCTTCCATCACAATCTCTTTCACTCTCGATGTGGAGGAAACTCTGGATTGTTCTCCAAGAGAAACGGAGGGAGGTAGAAGGAAGCCAAACGAAGAGGGGACATCTTTGAAAATTTCAACTGGAGGGATATTAGAGGCACCACCCCCCGCAACCCACCTTCAGACTCCCTGTTTGACTCATGGGGGAGCCCAGGCCTAGAGAAAGGCCAAGGTCAAAGAGATAGAGGCAGAGGGGAAGGGACAGGCAGAAACGGGAGGAAGATGAAGGACAGAAGCCAGGTGGGAAGACAGTGCAGGCGGCTGAGTTATCTGTAATCCCAGGGTAGTGGAGAAGTTTCCAGAGTCTCTTCAGCTCTGACCTGCCTTGATTCTGTGAAAGGAGGGAGGGGAAGGAGCGGGTGGCTGTTGGTGGGTTTTGTTGGACTGAGCAGTGGACAGTGGCGCCTTCGCAGCCCAGATGAGAACCCTACCCCACCCTGAGGCTGTTTTCTAGTTCATGTCCCCACACCCCAGTCTCTCCTTGGCATCCCGGCAACTCTCTATACTTGAGAAGATTCTTCTAAATCTCTTTCCTTTTCTGAGGGTGTGGCCTCTGGTTCCTCCCCAAGAGAGGAGGAGGAGGAAGCTGAGCACCCTGGGCCCTGATGGGGGGCTGATGGGGGGCTGTGGGTGGTTCTGGTACTCTCCTGTATCTCGCACTGGCATCTGCAGAGCTGAGCCTTCATTAACTCTAATGAATCCTTGGCGCCGTGCCCTCCCTCTGCCCTGCAGCTCCTGGTTGGGGGAGGGGGCAGCTGAGATAGAACCCAGAGCCCAGGAGGTGGTGAGATGTCAGCTAGAGAGGACAGGAGGCAGCAACAAGGCTGAGACTGCTGCTGGGACAGAGAAACAGCCCCCTTTCCTTCCTTTTCTGGGACCTTTCCCTCCTCTGGTGGCTCCCACGTGCTCAGGTCCCCACTGTGCTGGCTAAAGTGTTATCTGAGAGACTGGGTGCAGCCTGGGGCGCTGAGGACTTTCCCAGGCCTGGCATATACGTAGAGTGTCCCTAACTTCATGGGGGTGCGAAGGAGCAGATTCCAGGAACTGGAAAGTCAGGCAGTGGCCAGATCTCAATGCAAACCGTCTTTTGTTCATTTGGTGACCATTTCCTACGCACCGTCTGTGCTCCCAGCTCTCTCTGTGGGTCCTGGGATCCGGATGAGTAAGACACAGCCCTGCCCTCAAGGGGTTCATTGTCTGCTTTTCCTACCACCCCAAAGCTCCAGTATGATTTCATAACCATGGGTTCTGAGATTTATCTCTCTACTGTCTGCCAGTCTAGAACACTCTTTGCTGCCCCCTGCCAAAAATATTAACATAAAAATGACCTGGCCTAACTGGGGAGTCAGACAGACAGAAGCAGATACAGGGGACATCATCAGAGTGTAAATGTGGCCACAAAGGTGGAAAGACTGTCGGTGGGTAGAATTGCCACACGGGTTAGCAAAAAACAACTGGTGATGAGATTAATCTCCTTTCTCTCATGTCCTGTTTCCAAACCTATTGTTTAAGTTGAGGATTTTTTTTTTTTTTTTTTTTTTTGCTTTGAGACAGAGAGAGAGGCAGAGAAGGAGCTAAAGAAAGAATCCCAAGCAGGCTCTGCACTGTCAGCGTGGAGCTGGACATGGGGCTCGATCTCATGAACCATGAGATCATGACCAGAATCAAGAGTTAGATGCTTTACCAACTGAGCCACCTAAGCGCCCCAAGTTCATAAAATATGAAACTTCTTTTGATCATTTTCAATGGCCATCATGCAGTGGTTGTATATTTACTGATACAAGAATTGAGACCCTAAGAAGGTAGACAACTTCATCAAAGGTCAGCTAGCCTCTGAATTTAAATCTGGGTCTTCCTGTTCTGTGGTCACTGCTATGCTTCCCAACAAGAAAAAGCCTGGAGAACACCCGCCCCACCCTGGGAAGGTGGACCCTCCCCCCAGCTAAGTCTTGAAATCCAAGTAGGGGTTGGTATAGTGAAGGAGAGAGGAGGGCAGTCATAATCTGGTGGCAAATGCAGACAACACAACTGTGTTCTGCTTCTCCCTGACTCTGCTGTGCCTCAGGGTTCTCCCTGTGTCTGCTTGGAATCCGCGTTTGCTCTTGAGCGGTATAGGGGTGCCTTCTGAGGGGTAAAAGGCTTCACTGAGGAGGCAAGGCTTGCCAGGGCTTGAAAAGATGTCTGCAAGGAACAAGAGGGGCTCGCGGAGTGGGGAGAGAGTGCCATTCCAGACGGAGGGATTTGGCACGAGCAAAGGTGTGAAATAGCCTGGCCTCTTAGGCATCAATGAGTCCAAGACGGAGAGTAGGGATGAGAGTATCAAGGCCAATGAAGGCCAGATCCTACCTATCTCCTCTGCCATCAAGGGTGGGTAGTAGACCTTAAACCCAATGAGGGTAGGTATTTAGTCTTTTTCATTGCTTTATCTCCGACTTCTAGACCAGGACCTGTTGACCCATGAAGGAACATTCCCAAAGCACTTGGCATGCATTGTGGGAACCACATAATAATAATAGAAATGTTTGCGGGCACTAACATTTATGGAGCATTTCCATCCCAGACACTACCGTGCACAACCCTATGAGGAATAGATTATTTCTGCTTTATGATTGTAGAAACCTCAGAGAGGTTAGTATAACTAGTCCAAGAACACAAAGCCAGGAAGTGGGCAATTTGGGATTCAAACCCAGACTCCTTTGAATCCTGTTTAGGAATGCTTACAGCCTCTTTATTTGTTATATGCCGGTCTCTTCATAAAATCAGGGACTTTCATTAATTAAAAAAAAATCCTTTGTGGACTTCTGAGGTCAGATTTGTTCAACAACTGGTATGTGTCAAGCACTCAACACTGAAGCCTCTCAAGGGCCCCGTTTACAACTGAGAAGACAGGCTTGGAGAGGGAAGAGACTTGACAGGGGGCACACAGCTGGGACTTGATCTCAGGTCTCTTTGACTCCTCACCCTCAGTGACACATAGTCAGCAGTCCCAGAATGGGACTAGGGGCTGGGCTCTGAGGTTGACTGACTTGTTCGGGGACACACAAGGGGCAGCACAGGACCAGGGACTGAGTCTCCTGCCCCAAGCCCAGTGTGCTCCCTCACTGATGAAGAAACGGGTGTGTGGGGGGGAGGGGGAGGAGGGGTCCAAAGGCAGGCCTGGGGTCTGTTAGTAATTTCCCAAGTGCCAGCCCTCTGTCAGACAGGTGAGCTCCAAGGTGGGGGCTGACGTGGTGCTGGGGTGGGCAGGAGCGGTGTCTTTTTTTTTTTTTCCTTTTTCTTTTTTTTTTTTTAGAGAGAGAGCGCGCTCGCGATAGCGAGAGAACGGGAGGGCTATCTGGGGAGAGGGACAGAGGAGAAAGAGAATCATCGTAATCAGGCTCCAGGCTCAGGGCGGAGCCCCGGATGGGCTCCATCCCACGATCCTGGGATCCTGACCTGAATGCAAATCGAGTCTGACCCTCAGCGGACTGAGCCACCCAGGCGACCCCACAGGGACAGTGTCTTAAGGTGGCAGAGCCTTACAGGGCCTTGATGCAAGAGGGTGAGAGGATTCCATTGGCTGCACAGCCGCGGGGTGACCCGAAGGACTTCCAGCCGCCGGGAAGGATGCGGGTGGGAGCTGGAGCCCGGGGCGGTGCTGGGTGTGGGCGCAGCCTGTGGGGGCGTGCCCCTCCCGCGCCGGTTCCCAGACCGGCCCGGACCCACCAATCAGATACGCGCGCTGCTCCCGGTTCGCATTGTTATTTGCATGGCCACACCCCTCCGCTCCTGCCACCCGGCCTCCGCCCCCCAGTGCGCCTCCCAGGCCCCCGCCGCATTTCTGACCCCCGGCACAGGGCTGGCGTGGGCGGGCTGGGGCGGGGGGCTGCAGGGCGGGAAGGGCCGACCTGGGCTGCCAGCCTGGCCGCACTATTCATAGCTCGGGCTGGCGTAGTTCGCATACTTGGCGTTTCTCACGTCTGGCTGGCCTGAGGCTGCCGCCCCTCCGCGCTCCTCCCACCCTGCTCCCTTCTCCCCTTACCCTCTCCTCTCCCGGCCTCCTCCGCGACCTCCTACCTCTCGGCCAGTCATCCCAGAAATCTCAAGGTGGCCCAGCCTACAGGAGGAAACTGAGGCCCAGAGAGGGGGCGTGGCTTTCGCCCTGGCCTCAAGGGAGAAACTGGTAATAATGAGGCGTGTAATGAGGTGGCTCTGCCCGCAGACAGACCTGGGCTTGAGTCAGAGCTGCCACTCGCTGCGGGACCCTGGCAAGTTCTTTAGCTTGCAGTCGGGAGGTTTTTCGGAAGACACCTAGAGGATAAGGGATCATCGGTTAAGAGAAGAGAGAGAGGAGGGAGAGGGATCTGGGGATGAGGTGGGCCAACCCTGCCTAGGTGGACAGAGGCCTGGCCAGCTGCGGGGGGGGGGGGGGGGGGGGGGGGGGGAGGGGTTGCAGAGGACTCTGAAAAGGGCATTGGAGCAGCTTCCCTTTTGTCCCCACCCCTTACTCCCTTATTCCAGCACCCCTACTTTTTGGATCCGGTTCCCACTGAAGAAGGGGTGGGGGTACAAAAACATGGCCAACATCTGAAGCAGCCCCTGAATCAGATAGTCTCCTGGAGACAAGGTGCTAGCCAACGTGGACCTCTCTGAAGAGGGGCTCTTTCATTCCTTTGCATTCAGAAACTGTGCCGAGCACACTCATAAATATGTAGACCTTAACTCAAGAGTGATGTGAGACAAGATGATGCACAGGGACCTGACCCAGTCTGGCGCCCAGAGGAGGAATCCCTGGGGAAGTGACTTTTTTGCTGAGAACTCTTGGGTAGGTAGGAATTAATGAGGGTGTGGGTTGGTGAGGCAGGGAGGGAGCTGGGGAAAGGAGAACAGCATTCCAGAAACAGCGTGTGCAAAGGACCTGAGGCTGGAAGAGTGCCTAGTCCCTAAAGGCACTGGAAGGAGACCAGGGTAGCAGAACACAGAGGAAAGGGATGCAGTGGGTGTGGAACCTGGAGGCATGTCCCACAGGGCCTGGTGGTCATAATATTAAAACAATTCATCTGGACTCTCAGGGATCAGAGGAGTGATAGCAGCTTGGAACAGAGTGAAGGACATGATGAAATGGGTAGACTCAGAAGACGTTTCGGAAGCACGGTCCCTCTGATGGGTGGCATATAGGGCTATAGGCCATACAACCTCCATTTGTTGGTTCTCAGAATGCTTTCCCAGCAACTTGGTCAGGCTGCTCTCCCTACCTTCATCTTGTAGCTGAGGAAATAAGAAAATCTGAGTGACCTTGAAGTCACACCGGCAAGAAAAGAGCAGGGGCCACTACCAATGGCAAGTGTGACCCTGTCTCCACATCAGCCTTCATGCTGTGGCAGTGATCTCTCACTAGACTCCTGTCTCCCACCCCTCAGTGCCCTGCACCAAGCATTCCCTACCTAGGACCTGGTAGGGTGGGGGACCCAGGAGACCAAGGTGGTGAGTGTGTGTGTGTCACCCTTATCCCAAGAGGCTGCTTGGCTGTTCAGTGAGGTACTGCATGTGCAGCATGCCTGGCATATACTAAAGGTTCAATCTTAATTACTGCTGTGACGGTCACCATGTCCCAAATTCAGGGCCAGGCAATTGGTGAGGGGTAGGATCTGGGGCCAAAAGCGATGCCTTCTGTCTTCTGACCACAGAGCCCAGCCCAGAAACCATCCCGGCTCCCTTGTGGGCGGAACCAAGGGAGGTTGTTTGTCCTTGCAGAGCCACCGTCCCCTCCACCCTTCCAGCTGCCTCTGGGGCATCATGGGCTGGATTAGGGAGAGGTTCAGCTCACAGGCTGGGTGAAGGGATGACCCGGCTGGCCCGGGGTAGGGCAGGGCCTGGGATGAGGGGGTGGGTGGTTTCAGGGGTGGGGCTGAGAGCCTCTCCCTGCAGGGAGCCCCGTGTACCCTGGGGGAGACTTTCGGAATCTGCTGAGACCTGCCCTGGGAGGGGATGTGGTCTCAGCTTGAGTAGGACTGAGCGCTCCCCTGAAAGAAACCAGTGGGTGCACCTGTTGTCTCTGCCCAGGTGGTCGGACAACAGGAAGAACTTCCCGAGAGGGATGCTTGGGGCCATAGGGAGAGCCTCTCCCAGAGTTCTCCTCCAGTCTCTCCTGACATGAGCTGTCCAGCGTGAAGTAGGAGAATGGGTATAATTTTGGAGCAGAATCATTACAAGTATTCTCCTGCCTCCAGAAATGACTGCCCTGAATATGATCTCGTCCGAAAAGGGGTGTCTGCAGTGCTCCTTGACCAAGGGAGGCCCTAAGTCTCACGGTCGCGGTGTCCTTCTGCAGGGAACCTTGCTCTCTGTAAGAGGTGGGGAGGGGTGAGGGTCAGGGTTGGGGGTTGAGGGGCCTGGAGAATACAGCGGGGAG
Source organism: Hyaena hyaena (assembly GCF_003009895.1). Lineage (NCBI taxonomy): Eukaryota > Metazoa > Chordata > Mammalia > Carnivora > Hyaenidae > Hyaena > Hyaena hyaena. The sequence goes on along the minus strand of NW_024080661.1, from coordinate 1,781,013 downwards.
ATGTGGTGGGGCGGAGGGAATGAGGGCACCCTGCCCACTCTGGGCTGTGAGGAAGAAAAACGTGCCAGCCGCGCACCAGCAGGGGGCTCTGCTGCACAGGGGACCTGCCCGCATCGCTGACAAGAATGTGCGCCCTTCAGTGTGTAGGCATGTTTTTCTTGGAGTGTGCACACGAGAAAGCATTTGAGAACAGGACTTGCCTCTGCGTGCACACCCTTGTGTGCATACGTGTTACAGGTGGTGTGTAAGTGTGTGTAGGCTTGGAACGGACGCGCGTGCGGAGGGGGGTGAGGCCGCAGGAACCCCACAGTTAGCCCAGCTTTTGCTAGGGAAGCCCTTCCAAGGTACTGACGCCTTGGGATGTGGCATCCCAAGAGTGTGTGCCATGCATCGGCCCAGATGGTAGGTCCTCATCAATGCCAAGGACACACTGTGTGCAAAGTTCAAACTCCCCTGGCAGCCAGAGAGCTCCTCCTCTTCGGGGACTACTAACGGAGAGGGGTGGGTGGTAGGGAAAAGCCTTCCAGACTGGAGTTGCCCGGCTTTCCTGGGCCCCACTCGGAGAGATCTGCTCATTAGTTCCATCTTCTTTCAACAGGATGCTTTTTTTTTTTAAATGTTTTATTTATTGCTAGGAGAGAGAGAGAGAGAGACAGCGTGAGCAGGGGAGGGTCAGAGAGAGAGGGAGACACAGACTGAAACAGGCTCCAGGCTCTGAGCCGGCAGTCAGCACAGAGCCCGACGCGGGGCTCGAACCCACGAACCGCGAGATCATGACCTAAGCGAAAGCCGAAAGTCGACGCTTAACCGACTAAGCCACCCAGGTGCCCCCAACAGGATGCTTTAAAATTTGAATTTGAATGTGACTTTGCCTTTTTTTTTTTTATCGTGGTAAAATACGCATATTAGTGTCTCATTTGGTGGCATTAAGCACGTATCCATTGTGCAACTATCCCGCCGTCCATCTCTAGAACTTTTTCGTCTTCTCAGACTGCAACTCTATGCCCGTTAAACAGTAACTTGCTTTCCCCTTTCCCCTTGGCAGCCATGATTCTGTTTTCCATCTCTGTGACTCTAGATGTCTCCTATAAGTAGACTTATACGGTGTTTGCCCTTTTGTTCCTGGCTGATTTCACGAAGCATACCATCTTCAGGGTTTATCCACATTAATTGTGTTAGAATTTCCTTCTTCTTTAAGACCAAATAAATTCTATTGTGTGCAGATACCACATTTTGTTCATCTGTTCATGCGTCAATGGGCATCTGGGTTGTTTCCACCTTTTGGCTATTGCAAATAATGCTGCCATGAGTATGGGTGTGCACATTTTGCTGTGAGTCCGTTTTCACTTCTTTTTTTTCTTTAAGTTTATTTATTTTGAGAGAGAGAGAGAGAGCGAGCACGAGCAGGGGAGGGGCAGAGAGAGAGAGAGGGAGAGAGAGAATCCTAAGTAGGCTCCCCGCTGTCAGCATAGAGTCCAATGAGGGGCTCAATCTCACAAACTGTGAGATCATGACCTGAGCCGAAATCAAGAGTCAGACACTTAACTGAGCCACCCAGGCACCTCTGCCAACCCCCCTCCCCATTTTCACTTCTTTTGGAGACATAGCCAGAGTGGAATTGCTGGATCCTGTGTTAATTCTGTTTAATTTTATGAGGAGCTGCCATATTATTTTCCTCAGCAATGGCACCATTTTGGGTTCTACCAGCAAAACAGTCAGGTAGGGCACCTGGGTGGCTCAGTCATCCAACTTCAGCTCCGGTCATGATCTCATGGTTTGTGAGTTCGAGCCCCACATCGAGCTTGGTGCTGTCAGCACAGAGCCTGCCTTGGATCCTCTGTCCCCCTCTCTCTGCCCCTTCCCACCTCTCACTCTCCCTTTCTCAAAAATAAATAAACATAAAAAAAAAGCATACACATTCCAGTTTCTCCACATCCTTGCCATTAACCAATAGTTGTTTGTTTGTTTTGAGGGGTTTTTTTTAGAGGGGGGCCAGAGAGGAAGAGAGAGAATCAGTGCTGACTTCACAGAGCTTGATGCGGGGCTCAATGTGGGGCTTGAATTCATGAACCGTGAGATCATGACCTGAGCCAAAATCAAGAGCTAGACACTTAACCTACTGAGCCACCTAAGCACCCCAACAAATAATTCTACCACGTTCAGAGCACTCTAATAGTACAAATCCATTTCTGAAAAGTTGTCCTTAGGAAGCTCTCAGCCTAATGAGGGAGACTCAGGCCATGGCCTTGAGCAGTCTCTAATCAGAGGGGAAAGACACAGGCCATGACCTCTGGGAGACCCTGGACTGATATGGGACAAAAACAATAAACACAAAACATAACAACAACAATAAAAGCCTGTGTGCTCTCAGGGAGCTCCCAGTCTGATGGAGGAATCATGGCCTCTTCCCTCTAGCGAGTCCCAGATGGGCCCGGAGACCAGAATGGATACACGGAGAGCAGGCGTTGAGACAGACAGTCAAGGACTGCTGAGTGGAGTAAATCAGGGGGTAATGAGGCCCTGTGGTGGCCCTGTCCCACGCCAGCCTGTGGTTGCCTGGGCAATGGCCCTGCTGTTTACTTTGTGGCTGGCTCCAGACTTACCCTTTTCTGCAAGTGCTCATTTCCCACCATAAGAAAAGATGCTCTTTAGTCTCCCCTCTCTCTGGTGTCCCTGAGGAGGGGACCAGCTCTCCTGCTGGGCGGAGGCCCTGCCAGCCTGGCACCTTGGCCGCGTTCCTGGCCTACTGGGGTCTCACGTTGCCTGGTCGTTCCCCACTCCCACGGTGCCAGAGTTCAGTTATGAAAGTGGGGGCTTCTGGTGATGCCCACGTGAATGGGTACCCCTGAGTCTGTGCAGACCTCCACGAATGTCTACGTGTCACTGTGTCCTTGTATACACGTGGCTGAGTAGTCTGCCTGTCTGAATGTGAGTGGGGCTGGGTGGGAGAGTGTGTGAATTTCCAAAAGACAATCAAAACAGCTTGCATCGCCCTCCAGGGCATTATGCTAAGTGAAACAAGTCAAACAGAGAAAGACAAATACCACATGGTCTCACCTATACGTGGAATCTAAAAACAAGGGCAACAGCAAAAACCAAGCTTAAAGGGACAGACAGATTGAGGGGCCGAGATGGGCGAAATGGGCGATGGGGGTCAAAAGGTGCAAACTTCCGGTTATAAAATAAATAAATAAGTCATGGGGATGTCATGTAAGGCACGGCGACTATAGCTACTAATACAGAATTGCATATTTAAGGGGCACCTGGGTGGCTCAGTTAGTTAAGGGGTACCGACTTCGGCTCAGGTCATGATTTCACGGTTCATGGGTTCGAGCCCCGCATCGGGCTCCGGGCTGACAGCTCGGAGCCTGGAGCCTGCTTCAGATTCTGTGTCTCCCTCTCTCTGCCCCTCCCCAGCTCACGCTCTATGTGTGTGTGTGTGTGTGTGTGTGTGTGTCTGTCTCTCTCTCTCTCTCCAAAATAAGCATAAAAAATAAAAAGAAATTACCACAACCTATGAGGCGGAAATTGGAGTCATTCCACTTTTATTGGTGAGGGGCAGAGGTTCAAAGGGGCTCCGTAACTCGTTCAAGCTCTCACAGCCAGAAAGTGGTAGAGACAGGACTTGGACCCAGAAGAGGAAGACTCGGGAGGGCTGCAGAGCCCGTGCGCTAACCACTGGGCCATGCTGTCACTGGAAGACCCAGGGGCTTCTGGCTGCTGGGATAGCGAGGCTCCCTCCCTGAGATGGCAGTGAGGCTCCTGGTAGGCGCGAGCGTCTCCTCCTCTCCTTTTCTCTCCCCCTCCCCTCCAGGCTTCCCGTGGCTCTGGGCCAGTTTGAGGGGGGGGGGGAAGAGGGTGTCACAAACACCCCAACGCAGGGCAAGATTGGCTCTGGATGGGGAGAGCATGGGGTGCGGAGAGACCCTTTGGAGTGGCCTCTGTCCCACAGGCCAGACCAAGCGGGGTCCCCAGGCTGCTAGTGACGCAGGGCTATGGCACATTGCGTTTGTCGAAGAGGCACAGGCTTGCCTGGCCGGCTCATCAGCTTGGCCTGTCAAGGCACGCCAGGACTGCACAGAAGTGGTGCTGGGAACCCGGCTTCTGAATGGGGCAAAGGGGTGGAGCAGGATCTGGTGGGGGGGGGGGAGGCCCGCCCTGGAGCGGGGAGACTGGGGCAGGGGTCAGAGGCCCAGGCGTGGGCTGGGCGGGCATGCCTTGGGTATCACATTGCCTGCATACCTCGGATGGACAGGGACTGGCGGTGGACTTGCTCTGTCTGTGTGAGGTCGTGGGGTGGTTATGGGTACGTTGTTGGGTGGTGCACGATGGAGACATGGGGATGCTTCTTTTGGGGCAGGGGCATTGTTTGTCGCGTGGTTCGGGGGCCATACATTCTGGGAGGAGGCGCCAAGCAAGCCAGAGAAAAGGAAAGGCAGCAAACTGACCCTGAGTCCCTCCCTCTCGCTTCCTGAACCACAGGCCTTTAGTGGTGCGCCTCTCTTCTTACGTGCCCTGACCCTTGGGCCCAGGGGGCCCTCCTCCTCCTCCCAAGTTGCTGGTTGTCAGGCTGGCCCTGCAGTCTTCCCCTTCTACAGCCCAGGCCACCCTCTTGTTGATCCAACCTGGAAGGCCCCTGACCCCACCCTCAAATTGTCCCCTCCCGGAAAGAAGAGGCCTTGAACCCCTGACACGGGGGCTCCCTGGGTGTGTGTGGGTTTCCCTTGGTGGAGATCTCTGGCTCAGGCCTAAATCTGGAACTTGCGGACCCCCTAAAGGTTTCAGAGCTGGGATCCTAGGAGAAACAGAAGCATCCTGAGGGTGAGATGGGTACTTGACTTATTCTCCAAGGTGTCTCAGCCTCTGGCCCACAGCAGCCCCTCGAGATGTGGTTGTTTTGAACGGATAAACAAGAAGACGAGAGAAGGAGATCTGAGTTAGCCTGGGATCAGGTTTCAGCTTAGTAAAAGTGACATCTTGAAGCAGTCACTTGCTCTCTCTTGGAGCCTCCATTTCTGCATCTGAGAATGGGTATAAAAACAATCGCTGCATGTCCAGTTCTTAGGGTAAGGGCCACAGGAGAGCCAGTGAAAGTGCTTTCGAACAGTAAAGGATGATTATCTCATTTGGAGGGAGGAAGACTGGATGCCCTTCCCTTGGAGGAGCAGCCCCCGAGCCCGGCCCCAGGGACCCTCAGGAAGATCAAGTTGAATGGATTTTTGCAAGCTAGTCAAACAGGAGGATGATGGGAGGGACCGCTCAGCTCAGCGGGGTAATTCCTGATTTGAGGGGAGGAAGCTGGCAAGGGTGTAGGGGAGGAGGACTCACACTAGGCAGGAAGGCTTGGAATAGAATCTCAGCTACGCCTGGTATTTCCCAGCCCTGGGCCCCATCCCCCACCACCCTCTGGGATCCACCCCACATTCCTTTCCCAGAGGAAATGGGGGAGGGGGCCCAGAGGCTCCCCAGGCCTGTAGGAACATTTATTCAAACTGTGTCCAACCTTCGAGGCCCTACTGTGCGTCCCCGAGGCCCTACTGTGTGTACCTGCCTCCTGACATCCCTGTGAGGCAGAGCCAAGCAGAGGAGGTGGGGTGGGGAAGGTGCAGGCTTGTGGTGGAAGGGACTGGAACCCCGTTGCTGCCCGGCCAGGTTAGAGGGCAGGAAATAGACATCACATGTTGTTTATCATTTCCCAGGTCTGAACACAGAAACCACAGGTGCTTCTCTGCCTTGCCCCTCCCGGTAGCCCTCAGAAACCTCAGCAGTTTCGAGGAAAGTGAATTCTTGATCCAGACCCCCAGCAGCACCTGTTGGCCATGAGAGACTCCATGGAGCACATCGGGGCGGGGCGGAGAGTCACTCCATTTCCTCTGAACCTGAACCCCGGACTGGGCTTGCAGCAAGAGGGAAGGAAGTTAGACAGCTGGACGGACTTACTGGCTGCTTACCGGGAGAGCAGGCCAGATTCTGAGCGAGGACATCCCTAAGGTGGTTGCCCTCTGCTTGGGGCCACAGAGTCTGACATGGCTGAGGACAGCCTGGTGGTGCTCCCAGCTGGCCTCGGAGGGCCTGGCCTTGGTGGAGGCCTGACAGGGAGGCCCAGGGTAGGCAAGGGCAGGAGTGGGCCTGACCCAGAAGCCTTGGGTTTCTGGTGATGGCGGGGCGGGGGAGGGTGCTAATGGAGATGCCAGGTCTCCGAAGTCCTCTCCCACTCTGCCCCTAAGCCCTCCTGACTCAGCGCTCATGGTAGCCTTGCTCTTCCCGTCTGGCTTCCGCCAGGGTGGGGGTGGGGGGCCAGCTCCTGCACAGGGGGCCCAGCAAGCGGCAAACAGGAAACAGGAGAACAAAACCGCTCCCTGGCCCCCACTCGCCTGCCTCACCCTCACCCTTCCTCCTCCCTTCCTTCTCCCTCCCTCACTCCTGCCCAGCCCTGTAGTCCTCTAGTCTCCCTCCCTCTGCCCTGGCCCTTCTCCTCCCCTACCCCTCCGTCTTCCCCCCTACTCTACCCACCACTTGATCCGACCTCAGCAAGGGCTGTCCTTGCTGAGGACACAGGTGTTGCGATGAGGGTGGGCAGGGGGAGCTACCCCTTCTGCGGGGCTGTCTACAAGGGCCCAGCCCCATGGCTCTCCCTCCCTGTACTCCTAGATTTGGGAGCGGGGGAGGGGATGGGGAGCTGGAGCTGCTCCCCAACCCCAGCCTCCCTTCCCTGGCCGCCGGCTAGAATTTGGGTAGAAGATCCAAAGTCAGAGTGAGGGGCTCCGGGTTTGGAGTCCCACGCCGCCCTAACAAGCTAGCTGCTCTTGGCCCTCCATTTCCTTCCCTGAAAACTGGGTCCTGGCCGTGGCCCTGGGCCACGGTGAGCGGCTGTGGCGAGAAGCCGGCCGTGAACAAATGAGATAGAAAAGGTGGTGGGGATTACACGCCCACTAGCCAAGGCCTCTGCCGGCCCCACCGGGGAAGGGGCCTGGGAAGAGAGAACCAGGAAGGGGGAGGCAGGCAGGGTCTGCCATCAACACGGGCTTCCTGTCTGACTCACATGCTGGGGGTGGGGGCCAGCCCGGAGCCCATTGTCAGCTTGGTGGTGGCCCCTCTGGGTGGGACTAATGGGCAGGGGGTCCCGGGGAAGGGGGTTGGTCACAATCCCCTGCAGCCTAAGGTTATATCATAACTCTGGTACGGGGTGGTATGGTGGTATGAGAGGCAGTCTGCTCTCGGTGCTGGGCAGCGTGTGTGTGTGTGTGTGTGTGTGTGTGTGTGTGTGTGTGAACTGAGGGGGTACAGCATCAGAGCACGGAGTGTGTATTCTGGGCAATGTGTGCATGTCATCTGGCTTGCCTTCGCGGTGTCTCTGTGGGGGGTGTGTGTGTATGGGTGAGTGCCTGGGGGGTCTGGTGTGCTTTTAAGGACACAGTGGGTATGCTTGCAAATGTGTCCGTGTGGAGGGTGTCCCAAGTGTGTGTGCATATGGAAAGGTGTCCACACACAATGGGCATGTGAGGGGAATAGTGTGTTTATGTGGGGTCTGTGGACAGAGGGAGAGAGAGTGTATGTGAGTGTGTGTGGATGGGAGGGTATTGGGGGTATAGATGTGTGTGTGTGTGGTGTGGGTCCATACAGGGTGGGTAGGACGTGTGTTTACATGTGTGCACAAGTGAAAGTGTGTTTCTCCAGCAGGTGAGGCTGGATGTGCGTGTTTGTGGAGTACAACGTGTGTGGGCCGGGGCAGTGTGAGTTTTCGTGTGAGTGGGAGGGTGAGGGTGTGTGTGTCTGTGTGTGCCCATGCAGGGCGTGCAATGTGTGGCTGCACGGGGGCGCTGTATAGTGCGTCCCGCGTGTGTATGTGTGGGTGTGTGTGTGAGTGGGGGGGGGGGGAATCTGGGCGGCCGCGCACAGGGGCCGCCCCGGAGGGGGAGGCGTCTGCCCTGCGCGACTCGGCGGCTCGGGCGCCTTCAGCCAAGAGGCTCCGGAGGCGCGGGAGGCGCGGAGCTGCCCCAGCCGTCCTGCCGCCATCCGCGCGGGCCGTCCGTCCCCCCGGGGCCCCTGGGTCCCGGGCCCGCGGCTCCGGGGGGCGGGCGGGGGCCTCAGGGGCCCGCCCGCCGCCCGGGGGCCCGAGGACGCCGCCGGCCGGGCGCCGCGGAGCGGCCGGGGTCCCCCGCGCCCCGCGCCCCGCTCCGGAAGCGGGGCCCGCGGCTGGCTGGGGCGGGGGCGGCGGCCCGGCCCGGGGGCGCCCTCCCGCCGCGGCGCTCGTGGGCGGCGCCGTGTGGCGCGTGGAGCGCGCGGGGGCCGGGGGCTGGCGCTGGGAGCGCGCCGTCGGCGTGGACTGCAGCGCCCCGGAGCCGCGCTGCCTCTGGCTGCCCTGCCTCGCCCACAGGGAGCTTCGCGCGCCGGGGCCGCGCCGCGCCAGGGTGAGCGCCGCGGGGGCTGCCGGGCCGCGGGCCGGGGGACAGGGGTCTGGCCTCGACGGCGTGGGTGGGATCGGCCCACCAGCTCCCTGCGAACTTGGAGCTGAGTGCGCCCTGCATTGTGGGAGCGATGCCCCGGAGTGGGGGAGTGAGTGAGGAGCTGGAGACGTGCGGCTGAGGCTGGCAGGTTGTGGCCGGGAACTTTTCTTCCCGGAGCGCCGGATGCGGACTCCCCAGCCTGGGTGGTGGCCTCCAGTGGCTCAAGCCCCTTGGTTTATTATAGGCAGTGGAAGGACGGAAGGGACCAGGGTTGTTTGAGGAGATGCTGGGGCATGGAATCCCGAGGAGTTTGGCTGGCAAGAACCTGAGTCAGAGGCAGGCAAGGATCTTACTAAGTGGAGTGATGGGCACCACTCTGCCCTCTCCCTGATTGGGGGCTGTGGGCACAGGGGCACGCAAGGGTTTCCTGGTGGGCAAAGGAGGCAGAGGTGGCAGGTAATGAGTGATCTCAGGGTGAGGACTGACAGGGCTGGAGATAGGGGGTGGGGACAGTGTATCTGATGTCCGGGATCGACCGGGCTGGTAGGGCGTGAGTCACAGTGGGCTCCGTGCCCAGCATGAACGCTGTGCTCCCTGCAATGACCTCTTTATGCTCCTAGGGGGGAGGAGCAGGACTCCTGGGTTCTGGGTCCTGGTGTTGCCAACCCACCACGTGTCCAGTTCTAATTTGTGACCCTGGGGCCATCTGCCCTCTTCCCACCATCAGCTGGTATTTCTGGATGTCTCTTTCCTGGCATGAGGGTGAGAGCATTTGGAGATAGATCTGGGCCAGGAGAGCAATAATCAGTGATGTCCCCTGTGTCCCCCCAGCCTCTCCCTCTCTGTCGCCTTATCTCTTTGCCTACCCCGGAGAGGCAGAGCTGTGGAGGTGTGTGAGCTGAAACCCTTCCCAATCTAGTCACCTTTCTGTTCCCATTGCCGGGTTCCTCCTCTGTTTTGGTGTCCATCGTCTCCCTCTTTGTGAAGGTGCGAGCCAGACCCAGTGGTGTCCCAGGTCAGAGAGGAGGAGAGGAAATGTGTGTATACTAGTATGAAGGACTGAGGTTACATCCAAGGGAGAACATCCCACAGGGGAGCCACCAGGTCTGGCTGTTGGTGGGGGCTGTGGTGTCTCCTCTTCAGGCTGGGGTGTGGTAGCTGTGGCAGGGGGATCGCCACGCTGACATTCTCAGCTGACATTCTCAGGAGCCGGTTGGAAGAGATGGGGGAGGGGAGACTGGAAGGAAGCATAAGAGGAAAGGGAGAGGCAGAGATAAGGGAGGGGGGTGCCAGTGGTGTTTGGGCCAGGAGGGGGCCTGAGAGAAGGAAGGCTGCCCCCTGCCCTGGGTTATATCCAGGGCCCCAGAGAGTGGCACCCCCTGGCAGCTGGCAGCCCCAGGCAGGATGTGTGCTGGAGAGGGGGTGGGGGGCATGTGGGGACCTGTCCCAGCCACTTCTCGTCACTGGGGCAGCTGGTGGCTTAAACCTTAATCCAGGACACCGGCGAAACAATGGGCCCTGCAAACAGCCTCAGCTCGGAGCCCGATGGAGTGCGTGCAGGGGGGAGGCAGGCCACACTGGGGAGGCGTAGGGGCTTCTGGTAGAAGCAGGCAGGGAGGATCTCCCAGGCCCTCTGCTGTCCCCGATCAGTTCCTTGCCAGGTCAGCAGAGATAGGAAATCCAGGGGATTTCAGACTTCAGCAGAATTCCCAGAGAATTTTCTCCCCAGAGAATTTTCTCCCCTGGACTCTTCAGACCCCCATGGGGGTGTGGGGGTTCAGTGGACAGGCTGAGCCGAGGGGCCATCCCTGGACTTCCTGCCCCCGTCTGGAATCTCCATTGCGGCCTCCTGGACTGCGGATCATCCAGCCTTTGCTTGAACCCTTCAGGAGAAGGAGTGCTCACATCTCATCTGGTAGTTTTCCAGATGGGGATGATTAGAATGGTCTCCCTGGCCCAGGGCTTCGCTTGTTCCCCCTGCCTTCCACCTGGCCATGTTCTCGGGGACTGCATGGAGCAAGCCGACTGCCCCTGGCGAATTGCTCTTTGCTCTTTAATCTTCTGAGATTCGAGGATATACCCCCCTCTCCCAAGTCAGCCTGACTACAGCCCCACCCCCGCCCCAGTACAGCATTTCCCGGGCAGAGGGCTGGACTCAGGGCTCTCTTCTACCAGTAATGTGAACAGGCTGGTGCAGGGGTGGGGTGAGGGGTGGAGTGGGGGGTGGGGTGGCTACATGAAGGAGCTTCTTAGTATCAGTACCTCCAAGTGGCAAATTTGAGCATTCTCCAGCAGTCAGGAGAGGGAGAAGGGGGAACTTAATAGAGAAGGGGGAGGCCCTCACCCCAGAACTGGTGGGCTACTTCCGTCTATGCCCAGCCCGCCTTTCTTCCCCTGAAGACTCCTGGCTGGTGCCAAGGAGGAGCGTGGGGGTTGAGGAGACTGCTGAGGGTGGGGTGAAGAGGCTTCTTGCCCTCTGACGTTTCGATTAGGGCCCCCAGCCAGGTTAGGATGCCTGAGGTTGGGGGTTAAAGAGCTCCGAGGGAGGCATCCCGGCTTTTCACCTGGCAGCCCACCCTTCCATCTTGTCCAATCTGCTGGTGGCCTCCCTGGGCACGCATGCCTCTCTCTGATGCCCTTCTGTCACCCACTTTCCCTCTCTGTGTCTGAGCAGGGAGCTTGAGGTGACCCTCTCTCCAGCAGTGTCCGTACTCTCAACCAGGCCTGTGTGCCCTCCAGCCCTGGTCTTCAGACCTCCCCTGCCCGTCACCTTGGGGAATCCCAAGTATTCCAGTGGGTCGGCCAGAGGGCAGCCCAGTGTCTCCCCGCCACCCCCACCCAGTTCCCCTCTCAGATCCGGTGACCGGCCACCGGCCAGGCCTCTGGCTGGGCTCCGGAGCTCCAGGAAGTCCTTTCAGTTGTCTGATGTCCAGCCTGCTCCCTCGTGGCTCTAGGCCCCCACCTGTGGCTGCTGCTGTTCCTGAGGGATGCATGTGCATGCCAGTCTCTGCATGTGTGTGCGTCTGTATGTCCGAGGCATATGCTGTGTGCGTGTGTCTGTGCGTGTGTATGCATGTGTGCGAGACCCCGATCATGTGCGATCGTGCGTGCACATGTTTGTCCACACAGCGTTTGTGTGTGGACTCATCCGTGCCTCCGTGTGTACCTTTGCACATGAGTGTGCGTATGTGGGTATGTAGGGTGTTCTGTCTATGTGCATGTGTCTGTGTCTTTGTGTGAGATCATGCGGCAGGCAGGCAGGAGCTCGGGTGGCAGCAGGCGCTGCCCAGGCTAGAAGGCCTTGTGTCTAGTCCCTGGAGCATAATAGGTGCCCGGCGAACATTTGCTGAACGGACCTGATTGAGAACCTGGCTGACTGCAGGGAGTTATTTCCCTGGAAGCAAAGGTGTCATGAGGGGCTTGAGGGGAGAGAAAGGAAGAAGCAGCTTTGGACTGATGAGCGAGGGAGAGGAAGGAAGGGGGTGAGGAGGAGGTTGGGAGCAGGGGACGGTGCTCGGGACCCCAGGGCCCTTGCCCGCACCCTCCATCCCCTGCCCCAGTCCCTCCCGCTGGCTGCAGGAGGCAGTGTGCACACCTGGGAGTGCCGGCCACATGGTCACTCAACCCTCTTTCCCCGTGCTCCCACAGCTGCCGCTGGGCCCGAGAGATGGGTGCTCCTCGGGGCGCCCCCTCCCCTGGCAGGGGCCGCGGACACTTCTGCTGCGCAAAAGTCTCCAGGACGGCTTTGGCTTCACCTTGCGCCACTTCATCGTGTACCCGCCCGAGTCAGCTGTGCACTGCAGCCTGAAGGTACACCCCACCTTGCCTGCTGCCCTGGCCTGGCCTGAGGGAAGCTTCAGTGGGGGGAAGTGAGGTTCCTTTGCACTGTCCCCTCCACATCCTTCTTCTGTGGCCTTGGGAGGAGGGTCCCTGAGAGGCAGGGGCTGCCCTGACTGGGTCATTTGTATTGTACGATTGTGGGAAAGATCCCTAACTGCTCCAGGTTTGGTCTTCCCAGGAGAAGGGTGACTGGTTCGGGGCGATGCACTTGGGGGTGGCGGAAGCCAGGACGCTCACACTCACCCCCAGACTTGGTCTCTGGAAAGTGAACCGCCTTCTCCCTTCTCAGAGAGATGGAGTTCCTGGGACTCTTTGTCCTGTGGCCGTGTCTGAGCTGCCTTTGTGGCTCCCTCCCTCACCTGAGCTCTTGGGGAGTCCGTCCTAAAACACCCCTGGGACTCCTCCCTTCTGGGACTCCTTCCGGAGTGCTCCAGGCTCTGCACTCGCCTTGGCTCTGGGCTCTGGGTGCTGGAGAGCTGGACAGCACCAGGCTGGGAGGGGGGCGCCCTGGCTTCTAGCCCTGGTGCGACTCCTACCTAACTTTGGTCTCACTTACTGGTCACTTCTGCTGTAATGTGAGGGCGTTTATCTCCTTGAGCCCCAAGAGCCCTTCCAGCTGTAATAATATAAAGGTCAGGTTGTCTGTGCCTAACCTGTAGGGTAGGCTGGGGGCGGGCCTCCCTGAAGGTAAAGCAGGCATGCAGGAAGAGTGAGGGGGCCCTAAGCAGGAACTGGGGCTCCCCAGGAGGGCCCCTCTCCCTTCCCCCACCTCTCTCCCCAGCAGGGCAGGAGACAGATTTATTTTGGAGTCAGTAAACCTGTTTCCCCCGTTCCCCCAGGGCGGGGACCAGCTGTTGGGGACTCTCCCTCGGGGAGCTTGGTCCCACCTGCCAGAGAACCGGGGTCTTGGGTTTCACTGCCTGTGTCTGTGAACTTGCACGGCTCTCTTTGTATGCAGTCGGGTGCCCCGTATGCTGGTCATGTGCATGTATGTGTGTGTATCTAGGCATGTGCAGATACACATGTAAATACCCGTCTTCAGTATGTGTCCCTGTGCACTCTTCCGGAATCTGGGAGCACCTGCACGAACTATTCCCATTGGGTGCAACTGTGCTTAAGAGTATAAGTGGGGGCTGATGGTGTGTGAGAGGGGGCACAGCCCCCCCACCTTTGATGCCAAAGGACACCAACCTTCTAGTTCCCTGGAACCTCCAGTCCTTCCTTTCCTTTTCCCCCAGAATGTCCCTCCTGCCTGGTCTCTGCCACCTTCTCTGCGGGGGCCCTGCTGAGGGGTGACCGGGGCGGGAGCAGCCTGAGTGGTCGAGGCTGGGGGGCAGACCTGTCTCAGAGAAACTTTGCTCACGTGGGGTGCTGGAAGAACCCAGGCGGGGCAAGCCAGGGATGGACTCCATCCCTTTTCTAGAACCCGGGAGCCCACAGGGAGCTCAGCCGTCTAAATGCATCCATCTGCCTTTGCCACCCGCTCACTGTACTGTCAGCTCACATCGGCAGGCACACACCTCACACGGGGAGGGCGGGGGCAGAGGCACTGCCCTCCGGCTGTGCCCCACAGCCTTCATATCCTGGCCGGGGTGCCAGAGAGTCCTGGGTTCCAGCCCTGGCCGAAGTGGCTCTGGACAAGTCATGCCCTGTCATCTGCTCTAGAATGGATTGTCTGTGGAGAAGGGTAGATAAGATGACGCCAAATGTCGGATCTGGCTCTAACGTGCGATCCTTCCTGTCTCTCTGACCTTCTCCTTTCCCTCATTTCAGTTTCCTCCCCAAATCCAATACCCTCCCTCTCACTAACAGTATGATCCCAAAGGTCTCCCTAGTGAGTTTCCTGGACTCCATCTCTTAGCCCTGCTAGATGCTAGAATCCTGTTCCCTCGTTGGTATTTCACATCCACTCTCTCCCACCCGAGAACCTTCACTGGCTGCCTCTTTCTGTCCTTTCAAACCCGAATGCTTTAGTCTGACTTCTGTCACTTCCTGGTGCTGCTTTCTTTCTCCGTAGCCTCAGCTGATGCAGTCCCCACAAATGCTTGCTTATTTCTGGCACCCAGGGCCTGCACACTCCCCTCCCCTCACCCAGAATGCCCTCTCCCCTCCCTCCTCAAACTTGCCTTAAAATCCCCTCCCCCAGAGGAGCGCTAATCAGGTCTTCCCTTCCCATTCTCTAAGAGCTGATAGCCACTGTTTGCACTTGTCATGCCTGCTTATCTGTGTCTGCCTGTGTCCTCTCTCCATGTGTATATTCAGTGCCTCCTTCGTCGGGCTTGGAGCTCCCCAAGAGAAGGGGTCATGGGTCCCCCATTGGATTGGGGGCTTTCAGATAGCCAAGATACAAGGCGGTGGGGTCAGCAGTCATGAGAGAGGGTTCGTGTTATTGGGGAATGTTGCCTAGGGCTTGATGTCCCCACTGACACCCCTCCTGCCTTGTCTGAGTGCCAGGCTAGTTGAAGGAAGATAAGAGGGGAGGCCTTGGGTGGGGGAGATTGAAGGGCCCGCCCAAGTAGAGCTACTGAGGGCTGGACCCAGGGCCCACACCCACCTCTCTGTCCCCTGCAGGAGGAAGAGAATGGAGGCCGAGGAGGAGGTAAGGAGTGGTGGGGGTGGGGCCCAGGGCTGGGGCTGAGCTGGGGCCCGTTTTCCAGCTCCCGTTTCTCTCCCTCTACCCCAAGTCAGCCTGGATTTTGCTGCCTACCCTCCTTCCGCCCTTCCCCCGCTCGCCACCCCCCCCCCTCCCCAGCCCTGACTGCTGCTCCAGTCTTTGCTCTTCTCTGTGTCCACTCTGAGTACCTGCCCATTCTCTCTCTTCTCAATCCTTTTCTTTTTAAGAATCCAAGAGGCAGCGCATTTTTTCTGGGCTCTAGGGCAGAGCTCCCTGAATTTCACCACCTGGGGGTGGTGCTCTGGGGAGCACATGGCTTTCTAAGACCTGGCCCCTGCCCTGGAGTTACTCCCAGCCCAGACTGAGGCACAGACAGGGCTGCAGGGCCTGGGAGGGGGGTGGTAAGGTGCACCTGACCAATGGCTGTCCTCGGAGATGGAGACACTGGGCTCTGTTGGGTGTAAGGGAAGCCCTGAGGTCTTTATTCCCCAGGTGGTCACCCTTGCTATCCCAAAGGGCCCCTTTCTGCCCCCCCAGGGCACTCAAGACAAAACTCCTTTAACGGGCAG
The DNA here is from genome assembly GCF_003009895.1 of Hyaena hyaena. Taxonomy (NCBI): domain Eukaryota; kingdom Metazoa; phylum Chordata; class Mammalia; order Carnivora; family Hyaenidae; genus Hyaena; species Hyaena hyaena. Next base: position 1,765,543 of record NW_024080661.1, on the reverse strand, counting down.
AGAGCAGCCTTCTTTCTCTGCCGTTGGGGCGTCTGCTAGGCAGCCATGGCGACACTCCTGAGTTCCCATCACGGAGGCCCCTGGGGGCGAGGGGAAGAGCCCGCCGACCTAGAACAGGCCCCTTTCTCTGATGGAGACAGTTAGCAGCTGGGCAGTAATGTGATGTTGCGAGGGGGTGAATGCCCGTCTCAGGATCTTCAGGCCCCTGTTCAGAATCCCCTGCTCCCCGGGAAGGGGGTGGGGTGGGAGGCGTGGGTATAGAGTGTGAGCAGCAAGGCCTTTCCGCAGCTTTCCCCAGGTCCGTGGGTGTGGACATTCTGCGTGTGTGGGTGTCTGTCCCACTAGACAGGGTGCTCCACGAGGCGAGGCCTGTATCTGTCCATCCTTTTCAGTCTCCTTTCTGGCACCGCGCTGGGATGAAACCGCCATATAAGGAGAGGCTCTGTGTGTCCGTGTACGTTTTTCCCCCCACACGGGTCTTTGTTCTCCCAGGGGTGTATCCCCTTGTCTCACCCTGTGCAGCCATGTCTCTGTGAACGTGTGGGTCCGTGCTTGTGTCCATGTAACCATTCTCCCAGTGTGTGTGTCCCCTGTGTGTGTAGCTGTGCATGGGTGTGACCTTGCACAGCCGCCCCCAGCTAACCTGGCTGATCCTTACCAGGACCCTCCCCCCGGCACCACCGCCTGGAGCCCATGGATACCATCTTCGTCAAGAACGTGAAGGATGACGGCCCCGCCCACAGAGCAGGCCTCCGCACCGGTGAGCTGCCCTTCTCTGGGTCTCTTCCACCTACTCTCTGGTTCGGATGGGATGGATTCTCAGATCCAGGTCCTGGTGCTGTCATCCATGCCTGGTTCAGGGGCTCTGAGAAGGGGCCATTGATGCCCCTTGGCCGGCTCACATGTGGTCCGTGCACCCCACCCCTGCTTTCCCCAGGAGACCGGCTGGTGAAAGTGAACGGGGAGAGCGTCATTGGGAAGACCTACTCCCAGGTCATAGCTCTGATCCAGAATAGGTGAGCGCCCCCTGCCTCCCTTCTCCTGCAGTAGCTCCCAGCCTGCTCACTGAGTCCCTGCACCCCACCCCCTTAACCCTGGGGGTGCCCTGGCGACCAGGATCCCTGTTCTCCCAGACCCTGTTGCCTCAGCCTGGCCTGACCCCCTGCCCTGTCTCTGTAGCGATGACACTCTGGAGCTTTCCATCATGCCCAAGGATGAAGACATCCTCCAGCTGGTGAGTCCTGCCCTGCTGTGTGCGGTGGAGGGCCCCTGGGGGCTGGGGGCAGGAGACATCTCTTCTCCTTGGGGCCTCCCTTCTGCCTTCAGGAGGCAGAGAAGAGTGTAGGGGGCTGCGCCAGCCTGGCATTGCCCAATCAGGGATGCCAGGCCCATCCCTGGGCCGGGGCTGGTTGTTGCTTCATTCAGGGCTGCTCTGTGCCGGGGGAGGGGGAGGGGGAGGCACTGGCCTTGGCAGGCAGGATTCCTGCCAGGGCATCTAGAAGGAGGGTGGCCCAGCGGGCCCTGCCAGACTGGCACGTTCTTGTCAGCTCCCAAGAGCCGGTTCTTCCCACCCCCTCCCTTCCTGGCCCCGTGTGAACATGTCTCTTGTAGATGTGTCCGCACGTGCACGTGCGCGCACACACACACACAGCACAACCCACCCCACCCCACCCCACCAGCAAGTGCTCTTGTTCACACAACAGACCATGCACCACTCGACACACAAGCAGAACACGCTAGAAACGCTGCCACACAGCATAAGCCCATGGCACCTACCTTCATCAAGCACATGGTACATTGCACTGCATGATAACACACGCACAGCACACCAGATACACTGCGCCCGGTCCGGGCCATGAGGCACATGCACACACACATGCCGGCACCCCTACCACACATGCCCACACAGACTCTAGCCTTGCCACACACAAACATCCAAACAGCACAAGACGTTCCTGGGTGTCCCAGGTCCTCACGACATGCCACGGGGTATCACAGCACGCAGACTCCCGACTGCTCACTGTCACACGGATGCTCCCCGATATTACAGATGCTTGCTGTTGTCACAGTACCTACGCCCACGGCCATCACCGCATGCTTGAGCCTGACACACGAGCCTGATAATTGAGGCTTATACTCTCAGGGTGCACAGTCCGGATGCCCCATGCATAGAGCAGGCACCCAGACTGCACTCAGCATACCACATGCTCTTCGTGTGCACACACACACGCTTACACACGCCTACATATGCTCTCTCTCTGTGCACACCGACCCCAGGCCTGGCCCAGAGCCCAGGGCAGTCCTCTCTGCCCAGTGTCCGGTTCCCTGCTCTCATGGGTCTTAGCCAGATGCCAGCTTGCTTGCCCCCAAGGTCACTACCCCCTGGGGGAAGGCTGAGGGCCAAACCCAGGAGGCCCTGGGAGCCGGGCTGGCTTCTGCCCTGGACGGGCTCTCATAATCACTATAATCACAGTGTGCCATGCTTGGCACCGTGCCCCTCTGGGAACCTCCGCCCTCTGACCTGGATTGTCCCCTTGCCCTTCCTGGGGAGGGGGAGGTGAGCCTGGGGGCCCAGAGAGGGAGATGGCTCCCCCCAAGTCTCCAAGGCCCTGCGGGTACCCTTCTGCCAGGCAGAGGCAAGGAAAGGGATGAGGGGGTGACGGGTGGGAGGAGGGCAAGGGGTGGGGAGAGCAGCAGCCTGGAGCTCTGGTGTCGGGGTTTGAGGTTCTGGTGGGCAGGCAGCCCCAGATGTCAGCATCTGGGGCCCTCCGCTGGCCCCTCCATCCTAGGCCAGCCGGAGGGTGGGGCCCAGGCATTCCTGTGGTTGGAGCCAAGGCTGGAGGCCAATGGGGCCGCGGCAGCTGCTGACGCCACCGCCGACGCGGCGAGGCCCCTCCACACCCATCTTCCCCTCCCTCCTCCTCCCGCCAGCCAGCCGCTGAGAGAGAGAGAGACAGAGAGAGAGAGAGCCAGTGGGGGCTGAGGGCAGCTGCCGGGAGGGCAGACTGGGGGCGGGGGGCAGAGGTGGGGCCGGGGGGCAGAGGTGGGGCCGGCACAGAGGTCAGTGGGGGGATTCGGCCCCTGGCCGGGAAGGCAAGGCTGGCTGAGATGCTGTCGCCAGCGCCACCGTGATGTGGGGAGCCGGGGGAGCCTGCAGGATGGCAGGAGGGAGAGGTATGTGAGTGTCCCCGGCGGGGGGTGTGGGTCCGGAGGGGCTGAGTGTGAGTGGGGGGTGTGTGGTCTAACTTGTCCTCATCACATGATGCGTGTGCCTGGGACTGGAGGTCTAGTTATTTGTGTGTGTGTGTGTGTCTCATTGTGTTTCGCTGTGTGTGTGTGTCTCTGGGTGTGTATTTTCCAGTATCTCCTTGCGGTGTGGCATGCACACGCGCGTGCGCGTGCGAGTGTGTATGTGTTGTGTTTCACCCTCCCACCCTTTGATACTTCATCCTGAGATAGGCCCCTGGGCACCCATCAAGGGCCAGGCGAGGCCAGGGCCACAAGGCCTCTGTCCCTAGGGGCTGCCTCCTTTTTTGGCTGGGCCTGGGCACCGGCCCTGTCACTCCTCAGCAATGCAGCGTCAGCCTCAGCTCCCAGTGCCAGATTCCAGGCCTGAGGTGGCAGAGGGTGGCCCGAGGCCCCTTAGGCAGTCTGGCCCCTCCCCCAAGCCTGGCCCAGAGGGAGCCCCAGGTGGGCAAGTTTCTCTTCTCTCCAGGGGCCCGGGAGCCAGGCCCCAGCTCCCTGTCCAGAGGATGAAGGGACAGCTGGGCTTTCCCAGCCTCCCCGCCCCCCCCCGCCCCCCCCCACCAATGGACACACCCCTCAGTCAGCTTCCTTCTCTGTCTTCTGCCACCTTGACGGGTCTCTGATGGGTTTTCCCAGGCCTGCCCCCAGGAGCCGAGGGCACTGCCGGATGGAAGGCAGCAGGGAGGCGGCTGAGGCCAGCATGGGGGGAGGACCCCAGAAAACAGATGTTGGAATGTTTGTGGCTAAAGGCAGTCCTTGTCATAAGTCTTAGAGAAATCCTGGCGGTTTCTCTAGTGAGAGAGAGAGAGAGGGAGAGACAGAAGCAGAGAGTGAGAGGGTGTGTGTATGTGTGTGTGTGTGTGTGTGTGTCTCTCAAAGGCCTCTAATTTCTTTGTTCTCGCCCTCCCTCCCCCCGACCCTCTTTGGAGCAGGCCTTCCTGCTCCCACCCACTCAGGGCCCCCTCTGCTTCGTCCCTTTCCCTCAGTCCACTTCTCTGGGATCCCGATCTCCCAGGGCTGATGTCACTCCGCCCTGCGGGACTTGTCCAGCCCTGCTCACCTGCCTCTGTGTCCCCGGCCAGGCCTACTCCCAGGACGCCTACCTGAAGGGGAACGAGCCATATTCTGGAGAGGCCCGGAGCATCCCAGAGCCGCCCCCGATCTGCTACCCTCGAAAGACTTATGCCCCGCCAGCCCGGGTCTCCACCTGGGCCACTATGGTGCCTGAGCCCCTCTCAGCACTGCCCAGTGACCCCCGGAGTCCTGCTGCCTGGAGCGACCCGGGGCCCCGCGTCCCTTCCGCCACCCGCACCCATCCGGACCACTCTTCCTTGGGGATGAGCCAGCCCCGCCCCAGCCCTGGTGCCTTCCCCCGCCTCCCCTCGGAGCCCCGGACGCCCCGTGCCTTCCCGGAGCCTGGCAGCCGGGTGCCCCCCAGCAGACTGGAGTGCCAGCAAGCCTTGTCACACTGGCTGTCAAACCAGGTACCCCGCAGGGCGGGGGAGAGACGGTGCCCTGCCATGCCCCCCCGGGCCCGCAGTGCCTCCCAGGACCGGTTGGAGGATGTGACTGCCCACCACCCGTGGCCCTGCTCCACCTCCCAGGGTGCCTTGAGCCAGTTGGGTCACGAGGGCTGGCACCGAGCCCGCTCAGACGACTACTTGAGCCGGGCCACCCGCTCAGCCGAGGCACTGGGTCCAGGAGCACTGGTGTCACCCCGTTTTGAGCGCTGTGGCTGGGCTTCCCAGCGTCCGTCTGCCCGCACCCCTGCCTGCCCACCCAGGGACCTTCCTGCGTCCCAGGCCCCACCCCCGCCTGGTCTGCAAGGCCTGGATGACATTGGCTACATCGGGTACCGGAGCTACAGCCCGTCATTCCAGCGCCGGACTGGCCTCTTGCACGCACTGTCCTTCCGGGACTCACCCTTTGGGGGGCTGCCCACCTTCAACTTGGCTCAGTCGCCTGCATCGTTCCCACCGGAAGCCTCCGAACCGCCCAGGGTTGCCCGCCCAGAACCTAGCACCCGGGCTCTGGAGCCTGCCGGCGAGGATCGCCGTGATGAGGTGGTTCTGAGGCAAAAGCCTCCCACGGGCCGGAAGGTCCAGCTGCCCCCTGCAAGACAGATGAACCTTGGGTTTGGCGAAGAGGCCCCAGAGCCAGAGTCCAGTGGGCGAGTGGAACGCCTGGGCAGGAAGGTGGCCCCTTTGGCCACTACTGAAGACTCTCTGGCTTCCATCCCCTTCATTGGTGAGTGACAGACAGTACAGGTGGCTGTCTTGGGAAACTTGGACATCTGTGCCCTTTTGTACCTCACCCACCCATCAACCACGGGCAAAACTCTGGGTTGAGTGCTGATTTCTCTGTTCGTCCGTCCGTCTGTTCATCCATCCATACATCCATCCATCCGTTTGTCCTCTCCTGGATCCTGTCACCCTTCCTTTCATTCATTTCTCCCCCAGCCGTCTTCCCCCCTCCCTCCCTCCCTCCTTCCTTTCCTCCATCTATTCATTCACCCCTCCGCCCACCCATCCATTGTTTCTCTTCTTTTCCTCCTCCCTTTCTTTCTTCTTCTTCCCTTTGTTCATTCATCTCTTCCTTCTATTCTTCCATCATTCTTTCTTTTCACCCTTCCTCCCATCCTTTCTTTCATCTATCCTTCCTTTGTTCCTTTTACTTTTTGTGTCTTCCACCCACCCTCCATCCGTCCATTCATCCAACAGATATTTCTGTCAGGCACTGCGCTAGGCTCCAGGCTCTTCTGGAGCGTGTGGTCCAGCAGCAGGGACAGATGATGGAACAAGTACAACCCCATGGTGTGTGTGTGTGTGTGTGTGTGTGTGTGTGAGATGGGAATACAGGGAGCCCTAGGTGACAGAGAAGGGTGACATGGCCCAGACTGGGGTGTGGTAGCCAAGGAGAGAATCTTAGAGAAAGCAGATTAGAACTAAGACTTGAAGGATGAGAAGGAGTTGCCGGGGGGGGGGGGGGGGGGGGGGCGGGTGTTCAGGGAGAGAACAGAATATGCCAAGACCCTGAAGTGAGAGAGGAGGGTGCCCTCTCTGAGAAAGGGTCCAGAGGGGCCGTGTCAGTCTCTGGGGAATTTGGGAATTTATCCTGAGAGCAGAGGGGACACTGAGGGTTTCCTGCCTGTGGAACAGATGTTGGATAAGAGGGAGAGGCAGGAGAGAAGAGGCCCTGGGTGGGTCCTAAGTTTCTGCCCTACTTGGAGGATTTTGCCCCCCCTCTATATTGGGAATGAGAGGGAGCGGGAGAAGGTTTAAGGTTTGCTGACTGTCCATGAGGGTGCAGGCTAGGCTGGGCTGGGTCTAGGGGCTTGAGAGAAAGGCCAGATGCAAGATCATGAGACTGGGAGCCAAGAGTGGAGAGACAGTACGTAGCCTCGGGGGTGAGGGACAAGAGCCCAGGCCAGGGCTGGGTCTCCTCTCCCTGGTCAGCCTTCGGTCCGAGTGGGCGGACACAGCATCAGTGAGTTCCAGTCTGAGGGGGAAGCATAGCATCTGCCTTCAAGGAGCCCTGAACTGATGGAGGAGACAAGTCTTTACCCTCAAGAGACTCCCAGTCTGGTGGGGGAGACAGTCCGATGCTCTCAGGAGCCCAGTCTAGGGAGGGTGGCTTGACCTCAGGCCTGGGTGTGGAGGAGGAGGCAGGCACGGAGCCTCCATGCCCGCAGTCTGGGGATGGGAGACTCTGGGCCATGGGCATATTGCCCGCGGGGCCTTGGAGGACCTGAGCCTGGGGGATGTGGTCTGGGCCAGGAGGCGAGGCTGGGGGAGGCGGGGCAGGCAGGGTTAGCTTTCTGCCACCTTTATCCACCCCTCCCCTCTGCCTGCAGATGAGCCCACCAGCCCCAGCATTGACCTCCAAGCCAAGCATGTCCCTGCCTCCGCCGTGGTCTCCAGCGCCATGAACTCAGCCCCCGTCCTGGGCACCAGCCCATCCTCCCCAACTTTCACCTTTGCCCTTGGCCGCCATTACTCCCAGGACTGCAGTGAGTGCTCCCTGAAGCCCTTGCCCCGCCCTCTCCCTTGCTGCCTGGTCCCCAGGGGTCTCTGCTGGGCATGCTCCCTGAGGTCTGGCCTCTTCCTGCCGGCTTCTGCTACTCCAGGGGCCCCGTGGGTAGAGTCACCTCCTGGCCCTGCCCCGACGGGAGGGCCCCAGGGAAGCCCGCACCCTTGCCCTCGTGCTGACCCTGTGCGTGGCTTCGCAGGCAGCATCAAGGCCGGCCGCCGCTCCTCCTACCTGCTGGCCATCACCACGGAGCGCTCCAAGTCCTGCGACGACGGGCTCAATACCTTCCGGGAAGAGGGCAGGGCTCTGAGGTGAGGACAGCTTGCGGCTGTCACAGCCACCCCGACTGGGCTGGGACGGGGCTCTCGGGTCCCATATCCTCCATGCGCCCGCTCCCTTTCCCCCGGGGAATGAGCTCCCGCCCTTGGAAGGCTTCTCAGCTTGGGATTTGAGAAGTCCTAGCCGCGCTTTCCACGTCCCTCACAATCCGTTCTCGCTCGCCAGGCGCCTGCCAAACCGAGTACCCAGCCTGCGGATGCTGCGAAGCTTCTTTACTGATGGGGTGAGTGGCGAGCGTGTGCGGGCGGGAGCGTTGGGGCAGCCGGGGAGGGATGATGCCTTAGCTGTGGAGCCCCGGCTCGGGTGGGCTTCCTGGCCTCTGGCTTCCAGGAAGTGGTCTACTCTGGCTCCTGTGTCCCCCTCCCCGCCCTGCACATGATCCCCTTGTGTCAGCTACGTGGGCTTTGTCCTAACTTAAGGACACCTGCACCCTCCCACCCAAGGCCTCCATCTATAATGCCCTTTCCACACACTCCCATCCATAGCCCCTGGACTCACCTTTTTGCTTTCTTCTGTTTTCTCCACCTTTTCCACCCCTGACACCTCATGCCTATTTTCTCCTTAGCACTTCTCACGTGATACAGTTTACCTATCCGTCTCCTCTGTTGCCTGCCTCCCAGGTAGAACGTAAGCCCTGTGAGGGTAGGGATTTCATTTGGCTTGCCTGCTTCCTGTGGGTGGCCCAAACTGCCTGCACAGGGTGGCATCGGGCAGTATTTGTGTGGTGTCTTCAAGGGACACTGGACATCGGAAAGGAGGGTGACACAGGGCTGAGTGTGGCTGACAGGCTGGAGTTTCTGGGCTTGGACCCCGGGGAAACACAGGGTCAGTTCCGAGATGGCCTTAACTCTGTGATCGTCGGTAGATCAAAAAGCCGTCTGACTTCAGACCCTCGGTATCTTTGATTCATTTAACACCTTGAGGATATTGTCACCTGACTTATTCCTTATCACTTCCTCTGCTTACTTAACTCTCCCTTGACCTGTCACTTGTGTTGCTGGAGTCGTGTTGACACTATCACTTCCTCTGTTTAACTCTTTGTGGACATGACTACATGCTCCACCAACTCAGCCTTTGTTGATGTTTCCACTTCCTCTGTTTATTTAACTCTGTGTTGTCACAATCACTTCCTTTGTTTCCTTAGTTTCTTCAAGTCTATAAAATTGAAGGAGGTGCCGGATTGGCTTTTCTGGCGTGGTGAGCCATGTGGTCTGCAGGTCACAGCCTTTCTTCCTTTCTGGCTTCCTTGACACATACGTTCCATGACCTCAGCACGGCGGCTCAGAGAGGCTAAGCAGGGCCCGTGAGGCCACACAGCACAGGTGTCCACCAGGCCTGTGTGGCTGTGCGAGGCCGATGGGCCTCCTGGCATGCTGGCACTGTGGGAGCCACCCTAAGTGGCCCTCTGTCGTGTCCCTGCAGTCCTTGGATAGCTGGGGTACTTCCGATGATGCCGACGCTCCTTCTAAGCGACACTCGACCTCTGACCTCTCGGACGCAACCTTCAGCGATATCAGGAGAGAAGGCTGGTTGTATTATAAACAGGTCCTCACCAAGAAGGGGAAGGTAAGACGGTTGGCAGCATGAGGTGGAGGTGGACGGCAGCTGTCTCCGGCAGAACTCTCCAGCTTCTACACCCGCCCCCCAGCCTCTGGAGCCAGAGAGGACCAGCCGAGGCTGGAGCATGAGGGGTAGAGGTTCGATGTTAGGAAGAACTTCCTGGGGGGACATAAAGAACTCATGGAAAAAAAAGGGTTAACAAGAGAGGGGGTCTCTGCTGTAGGACGGATCTGGGCAAACTGGGCATGAAATTCCAACAGAGCCACCCCACAGTGATCCTTTGCCGGCTGATCACCCCAAAAAGCAGCGCTGGGACTCACAGAAGATGTAATTCTTTAAGGGGGAGCTGAGACCCCCAAAGCAGGCAGAAGTTAGCCTTTTCGGGGTCTTTCAGGCCCAGCAAGGCTTTTAGTCTTTATCCTAAGAGCAACTGAAAGCCCCTAGGGCCTCTTTCTTTTGGCTTCCTGGGGAATGACTTAGAGGGGGGGCCCAGCTGGAGCCGGCTGGAGGCAGGAGGCCCAATTAAGAGTGACCACAGTGACGGCTAGGCCTGCGGGTGGCAGGAGGGGGACAACCAGGATCCCAGAGTGAGGAGGCCAAGGCCCTGGCTCCACGGAGGAGACGCAGCCCGGGTGAAGCTGAGCGGAGCAGTTAGCATCAACCTGGGCTTGGCCCTTGGCTGCGTCATGAATTGCCAGGGGAGCTTGGGTGACTCACCTGCCTATGACTCAGTTTCCTCGTCTGTGACTAGAGCTCATAACAACCCTTAGCACATACACCTGTTGCTGAGGATTAGACGAGATGATCTCAGCAGAAGTGCACCCAGTGCCTGGCACGGCGAGCTGCTAGTCTTCTGCCATTATTTGAATTTTCCACCGGGCCTTCTACGGGTCTTGGACCTGGAGAGAACAGAAGCTTTGAAGTCATACAGACTTCCTGCCCAGCCACGTATCCAGCATATGGCTTTGGGCAAGCCCCTTAACCTCTGTGCCTCACTCTTCTGATCTGTAACATGGGGACAGTGTCATTCCATACCGTGGGCTGGTGGGAAGTGAAGTGAGATGGATAGGCCAGGCGGGGGCGGGCATCCATCCTTGCCCTCGTCCAGTCCATTATAATGACCAAGTACCTGTCGTGCTCCCGATTCTCGGTCGAGGCATGGGGTGTCTAGTGGTGCCCTGCTGGGGCTCAGGACAAACAGAAGAAGCACACAGTGCATATTAGTTGTCAGCTCGTGACTGTTTCGATGGGGGAGCTGAGCAGGATGGACGCAGTAGGTGACCCCAACCTCGGGGTGAGGGAAGGTGTGGAGGAGGCTGTGACGCAAAGGGTGTGTGAGAATCCACGAGGGATGGGGAGGGATGCCCTCCTTGATGGGCCGGGAGAAAGGAACGGAGGGCGCGCTGGGTGGCTGAGAGTCAGGGCGACAGGTGGAAGGCGAGGTGGGGAGTCGGGTGCCTGCTCCCTGGACCCCATCACCCAGGACAAGCCTTTGCAGAGGTTTAGATGGGGGTGGGAGGTGTGTAAGCCCGGGAGGCGAGGGTCACATCTGTGATAGGAGATGACACTGCCATTGCTGCTGTCCTGGTGAGCGAGAGCAGGGGCCCTGACCAAGCTCGTGGCATGGGGCCGAGGGGAAGGGACAATTTAGAGACACTGAGGGATGGATGTGCTGGGCTTGCTGTTGGCTGGGAGGTGCGGGAGGGTGGAGGAGGCAGACGATGGCTGTGGGGGTGATGGGGCCTTCCCCTGAGCCACAGGGCACTGGAGGGGCAGGTTTGGCGAGTCGAAGCCAAGGGTTTCTCTGGGAACTTGTGGAGCCCAAGGGCCCTGGGACATGCCTTGGTGGGGGTGTCCTGAGGACAGAGGCTCCGGGGGCTGTGGCCCTCGGGAGGCAGTATATCAGGGTGTGCACCTGTAGCCACAGGGGCGGGAGCACAGAGGGAGGAGGCAAGAGACCGGCTGCACTTTGAGAGGAAGTGGGGAAAGCAGGCCAACGAGGAAAGCCAGCAAGATGGCAGGAAGGGGTGCCTAGGAGGGGCAGCAGGGGCCGGCTGTGTGAGCTGAGGAAGGGGAGATGAGCCCTTCCAGCCCCAAGTGTGAGCTCCTCTGAGGGCCAGGGGAGAACTGCTGACTCCTGCCTGTGAGGTGGCCCATCTCCCAGCTCTGGGTGGCCCCTGGCGGCCCCACCAGTGTCTCCCAGGCAGGGACGGGAGCTGGGCCCTTCCTGCTCACTGACCAGTTCTGGAGAACAGGGGCTTCCCCTCCTGGCTTGGCCAGGACCCGATTTCACTTGTTCCCTTAGGGCTGTGGCCTGGGAGTTAGGAGAAGGGTTATCAGGTCAGCTTCAGGCCCTCAGTCTGTCCAGGGAACTGATGGTCAGCCAGAAGTTGTCCACTCTGGCAGGTCTAGCCTCTCCCGGGTAACCCCCACCCAGCCGCCGGCCTCTTTCAGAGACCATTCACTGTCAGGCAGAGGGAGAGAGGTGTGGCAGGTCCCCACAGTCACAAACCTACCATTTGAGCAGGATGTAATCTTGGCAACTGGCTAGTTCAGCTTTCATTTACCAATAGGGAACACTGATGCCAAGGGAGGGGGCTTGGCTTATCCAAGGTCACCTAGTTTGGTTTGGTCTCAAAGGGCCACCTTGTCACCTCACCACGACATAAAAAATTCCCTGCGGCGCCTGGGTGGCCCAGTCGGTTAAGCATCTGACTCTTGATTTTGGCTCAGGTCACGATCTCATGGTCATGAGATCCGGCCCTGGGCTGGTCTTTGTGCTGAGCGTGGAGCCTGCTTGGGATTTGCTCTCCCTTTCTCTCTGCCCCTCCCCTACTTTCTCTCTCTCTCTCAAAATAAAAATATAAACATTAAAAAAAATTCTGGAGGGCCATGTCGTTTCCTGCTCGGACGATCCTGTCTGGGTCCAGCAGGTCTCTGGTGGTGAGCAGGGTTCACGGTCAGATGTGGCTGTGTTACCTGCCAGCCACGGGGTGTCCGCATCTGGTTTGTTCTGAGGGCAGAGGCCCATGTAGGATGATAGTAGGTAGTAGTAGGCCCCCAGTGCAAGGAAGGGAGCCCTGGCTCTGATGGGGAAGAGCCTCTGCCCTCAGGGTGCTCCGAGGATAATTAATGCATCACTTCATTTATTCAATAAATATTGATAAGCACTTACCCTCTGCCTGGAGGCTCTAGGCTCTCAGATAAGAATGTGAGAGGACAGGGGCGCCTGGGTGGCTTAGTTCGTTAAGCGTCCGACTTTCACTTAGGTCACGATCTCGCGGTTCGTGGGTTCGAGCCCCGCGTCGGGCTCTGTGCTGACTGCCAGCTCAGAGCCTGGAGCCTGTTTCGGAGTCTGTATCTCCCTCTCTCTCTGGCCCTCCCCTGCTCACGCTGTCTCTCTCTCTCTCCTAGAAATAAATTTAAAAAAAATAAAAAAACAAAAAGAATGTGAGAGGACAGACCAGCTTCCGGCCCCTAGGAGCTTGCCATTTACTGGAGAAATCCACAACCTCAGCATAAGCAGAGGTTATAGTGAGCACTCAGGGAAAATGAACAGGGTGATGTGAATTGCCTTTAATTCTGGAGGTAGCAGGGAGCTGCCTTTATTAAAAAATGGCCAGTGGGGGCACCTGGGTGGCTCAGTCGATTGAGCGTCTGACTCCTGATTTCAGCTCGGGCCATGATCTCACGGTTCGTGAGTTCGAGCCCCATGTCAGGCTCTGTGCTGGTGGCGTGGAGCTTGCTTGGGAATCTCTCTCTGCCCTTCCCCTACTCATGCGCGTGCGCGTGCACTCTCTTATCAATAAAAATAAATAAATATTTAAAAAAGAAAGAAAAAATAGTCTGGGAAGTCCTCGCTGAGGAAGTGATGTTTGTGACGTCTGAGCTCAGATCTAAAGGGCGAGAAGGAAGCCACAGGGAGAAGCAAGAGAAAGGGAGAAGGAATAGTAAGAAAGAACAAAGGCCCCAAGAAAGGAAAGGGTTGGCTTGTTCGCTAGAGAAGGGCCCCTGTGTCTTGACACAGCGAGAAAGAAGTTGGTGGAGAAGTTGAGTTCGAGGGGGAGAGATACATCACAGAAGTTCTTAGGTTTGATTCCAGTGGCGGTGGGAACCTACCAGCGGGTGCTAAGCAGGGGAGAGACATGATCTCATTTACATTTTAAAATGGTGGCTGAGGGGCACCTGGGTGGCTCAGTCGGTTAAGTGTCCGACTTTGGCTCAGGTCATGATCTCACAGTTTGTGGGTTCGAGCCCCGTGTTGGGCTCTGTGCTGACAGCTAGCTCAGAGTCTGAAGCTGCTTTGGAGTCTGTGTCTCCCTCTCTCTCTGACTCTCCTGCTCACGCTGTTTCTCTCTCTCTCTTAGAAATAAATAAAAACATTTAAAAAATTTTTTAAAAATAAAATGGTGGCTGCAGGGGCGACTGTCTGGCTCAGTTGGTAGTGTGTGACACTCGATCTCAGGGTCGTGAGTTCGAGCCCCACGTTGGCAGAGATTACTTTTTAAAAAATGGTGGCAGCTGCGGGGTGGACAGTGGACTGCAGAAGAGAAGGTGGGGACTGGGAAGGTTTGTGTAGTTGTCTAGGTCAGAGGGGTTGGTGGTGTGGACAAGGTGGTAGATACTGGGAAGAGGTGGAGATGTATTTTGGAAGGAGAACAGGTGTGACTTCCTGAAGGGTTGGATATTAAGGGTGGGGAAGATGGGGGGTCGAGGGCAAGTCCTAGGTTTCTGGACAACTGGGTGGATTTATTGAGCTGGAGAAGTAGGGGAGGGCTGTGGAGAACAAGTCGGGTGACAGAAATCAAGTATCCCATGGAGTGCCTAAGACACATGCAAACGGGGACACTGAGTAGGCGGTGGGAGGTGTGGGACTGGGGCTGGGGGGTGGGGAGAGATGCCAGACCAGGGATACATTTGGGAATCACCATTGGTAGACAGATGGGATTTAAAGCCACAGGCGTGGGTGACATCATGGAAGACACATGCAGGGAAAAGGGAGCCCAGGACAAAGTTCTGGAGCTCCCCCTCCTTGGGGGTGGGGGCTTAGCCTCAGCTCTAGTGATCCAGATGATTCTTTGTTGTGGGGGGCTGTCTTTGACCTTGGGGGAAGTCTGGCAGCACCCTTGGCCTCTACCCACTAGATGCCATAGCACTTCTCCAGGTGTGACAACTGAAAACATCTTCAGGTACATGTCCCCTGTTGAGAACCGCGGGTGAGAGCATGTTGCAGGGCAGGGATGGGGGGAAAGGAAACCAGTGGAGGAGACTGAGAAGGAGCCAGTGGAATTAGGAGGGAAACCAGGGACCATGGGGTCCCAGATGCCACCAGAGGGCTTGGAGAAGGAGGGAGCGCTAGCGCCGGCCGGGTAACTCACATCAGAGGTCAAGGAAAAGGCAGGGAAGGACCGAGAAGCTGCTTTGGAAGCAGCGCACGGGTCCAGGGTGACCTTGTGGGCAGCTTCTGAGACCAGGACACCTGGCAGGGTCTTGAACGAGAGGCAAACAGGCGGCGAGAGCAGTCGCGGTGGGGAATTCTTGATCAGGGGGCCGTATGTGGCCTAGGAATGGCTTTACAAGGATTTTATGTAAGGTGGGGCATGCTGGGCGGGGCGTCGCTGCTGCTGTGGTCATTGCTCATGCCACATGCTGTTGATGCTAGGATTGATTGATTGATTTTAGAGAGAGAGAGCTCGAGCAGGGGAGGGCAGAGAAAGAGAGAGGCAGAGGATCCAACAAGGGCGAACTCCCCAACTGTGAGATCTTGACCTCAGCCGAAATCCGACGCTTAACGGTCCAGCCACCCAGGCGCCCCGATGCTAGTGTTTAAAGATGCTAGTATTTAAAGGAAGGTTGAGGGGACTGAGAACGGTGGGTAGGGGTGTCCAGGCAGGTGAGGGGCTGGGCCGGAGGGTGGGCCACGGGGCTCCTGGGGTCCCCACCGCTGTGGCTGCCTGCAGCTCCCAGGGCCCCCTCGAGCGTTGTTGGGGGCGGGGAGGGCAGGCCCCGCCTCTCACACCCGTCCCCTCCCGTGTCTCTCCCCTCCCCCGTGTCTCCCTGCAGAAAGCGGGCGGCGGCCTGCGCCAGTGGAAGCGGGTGTACGCCGCGCTGCGGGCGCGCTCCCTCTCGCTGAGCAAGGAGCGGCGGGAGCCCGGGCCGGCGGCGGCGGCGGGGGCGGCGGCGGCCGTCGCAGGTGAGGACGAGGCGGCGCCCGTCTGCATCGGCTCCTGCCTGGTGGACATCTCCTACAGCGAGACCAAGAGGAGGCACGTGTTCCGGCTGACCACCGCTGACTTCTGTGAATATCTCTTTCAGGCTGAGGACCGGGATGACATGCTGGGCTGGATCAGAGCGATCCGAGAGAACAGCAGGGCCGAGGGCGAGGTGAGGGCCCGGCCGCCCACCCGGGCCCGGGAGGAGGGGAGGGGTGGCAGAGAGGCCCCAGGGCCGCCCCTCACCAGCCATGGACCTCCTTTCACTGCTCTGAGCCTCAGTTTCCTCGTCCCTAAAATGGGCTAACAGGAGTACACCTTGCAGCCCTGCCTACCCGGGCCTTGGTGTGAAGAGAAAATGCAGACACCTGGCATCCTCAGGATTCCCTGGCTGGCAGTAACGCTAATAACTGTAGGAATGGCACTAATTATTATCATTATTATTATTATTATTATTGCCTCAAGCCGGCTGTGGCACAGAGAGGTCAGGTCCGGGCCAACCTTCGGTTGGGCTTCAGAAAGCCTGGGTTTCTTAGGGAATGTTTCACAAGAATGGGGTGCCCCTGTTCCAGAACTGTGGCCGGCCCTTCTGACAGGGCTGGCCTGTCAGCAGGGCACCAACACATTGACCTTGGGAGGAGGCCAAGGGGATTGGCCTTTGGCAGCCCGCTGCCCTGGTTGAGCCAAAGGCTTTGGCAGGGATTTCAAGGGTAATTTCTCAATGGCGCCCCCTCGTGGGCGGCTGCAGCTGCACACACAGAGCCTGGGCTGGGGTTTTCCCCTTCCTGTGCCCCCCTCCCCCAGGTGCCTGCACGGGGCCGCCTTTGCTCACTTGCACACAGTTATGTGGGGGTCCTGAGCTCAGGGGCTGGTCTCTGCCATGAGGATGGTGGGCCTGGGCTCTGGGCCAAGTGTGCACGTGCTCTGGCCATTGGGGAGAGGGGCGCCAGTACATAGGCTCTGGGCCACAGAGAAGAGACGCATCCTTTGGCTGAACCAGGCTCTGCTCTCCTCAGGACATTGCCTTTCCTTACTGCAGGGAGGAAAGTACCTGGAACGTGTGGCCCCTGTTCTGGGGGACCTGGCTGGGCTGTCCCCAGCAGGGCATAGTCAGGGGGGTCCCAAGTGACCTTCATTATTGCAATAGCTGCCAGTCCCAGGGGCATCCACTCTGTGCCTGGCCGGGAATGTAATGAGTGCTACATGCATAATTCTGCAGCCCAGCCCTGAGGGTGTCACATTGTCTCCTTTGTTCCTGTGGAGGAGACTGAGGCTCAGAGAGGCCAGTGGATTACCCTAAGTCACACAGCTGGGAGGGGGTGCTCGGGAGTCCAGCCCTGGTCTTTCTCATGCCAGGGTGTGAGCCCTCCAGCTGACAGATGGAGGAGGGGGGAGGCGAAGCTGAGGCAGGGGCCAGGGATAAGACCTGAGCTGGCTGGCTGTGGGCACTGAGGGGGTCTGCTTTCTCTTTCCCTTCCTCCAGGACCCCGGCTGTGCCAACCAAGCTCTGATCAGCAAGAAGCTTAATGATTATCGCAAAGTAAGGTGAGGTCCAGCTCTCATTGATAGTCCTGATCATGAGGCGGGGGCACTCCAGACAGAGGCCATCCTCCTGGCCCACCTCCGGGCCTGAGGGCGGCCTCCGAGTCACCCTCTCCTGGGGGGCAGGCAGGGCCTTCAGTCCTCAGAAGGGCAAGGAAGGATTGCGTCAGGGATGGAGGGGAGGCCCAGAGCGGTAGGCGGCCGGGGCAGGTGGCATGTTTGGTTGCCCCAGATGAAGACTTCTCCTCTCCTCCTTTTCCTGCACAGCCATAGCTCTGGGCCCAAAGCTGACTCTTCCCCAAAAGTCTCTCGTGGCCTGGGGGGCCTCAAGTCTGAGTTCCTCAAACAGAGTACTGCACGTGGCCTCAGGACTCAGGACCAGTCGGCGGGGAACAAGGGTAGGAAGGTGGCTGCTAAGGGGGCAATATGTGTGTGTGCACATGGGTGAGGGTGGGGGTCAGTCCTGTGGGCCTACGTGGGAGCCAAGGGCGTGTGTGTGGATGTGGGTGTGTGCATGTGTGTTGGGCTGGGCGTGTGCCAGGGTTATCCTGGTGTGTCTGCCTCTTGTGTGCCTGTGAGGGTCCAGGGGCTCCCACAGTCTCAGGGCTGGAAGGGCCTGGAACCTGATTTCCCTCCATGACATCCCAGCTGGGTGTCCTCCAAGTCCCTGCCTGTGGCCTTTCAGGAGCAGGAGGCTCATCCTCTCTGGAGTCAGCCTTTTCCAACTTTACACACTCTGGACTATTAGAAAGTTCTCTCTTTGGTTGTGTCAGCATCTGTGGCTCCCACCTTGTTGTTTTAGCCCTTGAGGCCACATAGAAGTCCTTACTTTCCTCTGGGGGCTGATTCCTCAGGAATAAACACCCTCATCTCTGAGGCCTTCTCTCAGGATATAATTTCCCACCAGCCCTCAGCATTCCAGTTGCTTCTCTGATGGAGCCCCCGTATGTCCAAACATGGGTGAGTGTGTGTGACCCAGTGTGGCTGCTGCCCCTCCCCGGGCCGCCCGCTCACCCTGGCTTTGTCTGTCTTCCCCAGATGACAGCGCTGCCACTCCCAAAACCCCGTGGGGCATCAACATCATCAAGAAGAACAAGAAAGCAGCTCCTAGGGCGTTTGGGGTCCGGCTGGAGGAGTGCCAGCCAGCCACGGAGAACCAGGTGAGTCCCCGCCATACTCCAGAGCAGGCACAGAAGAGGGGAGACCAAGGCACAGAGGGTCAGAGCTGTGAGGGACTTTGGAACCGACTCTCCGCCTCGTCTTACAGACGCTGCGGTTCGGGGGGGTTGGGGGGGGTGCAGAGCCCAGGGAGGTGGAGCCCACAGTCTCCGACCTCCACCTGGTGCTCCAGTGCAGACCGTGGCGAGGCTCTGGTGCCCGGAGCCAGAGAGGGCCTTCTGCTCCCCCGCACGGGGCCCCGGGCAGCAGCTCTGGCCTTGCACTGCGCCCGTCGTGGCCTTCCCGCCTCTCCTGGCTCACCGGCGGGGAATCCTGCCCTTTACCTTCCTAACACGTCTGCCCTGTCCCCAGCGGGTCCCCTTGATCGTGGCCGCATGCTGCCGCATCGTGGAAGCACGGGGGCTGGAGTCCACGGGCATTTACCGAGTACCGGGCAACAATGCAGTCGTGTGCAGCCTACAGGAGCAGCTCAACCGTGGGCCCGGGGACATCAACCTACAGGATGAGGTGGGCGCAGCCGGGGAGTCTGTGGAAGGGGGGAGGGCCCGAGGCCGTGCGTGCGTCTCTTGTGTTCCTCGTGCCCCACAGTGGGCCTGGCAGCGGGGCTGGAGCACCAAGACGGGTCGGACGGGACCTGCCCTTGCAGACCAGTCCCAGCTGAAGCTTGCTAGGTGCACTCACGGCTGGGGAGCCTCGAGGCAGAGGCTCATAGGCAATAAATAGGTTTTGGGGCCTTGAGGATGAGTAGAGTTCACTAAACGCCACTGAAAGCCGGGTGAGGGCATTCCAGGCCGAGGGGCTGGCCTGGGCGAAGGAGTGGGCCCTCAAGGTTTGCCAGCGGTCAACTCACCTTCTCTGTAAAGGGCCAGGTAGCTGATGTTTTAGGTGTTGGTTACCACACAGTCTCCTGCTCTTCCTCTTTTTTCTTCAGTCCTTAAAAATTCTTTTTAATCTTTATTTATTTTTGAGAGAGAGACAGAGCATGAGCAGGGGAGGCACAGAGAGAGAGGGAGACACGGAATCCGAAACAGCCTCCAGGCTCTGAGCTAGCTGTCAGCACAGAGCCTGACGTGGGGCTCGAACCCACGAACTGTGAGATCATGACCTGAGCTATGACCTCAACTGACTGAGCCACCCAGGCGTGCCCTGTCTTCAGTCTTTTAAACTTGTAAAAACCATTCTCAGCTCAAGGGCCATACAAAGCCAGGCCACTGGCTGGACTTGACCCATGGGCTGTGCTTTACAGACCCCTGGCTCAGAAGGGGAGCCTGTGGTATTTTCTGGAGCCCCAGCACTTCGGGTGGTTGTAGCATGAGAAGAGGAGGGGTTGGTCAGATGAGACCAAGTGGGCTGGGGACGGAAGCCTACAGCCACACTTACAAGTTTGCAGCACATTCAGCAGCCGGTTAAGCCGACTGTGCTCTTTCCCCATGAGGGCCCAGTGTGCCATGGCTGCAACTCCTTGGTAGCGTATGCAGCCTGTTGATTGTATGGGTTGCCCCAAGGGACCTTGGAGACAGCCCTTTCCAGTGGACACTGAGATTTGGCCTCATGCTGTCTCCAATCTAGGCTTCAGACAGGTATGCCGCGTTGGCCAAGTCATCATGTCCATTCGTACCAAGTTGCAGAACAAGGAGTAAGTGATTGAGGCCCTGTGTAGGGCCAAGTTCAAGTTCCCTGGCTGCCAGAAGATCCACATTCCCAAGAAGTGGGGCTTTACTAAGCTTAATGTGGATGAATTTGAAGACATGGTGGCTGAAAAGCGGCTCATCCCAGATGGCCGTAGGTCAAATAGATCCCCAGTTGTGGCCCCTTGGACCAATGGCGGGCTCTGCATTCATGAGAACCCCGTTACCGCCCCTCCCTATTCATGCCCACCAATAAATCCTACTTCCTATAAAAAAAAACCTCAGTTATTAGTTCAGTAAAGCTGGAAAAAAGCCAAAGAAATCTATTTTTTTAAAGTTTATTTTGAGAGAGAGAGTGTGTGAGAGAGAGATTGAGAGAGAGAGAGAATCCCAAGCAGGCTCTGCACTGTCAGCATGAAGCCCGATGCAGGGCTCGAATCCACAAGCCATGAGATCATAGCCTGAGCCAAAACCAAGAGCCAGACGTTTAACTGATGGAGCCACCTAGATGCCCCCAAAGAAATATATATTAAAAATTTTTTATTAAAAATTAAAGAAAAATTTTAAATGCTTTCCTTGTTTTTGAAATTGAGAGACAGACAGAATGCAAGTAGGGGAGAGGCAAAGAGAGAGGGAAACACAGGCTCCAGGCTCTGAGCTGTCAGCACAGAGCCCGATGCAGGGCTCAAACTCACGAACCACGAGATCATGACCTGAGCCAAAGTCTGAAGCTTAACGGACTGAGCCACCCAGATGCCCCCCCCCCCCCAAAGAAATAGTTTAATGTGAAAATAAAATAACAAAAGGATTTGCTGCAGGGCCAGTGTTTCTCAAACTGTGTTCCCCCAGGGAGCTGTGGGATGCCAGGAGCAGGCCAGGGACCCCAGCCATTGCTTGAACTAGAGAAATCTGCTTTGTTCTGTTTTTTTTTTTTTAATGCCATTTTTGTTTTCATATTGGGTTTTCATGTATGATTCTGTTTGGCCAAAGGGGCTCTGCTGAAAAAGATGTTTTGGAAAACCATGAATCTGGGCAAGGAAGCCCCATGAGTCACATATTTAGTGAAGAAGCTTTATGTGATACCTGACGGTCTTCCTGCCCTTGGGGAGGAAACGGGGAGACACTTACCGAGTGGGACAGTAGCCAGGAGAAAAGGCTGCTCTCTCACCGAGGGCCAGATTGTGTGACAAGGAAGAAAGATGCCAAGGGCTGGAGCAGGTGGTAGACTTGAGTGTTTGAATCCTTGAAGCGTGAACGGGAGGGGGCAGGCACGAGAAGGCAGTCTGGGCTGGGAGTGACGGCATTTTCCAAATTCCTCCTTCCTGGGCTTGGGGGGGGCGGGGAGGAGGCCCAGGGCAGGAGTTGGAGGTCTTTTGATGGCTCCCCTGAAGACTTTGATCTTGACAATAAAGACAATAGGGAGCCTTCGATGGTTCTTCAGCTGGGGAGGCATAAATGAGAGTGGCGTCTGCTTTAGCTTATGCTTGATGGATATGAATGAGGGAGGCCCAGAGCGAGACATCCAAGGGAGAAATTGCTGACATGGGGGAAGTGTGAGGGGTCAGGAGGACACGGTGGTCCCAGGGGAATAAGGAAGGTGGGCTCGGCTCTAGGAGTTGACCACGTGAGAGGAAGGATGGGGGTGCAGGGAGGAGCCAACATTTGAGCTGGGGGCTGGTGGTATCTCTCTGGCAGAAACCGGGGTGTGGGGCCCGAGAGGGAGGATTGTGTCAGGTAGGGGCCCCCCTGGATTTGGGGTGATGGCACAAACAGGCAGTCCCCGAGGGGGGACTGGAGGATGGGCAGGAGGTGCTGGGGCACAGAGTGGGACGATGGAGGGAACTGCCATGTATGTGGGCAGAGGGTGGGCGGCAAGAGTGAAGGCCAGGCTCCACGTGGGACAGAGGAGAGGGGGTCTCAGCTGGGGCTGGGATGAGGGGCAGGTGTGTGCACGTGGGAGGGGTCCAGAAGCGTCGGGTGTGGCAGCTGGGAGATGAGAACAGCTAGAGGTGATGGGCAGGGGGCGGGCCCTGCACTGGCTAGGGGTGGAATGTCCCCGAGGCACATCCGCTGGGCCTTTCCCAGGGAGAAGCAGGGCCAGGGCTGGGGGGCAGCGAGCCCAAGTGAGGGCCCAGAGCGTGAGTGCTCTGAGTGTGCTGCGCGTGTGGCTTTGTCTCTGACACCAGTCCCGTCCTCTGTCTTGGGGACCTGCTGGAAGTTAAGTGCTGTGGACAGGGTGACCGTAACTCCTGTGGAAGCTGACGGGCAGGGCGCTGTTTGTGGGATGGTGTGGGCCCGTTGTATTCAGTGTGTATGTTGTGGAGCTGTGTGTCTCTGTGGAAGGTGTTAGCTTGTTTTTGGGACCCGAGTTAACTCTGAGCCATTCCTGTCAAGGCTGTTACCCTGGATTTCACGCGGGGTGGTGCTGCCCCCTGGTGGACAGAAGGGACAGTGACCCGGCCATGCTTTATTGATTCTTGCATTTAGCAGCCCATTTATTTAAAACAGAGTTTCTTAAAATAATAATAATAAATATAATTAAAATAAAATAAAATAAAACAGGGTTTCTTGGGGCACTTGGGAGGCTCAGTCAGTTAAGCCTCCATCTTTGGCTCAGGTCACGATCTCACGGTTTGTGTGTTCGAGCCCTGTGTTGGGCTCTGTGCTGACAGCTTGGAGCCTGGAGCCTGCTTCAAATTCTGTGTCTCCCTCTCTTTCTCCCCTCCCCTGCTTTCTCTCTCTCTCTCTCAAAAATAAACATTAAAAAAATCAGGATTTCTCAACCTTGATCCTTTGGGCAGAATAATTCTTTGTTGTGGGAAGGTGTTCTGCATATCACAGAAAGTTTCAAAGCATCCCTGGACTGTTTGGTTGTGGAAACCAAAGTGGCTCTGTCCCTGGGGGTGTGATTCTACCCCTGTTGAGAACTACTGACTTTGACCACGTATGTGCCAGGCCCACCAAGCTCGCCGGGTGATAGGAGCGCAGTGGGGGGCAGGACAGCACAGCCCTGCTGGGCAGGTAGGCAGGGAAAGAAAAGAATGCATACAACAGTGACAAAGTGTGGTAAGTACCATAGAAGAAACAAAGTCAGGGCTGTTGTACAGATGATGGGGCAGGGGCACTGGTGGCTGTGTTAACTGTGACTGTCAGGGAGGGCCTCTGCAGAGGTGGCATTTGGGCAGGGTGAGGAGCCTGGCCTGGGAAGGGCAGGGGGGAGACTTCTAGGAGAGGGAATTGGCATGTGCAAAAGGCCCGAGACAGAAAGGTGCCAGGCATGAGTGACTGCTGGGTCATGGGTAAGGAGAGGGGGTCTGAGGATAGCTCTCCACTCGGGGGGCCCTGGGAGGCAGGAGTGGGTGCTAGTAGGCCCGAGGAGGTCCAACCACCAGGGAGGTTTTCCTCAGTTCCCTCCCATAGTGCTTGTACCAAAGAGGGTACCCGCTGCCTTCTGTGGGTAGGCAGACACTGAAGCTCACTGGGCTTGCTGGAGCAGGGAGGGGTCGGGGCCCGTTGGTCAGGGGGCCAGGACCTAGCTGGGCGCTGTTCTGCCACCACCCTGATGAGTCTTCTTAGCCCAGAGATCCCTGGTCTGGGCAGAGCGTAGTGTGGGTGTACCCCCACCCCCAGGGCCTGGCCGGGCTGGGCTAGTGTGGAGGCGTGGGTGCCTGGGGGGATGGGGGTTTGGCATCCCGCTGGGCCTGCCTGGGACCTGATGTCTTTGCTCTCTCCCCAGCGCTGGCAGGACCTCAATGTGATCAGCAGCCTGCTTAAGTCCTTCTTCCGAAAACTGCCTGAGCCTCTTTTCACCGATGGTGAGTAGGG
Organism: Hyaena hyaena; assembly: GCF_003009895.1. Classification (NCBI taxonomy): domain Eukaryota; kingdom Metazoa; phylum Chordata; class Mammalia; order Carnivora; family Hyaenidae; genus Hyaena; species Hyaena hyaena. The sequence continues at coordinate 1,741,983 of NW_024080661.1, read as the reverse complement.
GGCGGAAGTGGGGGACAGGAGGAGGAGGGACACCTGTCCATGCTGCACTCTGACCACTTTGTTTTGTTGGGTTTGTTGGCTTTACTCTTTGGGATTTTTTTTTTTAATGTTTATTTTTTGAGAGAGAGAGAGAGAGAGACAGAATGTGAGCAGGGGAAAGGCAGAGAGAGAGGGAGACACAGAATCTGAAGCAGTCTCCAGGCTCCGAGCTGATAGCACAGAGCCCAACACAGGGCTCGAACTCACAAACCGCGAGATCATGACCTGAGCCAAAGTTGAGGCTTAACTCCCCGAGCCACCCAGGCGCCCTGGGTTTTTGTTTTAATATAAGAGAAACACGTGCATATAACCAACTTAGTAAAGATGCAAATAAAACCCAAAGGTCCCTGTCACCCTCCTGGTTCCTATCCCTGGAGGTGATCCTAACACTTCCTGAGCATTGACTACATGCCAAGCACCGCTCCCTACAGCAACTCCATGAAGGTACTATTATCTCCACTGGACAGATGAGGAAACAGGTTAAATCTTTTGCCCAAGGTCACACGCATTGTCAGTGTCCGAGCCAGGATTTGGCCCCAGGTATCTGGCCCCAGAGCCCAGCTCTTGACCGTTTGCTGAGCTGCTTGTTTCCCAGACCTTCGTACACACACGATGGAGACATACGTGCACACATAGGGTCTAGGCTGGGCGAGCTCACTGGCATGCGGGCAAACGTTTGACATCAGGCTCTCAAGGGAAAAAGCCTTGATCTGTAGTGTTTTCTAGTCTCCATGGTACAATTACTCCCACCATGCCCTGTTTCAAGCTACCTAAGCTGCCACCAACATGGAGTCAGGAAGAGATGAACACCTTCGGCCCCCAGGAGCCGGCGTGTGCGGGGTTGTTCTTAACAAAAGGAGGCTTGTCATTCTGAGATTCATTCATGTCTGTACAAAGAGCTCTACCTGATTCTTTTAAAGCAAACCACCTGATAGTTCATAGTCTGAAAAGACTATAATTTGCCTAATCACTCCCCTATTGATGGATATTTAGGTTGTATTCAAATTTCTGCTCTTGCAAAACATGCTGCAATGACTTTCCTTGAATGTGTCCCTACATGCCTGGGTCGGTGTCCTGAAGGTGGGTTCCTAGACAGTAGAATTTCTAGGTCAGAGTCCTGGTCAACGTTTTTGAAAGCCAATGTCAAGTTACCCTCTGAGAAGAAGGCCCTACTTGATACTCTTACCAACAGCCTAGGAGAGAATTGGTTTCCAGACGCCCCCATCTACCGTAGATGTTATCAACATCTTAGACTTCTGTTAATTGGATGAGGGCAATGTCATTCCATTACTGTTTTCATCTTCATTTCTTTCATTATTAGGGAAGTGAACTATCTTTTCATTAGTTTATTGGCCTTTTCTGTTTTCCACTCATTTCCTGTTCAGACTGCGTGCCCATTTTCCGATTGGGCTGTTTGTCTCTTTTGGTATTGATTTGTACGAGACAAGCTCTTGTATGTTATGGGCGTTAATCCTTTGTTAATTTTTGCAGAGATTCGCTCTTGGTCTGCCATTTGTCTATTAACTGTTCAGGGAAGAAATTGAAGACAAGTGTAGTCAAGGCAGTTAATCTTTAATGGATTCTGCATCTCATGTTTAGGAAGGCTTTTATGATTGTAACAATAGTTTCTTGGTTTTCTCGATATTTTAGTAACTTACATTTGGCTCTATAGTGCAATTACACGTGTTTGTGTATTATGTGAGCTGGAAGTGGATTTTTGTTCCCCCAACAAGATAGCTAATCGTCCCAGGGACATTTATGGACACCTCCATCCTTCCCCACGGATTTGAAATACTGCCTTTATCACATAGTTAAGATCCACGTGGCCTGTTCCTCGCCTTTCCGTGTCCTTGTCCTTGGTCAGCCTCCTCTGTGAGGCCCATGCTGCTTGGCCATGCTGTCTTTTTAGTACATTTCAGGATCGGATAGGGCGAGTTGTGATTCTTCCTTTACACAATATTCTCAGCTATCCTTACATGTCTACTCATCAGATGAGTTTGAGAATAAACTTACCCTGTTCCAAGTTCCCCATGCATTTCTTCACAAGGGAGTTGGGGGGCATTTTGACACATGTGGGGTGGGCATCTGGAGGCTGAAAGAGCCCCTCCCTCTTTCTAGGTAACCTCTTCTGACCTTGAGGTGTCCTTGTCCTGGAGCCTGGGGCGAGGACCTCTTTTCCAGTATCCACATGCGGCTCAGGTCTTATTTCTTCCCAAACATAGCCGCGCTGCCCCCGGCCGGGTGCGGCCCCAAGTACAGCTGTAGTGGGTTTGGTCACATAGATGCAAGGCTGCGGAGCGGCCCCCCCCCCCCCAACTTGAGCAACCTGGGCCGCCTCGGCTTGGAAGCACCCTGAAGTTGGGAGAAGGGATTGCCTCCCACCTCTCTAAAGAGCCTTCACTGTGTTCTAGACAAATACAACGACTTCATCGAGGCCAATCGCATTGAAGACTCGAGGGAGCGGATGAAGACACTCCGGAAGCTGGTAAGGAAAGAGAGGTGCCCCTCTGTGACCTTGGAGAAGCCCTTCTCCACTCTGGGCCTTGGTTTCTCCATCTGTCCAAGGTGGGCTGGCTGGAGGGTGGTTTCCAGATCCCGGAGGTCGGGCAGTGGGAGCCCCTGTGGGGTGTGGTGGGGAGGTGGGGAGGCCATCACAGCACCATGGCCCTTCTTGCTCCCGTCCAGATCCGGGATCTCCCAGGGCACTACTATGAGACACTCAAATTCCTCGTGGGCCATCTGAAGACCATTGCCGACCACTCGGAGAAAAACAAGGTGGGGGGACTCTTGGCCTGGAGTGTGGGGGAAGGAGGTGTGTAGGGTCCTTTCAGCATATTCTAGGCTCTTCCAGGTCAGATAATCCCAAGGCCCTCTAGGCACGCCCTCCTCCTTAAAGCTCATTCTGTCTCCACCCCACCCTTCCAAGCCAGCCAGTAAGTACTTCTTCCCCAGAGAGCCATCTCCTGAGTTTCTGAGGGTCTCCTGAAGGCAGAACCACAGTCCCTCTGTGTCTGATAGAAATCTATCCTCGGATTTAGCTCACATCCCTTTCAATGAATTTTTTTTTCTTTTTTCCTTTTTAAAAAATGTTTTATTTTAAATAATGTCTACACCCAACATGGGGCTCGAACTCATAACCCCAAAATCAAGGGTTGCTCACTCTACAGAATGAGCCAGTCACGCACGCCATGTTGCATTTCTCTAATCAGACCTCTGTGTCTTCTGGTTCTGCGGCGGGGAAAAAAATGAATGGAGCTATAGAAATTCTCCCAGTTTTAAAATACCCTTAGAACTGCCAGCAGGTCCTTGTTCTGGCATCTCTCACTGTTAGCACAGCATGGGTGAGCAGGTCGGGCACTGCCCTTGGCTGCCCGGCCTGGGGATGAACGAGGCTGAAATCTGGCCTGTGCTCTACTTACCAGACATTTCCATGCCCAGCAAGGAGGTGTCCATCCCCTAAACCAGGCATAGCTCTGGATGGGCCTTGGGCCTGGGGGGCCCAGGGTGAGGGAGGCCTGGGGGACTGGAGGTCAGAGCTCATGGGGTGTTGATGCTGACCTGCCTTCCTCTCTTGCCCAGATGGAGCCCAGGAACCTGGCCCTGGTCTTCGGGCCGACGCTGGTGAGGACGTCGGAGGACAACATGGCGGACATGGTGACCCACATGCCTGATCGCTATAAGATCGTGGAGACGCTGATCCAGCACGTAAGCAGCCACCCCGGGCTGAGGCCCTGTCCCCCTGGGCATCTCACTCCTGCTCGCCTGGGCAGATGCGCTTAGTGGAGGAGGAAGCAGCTTCAGCAAATGCTCCTGGGATGGCAAATGCCCTTCAGAAGTGATGGGCTGCGTTTCCAGACCAAACAGGAATGGATCTTAGAATCCCTGTCTTTCTAGGATGTTTCTAGGAGAGTCAGGAAGCCCCGGAACTTCTAAGATGTGTGAGGGTCAGAGGGCAGAGGAAGGTCAGGGAAAGTGCTGCTGGGTTGGACAGCCAAGGGGGGAGTGCAGGGGCACATTCAGAAGGGGGCCCCAGGAGAAGCATCCTGGTAGAAACAGGCAGACAGGTGTAGGGAGCTGGGGCAGAGCTGTGCCTTGGCGGCCCCACTGAGGCTTGGGGGAGCAGATGATGCCCGGGGAGGGGAGGTAGATGAGGCAGGTGGAGCAAGGGCTGAGGCAGGAGGCTGCGCTTGTCCTCCGCGTGTCTTGGGCTGGTCTCCCCCCTTCTCAGGGCTTCCTGGAGACACCAAAAGCCCTGTGGTGTCTGTGAGGATTCTGGTTATTGTTCGTGATGGGATGAGTACCTAGAGCGGCCAGCAGAGGGCGCAGGAGGCCTTGGTCCTCTGGAGCCAAACTCAGGGCGTCACTGCCCCCTTCTGGGGCACTGAGGGATGTTTTTATAAATCGTAAGCTTTCAAGAAAAAAAAAATCATAGATTTCCCATTTCCAAATCTGCTTGTGGATAGAACCAGACCCCCTCCTGCCAGGAGAAATAAGATTGGCAGCTGGCCAGGGGAATGGGGTCCTCAGCTTCTGCAGCCTCACAGACACTTTAGGGAAGGGAAACCGGGTCATGTGATTCCCATTTTACAGATGAGGAAACCGGTGCTCAGAGAAGTAAAGTGACTTGCTCAAAGTCACAGCTAATAACGAGGCAGCCCCAGGATTGTAAGCCAGCTTTGTCTGACCAAAGTTTGTGCTCTCCTCTGCCCCTACTGGGAGGCCAGACTCCTGGGTCCATCCTAGAGCTGGCGTGGCTGGCCAGGGTCAGTGAAGTGAGGCAATGGGGTAGACTTTGGTCATGCTGACTGGCCTTGCCCGCAAGGTTGCCGGGCAGGCTCAGGGACCCTGACGAGGCCTTAGTCTGGGAAATCTCCCTTGGAAAAGTTCAGCTCCCCAATCTAACAGGTAGCCCCTGGAGCCCCTGAGTGTGTGCTTTGGGAGGGTGCTGGTGTGGAAGAAAGGGAGACGGGCCCCATGGCTCCTGGAGAAGTCCCCAGAAGCCTGAGGCCTGTGGTCAGTTGGGATGTCAGGAATAGCAGTCTTCAGGGAGAAGGGAAGCCCAAAGTGTGTCCACTTACCTTCTCCTTGACCCCCAAGAGGGAGTCTCCAGCCAATGGCAGCCCCTCTTCTGGGTAGGGTGCTGGTGGCGGGGGCGGGGGGGACATATCTGTCTTCTTCACAGGAGTACTCTCAGCGTCCAGCCTAGTGCCTGGCACGTAGGGAACACTCCGAGTTTAATGAATGAATCAATCAATCAATCAATCAATTGCTCTTGAGGTTATACCATTCAGGGCTTTCCCACCCAGGGATTCATTCCCGGGAACTAACTGAGCCGGCGACTCTCCGTTTGCCGCCTCATTGGCACTTGAACATAACCAGCCTGGACAGTTGTCAAGGGAAGGAGCTACCGCCGTGCAGTCCCCTCGAGTCCACCCACCCAAGTTTGCCAGCGTCTGATCACGAGATTGTACAGCCACGGACTGGGGTAGTCACAAGCCTAGGCGGTATTGGACTCTGGCAGAGACTTCTCTAACTCTGGCCCTGAGCCCCTGGCCAGTTAGTGGATGGTTGAAGGTCGGGGGTGGTTTTGCGGCCATCACCTGGCCTCCCTGTCTGGCGCTCCTGGCAGAACTCTTGGACAGCAGAGCTGGGAGGGGCCTTAAGGCCCCCAGACCCGTCCTTGCATCGTTCGGAGGGTGAAAAGTGATGTGTGAAGAGGGTCACTCAGCACCATCGCGGCAGAATGGAGGTGGGCAGGCCCAGGTGTCACCAATCAGCTCGCACCCACGTTTACTAAGTCAGCTGAAACCCAAAGGCCATGTCAGGGGATTTGTTCAAACGTGATTCTCACGCTGTGTGCACTGGGGTTTCTCAGCCTTAGCACTAGTGACCTCTGGGGCCAGGTGATTCTTTGTGGGGGGGGGGCTGTCCTGTGTATCGCAGGATGGTTAGCAACATCGCTGGGTCATCCCTCCAGTGTGACAGCTGAAGGTGTCTGCAAACTTCGCCAAATGCCCCCGGGGGGCGGGGGTGGGGGTGGCAGCGTCCCCATGGTTGAGAACCACTGAGGTAGCACCTGGACTCCAGAGCCAACCTGCCTGAAGTTCAACTCTGGCTCTGCTCCTTACATGCTGTGTGGCCTTGAATAAGGCACTTGCCCTCTTTGTGCCTCAGTTTCCTCATCTGTAAAGTGGAGATAATAATGCTTACCTGGGGTGCTTGGGTGTCTCAGTCAGTTAGGTGTCTGACTTTGGCTCAGGTCATGATCTCACAGTTCGTGGATTCGAGCCCCGCATCCAGGCTCTGTGCTGACAGCTAGCTTAGAGCCTGGAACCTGCTTCGGATTCTGTGTCTCCCTCTCTCTCTGACCCTCCCCTGCTCACGCTGTCACTCTCTCAGAAATAAATAAAAACATTTGAAAAAAAATAATAATAATGCTTACCCTTACATATTGTGAAGGTTACATGAGTTAATGTCTAAGAAGAACTTAAAACGCCACTTAGCAGGTAAGAAGTGTTGTGTGAATGAGCAGCCACCGTGATCGGCCGCGTCGGCATTATTCTGTGCCCGGTGCTCAGACGTGGAGGGGACTTGAACCCAGGCCCTGCTCTGAAGGAGCAGTGCCCCAGTGAAGATGTCATTTCTTCATTCTCTGGGCTACGGCCAGAAGGCCCATGGAAGGACCTAACCCTGCCCCAGGTGTAGGGCTGGGAGCGTTGTCAGGGGCGAATTTAGCCAGTCAGAGAAGGGAGAAAGCATTCCAGGCACAGGGAATTTGAGAAAGAGAGAAAGTACAAGTAGGGGAGGGACAGAGAGAGGTGGAGAGGGAGAATCCCAAGTAAACTCCATGCTGTCAGTGCAGAGACCGACTCGGGACACGAACCCATGAACCGTGAGGTCATGACCTGACCAGAGGTCAAGAGTCAGATGTTTAACTGACCGAGCCACCCAGACCCTCCTGGATCATAGGGGAGATCCATTTTCAGTTTTTTTGAGGAACCTCCATGCCAGTTTCCATAGTGGCTGTGCCAATTTACATTCCCACCAACAGTGTGTGAGGGTTCCCTTTTCCCCCACATCCTCATCAACATCTTATAACAGCCATAGAGGATTTCGTTTTCCTTCTCACCACAATTTCAGAAGTAGGTACTCCTGTTATGCCCATTTTACAGATTAGTAAAGAGACTCGGGGAAGTCATTTCCCTGAGGTGAACTTGAGCCCAAGAAGACCGACTTTTGATTTTGCATTATTTCTTATCCTTCCTTCTCTTTCTTGTTTCTCTCTTGTGCCGCTTATTAGTTAATAATGTGCCCGATTGTGATGAATAACTGAGGTTCATGGCACATGGTCATGATCAACCTGCAAGTCTCCTTGTTACCCCTTCATTCTTGACCCCACTTTACCCGCGCCATAATTTCCCACGTTGACTGATGAATACGTATCCTTTCAATCCACATTCCCTGTCTTATTGTATTTATTTATTCTTAAACAAACAGTATTTTTTAAAAGTAACCTCTCTGCCCAATGTGGGGCTCAAACTCATGAGCCCTAGATCGAATCGCATACTCTACCGGCTGAGCCAGCCAGGCGCTACTAATATTCTATGTGTTTTAACTTTCAATCAGTGAGCTTAGGTCATTGATTCTAACTTCTGTGTTATTAAGACCTATCTCTGCCATCTTAAGTGTCATTTTTTTGTTTATCCCATTTTGATTTTACTTCTTTTCCATCTGTCCGACCTTGCTTTGGCTGGATTGATTTTTGTTTTTTTGATACGAAAATTACATAATTTCGGGGTGCCTGGGTGGCTAGTGGGTTAAGCATCCAGCTCCTTCTCAGCTCAAGTCATGATCTCACAGTTCGTGAGTTAAAGCCCTGAGTCAGGCTCTGTGCTTTCAGCGTGTGGAGCCTGCTTGGGATTCTGTCTCTCCCTCTCTCTGCCCCTCCCACACTCTCTCTTGCTCTCTCAAAATAAATTTTAAAAAATTACACAATTTATAAAGCCCATCCTGTGTTTAATTATACAGTTATAATAGCCTATACTTTTGTTTCACTTTCACTGATAATCTCTAAAGCTCATCAATATCCATTGTCTTCCCTCCACCACATCTAAAAGCGAAGTGCCTTAGCGTACTCTCACCTATCACCAGTTTCTCCTCTGTGTTCGAAATCCACGGTGTCATGGATGTACTTTGTGTGTGTTCGTATATGCATATGAGTATCCTTGCTTGGGTTGATGGACGTGCATCCTTACCTCTCAGAGCTTGTCATTCCACCCTGGAGTCATTTCTTTCTTCTTCTTCTTTTTTTAAGTTTTTTTTTTTTTTTTAAATATTGATTCATTTTTGAGAGAGAGAGAGAGACAGAATGGGAGTGGGGGAGGGGCAGAGAGAGAGGGAGACACAGAATCTGAAGCAGGTTCCAGGCTCTGAGCTGTCAGCACAGAGCCCGACGCAGGGTTCGAACCCATGAACCACGAGATCATGACCTGAGCCGAAGTTGGGCGCTCAACCAACCGAACCACCCAGGTGCCCCTGGAGTCGTTTCTTTATGTGCTCATATACACAGTTAAGAGAGTCTTTGTGCAGCAAGCTTTCTGATGTCTTCGAGTAGTTTTAGTTCACACCCAACTGAGAGTTTAGCAGGGTATAAAATCCTAGGCTCAAAATCCCTGTGTTCTTAGTCCAGCAATACAGGAAAATATTATTTACCTTCTTGCATCTGTTGCTGCCGAAAGTTCTAGTTACAGCTAATACTTGCTCGTTTGTAAGCAACCTGTTTCTGTTTTTCAGAAAACTTTTAGGATTTTATCTTCAAGATTCTTACATTTCACAACACATACTTAAGAGCGGGGTTTTGGGGCGCCTGGGTGGCTTAGTCGGTTAAGCGTCCGACTTTTGCTTAGGTCATGATCTCACGGTTCGTGGGTTCGGGCCCCGCGTTGGGCTCTGTGCTGACAGCCAGCTCAGAGCCTGGAGCCTGTTTCAGTCTGTGACTCCCTCTCTCTCTGACCCTCCCCTGCTCACGCTGTCTCTCTTTCTCTCTCTCCTAGAAGTAAATTTTAAAAACATTAAAAAAAAAAAAAGCAGGGTTTTTACTTTATTTTCTAGCCTGTTTGGCATTTGTGTGAAAACCCTTGCCTGCCTGCCCCTCAGGGAACCTCTAACATTTCCTCCTGGCACTTCCTTTTTCTGGCTGGGGGAGGGAGTGCCACCCCAGTGGCTAGTGTGGTGCCCGGGGCTGGTGAGGGGTACACAGCTCTGGCTGCGGCAACAGATGGGGGCCTTCTCTCTGCAGTGGACCCAGCCTGCACTAGATGGCGCTGCTGTCCCCGCTTCTGGCTTGCGGTTGGGCGTGAGCCCCAGAGATGTGTTCTGGACAATGTCTAGTGAAAAACAGGCGGAGAGGCTCTCCCTGAGCCGGCCCTCCATCAATCCTCAGCCCTTCCCATTCCAGGCTGCATTTCCCTCCCACACTGGGGTCCATCCTTTTCTCTCCCCAAGGGTTCCTCAGAGTCTGTGGGGCTGGGTCCTGGGGCCCATCCACCTCCCTTGGGAACATCTAGTGACCAGGCCAGCCTGGGGGCTGTTGAGAAGGCCCTTCTCCTGCCCCCATTCCATATGGCGTCTGAGTGGAGTCCCCTGGACTGTGCAGCTCCGGAGCCTGTGCCTCCATCTTCCCTCAGCCCCTTCCCACGCTGAGTTCACCACTTCCTTTTGTCTCCTCTGCAGTCAGACTGGTTCTTCAGCGATGACGAGGACAAGGGAGAGAGAGTAAGTGCTGCAGGGGGAGGGCGAGGTGGGTCTGGTCTGAGGTGGGCCTGGAGGGGGCAGGCAGTAAGACTCAACCAGGGGAAGGTTCCTGCCCTTGGGGCTTCCCAGTCTGATGGAGGAAACATAAGCTCTCTTCTCAGGAGCCTTCAATCTAATGGGAGACGCAATCCTTGCCTTCATGAGCCGCCAGTCTTGGGGGGGGAGGTATCAGCCTTACCCTAAGGGAACTGAGTCCAGAAGCAAAGGCAGACCCCACCCTCCAGTCTTATGTGGAGGCTATAGGTCTTAGGAAGATCAGTCTGATGGTGGAGACACAGCTCCTGCCTTTAGCTGAGGAGCAGTTCTGGCCTTTGGGGTTCAGTCAAGGTGTTGGAGAAGGCACAGAACAGTCTATTGGGGAACGTATAGGACCTGCCTTCAAGAGTGATGAGAGAGACAGTTGGTGAGCCCCAATCTGATGGAGGAGTCATGAGTCCTGCCTCAGGTTACCCCGTTTTGCGGGATCCACAGTCTAGCCATCTGAGGGCACACTGGCTGACCCTCCTCCTGTTTGCAGACCCCTGTGGATGACAAGGAGCCTCAATCAGTGCCCAACATTGAGTACCTCCTGCCTAACATTGGCAGGACAGTGCCCCCTGGTGACCCAGGTTCAGGTGAGTGCAGGGACTTGGGTAGGGGTGGGAGCGGGGGGTGGGATTCACATTCCCAAGGGTCCCAGATGCCCGGCCAGAGGCCCAACTTCCCTGCTCTGCCCCCGCAGGGCCCTTCCCTGCCCCCACCACGGAGCCCCGGGCTCTGGCGGGACCTGCACCCCTTTGGGGAGGTCTGGCTTGCCTATGGGCCCGCCTCCTTGTCTGCTGAGCTGCCCCTCCCCCGGGCTGGGTAGGGGCTTTGTTCGCCCTCCTTCACTGGTTTCCTTCCTGAGCTTTTTATTTCTCATGGGCTGTGTCCTTCTGGGCAGGTACCTCTTTTTAATTTTTCTTCCTTTTCTCCTTGCACCCCTCCGCCCTCCTCTCTCTTCTCCCTGTGCTCTCCTCCCGCCTCTTCTCCCCTTCCCCTCCTCCAGCGGACCTGTTGGAGATTTAAAGGGTACAGTGTGGCATTTGCGGCCTCGGTCACTAACAGTGGCGGGTGATTATAAGAAGGCTGGGCAGGCCCGAGGGGCAGGTAGAAAGGTCCCGGGCTGTGAGCACCTCTCCCTTGACATACCGGCTACCCACGCTTGTTAGCAACTCACCCCCACCCCAGCCCTCCCGTCTGAAAGCCCCTTCTCAGAAGGAAGGAGGCATTTGTCGGAGCTGGATCCTACCCCCTTGCCGGGAAGTCTGGGCACCCCATGGCTGCCCCCTCAGCCCCACCCCAGTGCCCAGACTCTGGGCTATTCTCTGCCCTGAACCCGGTCACTTCTAGTTACCTGGACAGCAGGAGGCCTGGCTGGTAGGGGGACCCTGCCTGTCTGTACACCAGTGATGTCACCCTTAGAAGCCTCTAACTGTGGCTCCTGCCTTGGTTGGCTCCGAGGGCGGACTTGTCCTGCTTCTGAAACCAGAGCCCCTGGTCACTCAGCCCCTAAGTCCTGTTTCGGGGCCGTGGACACTTATAGCAGAGTAGCCCAGAACAGCACCCCCTTGGCTCCGGGCACTGACTTCCCCCGCCCTGTGGGTGAGCCACCCTTAGTATTCTGACTGCCCCTGTCTCCGACAGAGGCATAGCACAACACCCCTAGTGGCAATGGGCAGGCTGAGGAGGGAGCCAGAGGACAAGGTGGGTGGGGATGGAAGAGAGGAGCCCCCCGTTTCTTCTAATCACCTGCTGCCACTCCCCTGCCTCATGTGTGTCACTGTGTGGTCGGCCATCTGCTCCTCTCACTGTGTGCAGGGGAGGGCTGGGGAGGAGGACTCACTTGCTTGCCAGAGTGTGGATTAACCGTGCCTGCCCACTGCCCCCGTCAGACCCCGGGGGGTCCTTAGATCAGCCCATTCCCTCCCCAGTCCTGGAGAAGACACAGCCAGGATTTGGGGTGATCACCCCAATGATCTTTAAGAGTGGGACCCAAGTCCCACTGATGTCATGATTTTACTCTTCTTCGTAACTCCGGTAATAAACAGGGCCTTGCCCCATAAGGCAGATTGATGTGGAGCCTGAGGGTGGAGCCTATCGAGGCCCTAATCACCAGCCCACTCTGCCTCCTGGGTCCCACCCACTCGGTGTCTGCCCCTCTACTCCATCATTCACAGGGTCCCTCTTCTTTCTCCTGTTCTGGAAGTGGGAGGGGGGTGGTGGTGAGGGTAGATGTAGGGCATCCACATGTCTATGCACCGTGTGGTCTCCATTTCTCCAGAGCATCTGTGATTTGCTGTGTTTCATTGTGGTTTCTGTGGATTGCACCTGACATTTGGCATTTTCTCCCTAGTGCTTCAGAGGAACAGGGACGGGAGGGGAGGGGAGAGGAGCTAGGCCCAAAGAGAAGCCCTCCTTGCCCTTGACCCTGGCAAATGAGGCTCTTAGGACTGGCAGCCTTATGTCACTTCCTGCCTCGAAAGGAAGTGGTGACTGCCATCAGTATCTGCTCCATCCTTGTCCCACGGCAAATGACATTAGAAACCCATCACATTCCCAGGACCTGGGGAGAGCTCAGGTGTCTGACCTCCCTGGTGTCTGCAGCCTCCAGGGAGAGGGAATTGTGTTCGCAAGGCAGCCTTCTCCTGCCCCAAGTTAACTTTCATTTGTATTTCTCTCACCGACAGATTCCACCACCTGCAGTTCAGCCAAGTCCAAGGTAAGTGCCAAAGCAATTCTGAAGGCTTTATCCCTGTTTAAGCCATCTCGCTTTTTGATTTTGGTCAAGGGAATTGGGAAGAGTGCCCCCAGACACTGAGGAAGTTGCTGGTCACTGGGGAGGAAGGTAGGAGGTACTGTGTGTATGAGGTAAGGGGAGAAGTTGCTCACCTTGGCCGTACTGAGTGAGGCATCTCGTGGAACAGAAGGATCCGGCTTGGGAGTTAGGTGGCCAGGGGGGCAGTGTTCCCAGTGGTTAGAAGCACACAGGCCGCACGCCTGGGTGGCTCAGTCGGTTAAGTGTCCGACTCTTGATTTCAGCTCAAGTCATGATCTCACGGTTCATGTGATCAAGGCCCGTGTTGGGTTCCACGCTGACAACATGGAGTCTGCTTGGGTGTCTCTCTGTCTTCATCTCTCTCTCTCTCTGCCCCTCCCCCTCCTCTCTAAGAATAAATTATTTAAAAATTAAAAAAAGAAAAAGGCAGCGCAGACAGTCCTGGGTCTAAGTCCTGGCTCCACCACTAAAGCTTCAGGATATCAGGCAAGTTGTTCAACCTTTTTCTTTAAAAAAAAATTTTTTTTAACATTTATTCATTTTTGAGAGACAGAGCATGAGCAGGGGAGGGGCAGAGGGGTGGGGGGACACAGAATCCGAAGCAGGCTCCAGGCTCTGAGCTGTCAGCACAAAGCCCGACGTGGGGCTCAAACCCATGGACCGGACCGTGAGATCATGACCTGAGCCGAAGTCAGACGCTCAACCGACTGAGCCACCCAGGAGCCCCTTGTTCAACCTTTTTCTGACCCTTGGCTTCCTCACCTGTCAATGATGCGTAATATTAATCCCGTTACAAATATGTGTGCTATAATTACTATTCTTCTTGGAGAGCCCATAGCAAGCAGAGCAGAAGGAAATCACAAAGATAAGAGGATAAAGCAATGAAATTGAAAACAGTTGAGAAAAGCAGTGAACCCAAAGCTGGTCTTTTTGAACCAGCTCTCACAGCCAGCCCTCTAGTCACCCTCCAGGGCTTGCCCTCTGACACAGAAGCTTTAGGTGAGGATGTAGAGCTTGATGGCCGAGGGGGTTTGTGTCTTAGTCAGATCTGGCTGCCGTAACAAAATGCCACAGACTGGATGGCTTGAACAACAGAAATTTATTTTCTCACAGTCCTTTATATTATTATTATTTTTTTAAATGTTTTATTTATTTCTAGGAGAGAGAGAGAGAGAGCGTGAGCAGGGGAGGGTCAGAGAGAGAGGGAGTCACAGACCGAACAGGCTCCAGGCTCCTAGCTGGCAGTCAGCACAGAGCCCGACGCGGGGCCCGAACCCATGAACCGCGAGATCATGACCTAAGTGAAAGTCGGACGCTTAACCGACTAAGCCACCCAGGCGCCCCTATATTATTATTATTATTATGTCTATATACTTTAGAGAGAGAGAGCAACAGAATATGAGCGGGAGAGGGGCAGAGAGAGGGAGACACAGAATCGGAGGCAGGCTCCAGGCTCTGAGCTGTCAGCATAGAGCTCAAGGCGGGGTTCGAACTTATGAATTGCGAAATTGTGTCCTGAGCCCAAGTCGGACGCTTAACCAACTGAGCCACTGGGGCACCCCATTTTCTCACGGTTCTTGGGGCTAGATGTCCAAGATCAAGGTGTCAGCACCGTCGGTTTCTGGTGAGAGCTCTTTCTGTCTTCTAGATGGCCGCCTTCTTGCTGTGTCCTCATATAGCAAAGAGAGGGAGATTGTAATAGTGCCCTTTTAATAATAGCACTAATGCCACCATAAGGGCATGGCCTCATTACCACCCAAAGGCCCCATCTCCAAATACTATCCCATTGCGGAGTAGGGCTTCAGCATATGAGTTTGGGGAGGGGGCACAAGTCTGTCCATAGCAGTGGGTGAAATCACTAAACTTTGGTGATTGAACTGGACACTCATTTCCGCCTGGGTCTCTAAGCACTGGCCAGGTCCCAGTGAGCCCAGTGCGCCGGACACATAGTGTGCCTGTGGGGACGGGGAGCTCACTCCATCGTAAGATGGCTGTGCCCGGGAGCAAGTTCATTATAGTGACCCGAACCTAGCTCCTTGTTCCTTCCACCCATCGCTCCTGCCAGCCCCCCGGTTTCCCGTAGCCTCTCCTGGTCCTTTATGTGGGTGTACTGATCTCTGCGTTCCGGGAAGTGACCATTGTGACCACTCTGCTTCTGCTAGCTGGGACGAGCAGATAATTTGATCAGAGGGTCCTAGTGGCCCCTCAAGCGCCTCGGAGAGCACTGGCCAGAAAAGAGAGTGGCACTGGCTGCTCTGGGCCTCGGGTTGGTCACAGCAGAACTGCCCTATGGCACAGCCCCAGGGATTGCCTTCTGGAGCCGGGCCGCGCTGACAGCCAAGGCCCCGGAGCTGCAGGCTTATGAATCCTGCCTCCCTGACATGCATCAGCTGTCTCAGAGCTAGCCGCTGTGAGAGAGGGTACATGGGATGCGGGGGCCACATGAGGCATCTCTGTGTCTTCACTCATTATCACACCGTGGCTGAAACAGGAACACCTGCGAGACGGGGTCACAGGGCAGGTCATTCCAGCCCAGCAGGGGGACTAGTTTCAGCCTGTGCTTCTGCGAGGCCTCCTGTGTTGAGGAGACTGCATTCACCCATTTGTCCATCCATTTAACATTTATGTATGCATGTATGTGATGGGGGGATGGGGGGGTTGGGTAGAGCGAGAGAGGGAAAGAGAGAATCCTAAGCAGGCTCTGTACTGTCCGTGCAGAGCCTGAAGCGGGGCTTGAACTCCTACATAGTGAGATCATGCCCTGAGCCGAAATCAAGAGTCGGACGCTCAACAGACTGAGCCACGCAGGCGCCCCCATTCACTTAACATTTACTGAGCCCCTGTTATGTGCCGGGCGCTGCACTAGGAGTCGTGGATACAAACACAAATGGGCCACAGGCCTTGCTGTCAAGGAACTCTGACCGTGCTACAGATGATGTGGAAACAGCTGTTCTGATGGGTGAAGAGCAGGTGTGGATGTGTTTTCAAAGGGCCATGGGAGGGCTGAGAGGTGGCTGTCCGGAGGACGCCGTATTTGAGCTGGGCCTGAGAAGAGGACTGAGAGCTGGTACATCACATAGGCGGGTGGGGGGAGGGGGCGGTGGTGGCTAAGGGCAAGTCGGTGTGGCAGGTGGGCATCGCCAGAGTGAAGGCTGTGTTGGGGCTGGGGTTAGGGTAAGGAGGGCATTAGGCTGGCAAAGCGGGTACCAGGTTGTGCGGGGCCCTGCGTCTGGGCTTCTTCCTGGTGGGGGTGGGGGGCCCTGCAGAATCAGGAGGCAATCACATTCCTGCCCTGCCTTAGAAGGACGGATTGCTCTAGAGAAGGAAGGACTAAGTAAGGCAAGGATGGAGGCAGGGAGTCAGGAGATGGCAGAAAGGCCCAGAAAAGGCAGAGCAAGGGCCTGGACAGAGGATGGTGGGGATGAGCTGACTTTGGGAGTCACAGCAGGAAAACTGAGAAGCAGGGGAGGAGGCGGCGATAGGGAACCACCTTAAGGTGGGGAACATGAATGCAGGTAGTTTGGGGCAGGCGCGGGGAGCACAGTGGAGTTGCAGATAGGTGAGTTTCAGGTGCCTGCAGACGCTTTGCTGGAGATGGATTTGCCGCTGGGAGAAGAGTTCTGGAGCTCAAGAGATAGTTTGGTGTTGGCCCATGGTGGGCAGCATGGGCTATGCTGGGGCATCAGGGCAGGGCAGGGTCAGAAAACACCCGCAGGATTTAGCAGTGACAGTGCGGCAGGAAGTTGCCCAGCCTGCGGGTTGGAAATCACAGTTTGGGAGGCGCCTTCAATCCAAACCATCAGATTGTTCAGAACCCTGTAGCCACTCCTGGCAGCAGAGCTGGCTGGACTGATGTGGGGTTGGGGGGACTGTGGGTGGGGGCACCGGTGGGGTGGCTGAAATGCCAGGCTTTGGGCTGTAGTGGGAAAGGGAAGCAAACTTGGGCCGGTTGCCCTGGAGAAGCCGATAGGTACCGCCTGGGTGGAAAGGCAGGTTTCCCAAGTGGGAGGGAGCGGAGATGCAGGGGACAGAAGCCAGTGTGGGAGGGAGGTCCCCGCCAGGCTCTGGTGGTTATAACCCGGGGTGGTACATATAAAATGGGTTCAAACTGTCAAGGGCAATCACTGTTGAGAGACTATTATCACCAGAGCTGTGTCTGCAAGGATTTATCCAGCTCTGGGCTTGGGAATGGAGTGGAAGTTGGGACGGAGGTGAGGGACCAGACTGAAGCTCAGGGGAAAGAGCCCCGAGTCTGGGCTGAGAGCAGAGAGGGGGCTGCGGGATTGAGGGGAACCGCGCCTGGCCGGGTAATGACGCTCCCGCTGGGACAGCCATCAGGGAGGAAGGGCTTAGGATGCCGACGGGTGGGGCGGGCGGGGGTGGGAGGCGGGGGACTCAGGGCCGGACTGGGACGTGTCGCGGCCCGGGTGCCACGGTGAGGGGGCGCCTCCTGCATACTGACCTGTCTTCCGCGCAGGGCTCGTGGGCCCCCAAGAAGGAGCCGTATGCCCGGGAGATGCTGGCGATCTCCTTCATCTCGGCGGTCAACCGCAAGCGGAAGAAGCGGCGGGAGGCGCGGGGGCTGGGCAGCAGCACCGACGACGACTCGGAGCAGGAGGCGCACAAGCCCGAGGCGGGGGCGCCGGCGCCGGGGGCGCGGGACCGGCCGGAGGGGCCGCCGCCGGGCGCCGCCGCCCCCGAGGCTCCGGGGCGCTTCAGCCCCCCTGCGGCGCCGGACGAGCGGCCGGCCGCGGACACGCGCTCCATCGTCTCGGGCTACTCCACCCTGTCCACCATGGACCGCAGCGTGTGCTCGGGCGCCGGGGGCCGGCGGCCGGGCGCGGGGGACGAGGCGGACGATGAGCGCAGCGAGCTGAGCCACGTGGAGACGGACACAGAGGCCGGCGCAGGGTCCGGGGGGCGCCCGGCACGCCGGCCCTCCTTCAGCTCGCACCGCCTCATGCCCTGCGACACGCTGGCGCGCCGCCGCCTGTCCCGCGGCCGCCCGGACGCCGAGGGCGCGGGCGCGGGGCGGGGCGGCTCCCGGGCTGCGGAGCCGCCGGGCTCCGCGTCGTCCAGCAGCCAGGAGTCGCTGCGCCCCCCGGCGGCCGCGATGGTGGCGGCGCTGGGATCGCGGCCGTCGCGCATCGAGGCGCTGCGGCTTCGCCTCCGCGGCACCGCCGACGACATGCTCGCCGTGCGGCTGCGGCGGCCGCTGTCGCCGGAGACGCGGCGACGCCGGAGCAGCTGGCGGCGCCACACGGTGGTGGTGCAGAGCCCGCTGACCGACCTCAACTTCAACGAGTGGAAGGAGGTGGGCGGGGGCGGCGCCCCGGAGCCCGTGGGGCCCCGGGCGCACAGCGACAACAAGGACTCGGGCCTCAGCAGCCTGGAGTCCACCAAGGCCCGGGCGCCGTCGTCCGCGGCCTCGCTGCCGCCCGGAGACCCGGGGGCCCTGCAGAGCCAGCCCCCGCGCCGCTCCGCCGCCTCCCGCCTCCACCAGTGTCTGTGACCAGCCTCCCCCCACCCCCGCCGGTCCCTCTCCTCCAGCCTTCTCTGGCTTGCACCCCTCTCCTCTTGCGCCCCACCCCCACCCCCGTGCATCTGGCGCTGCAGGCCGCGTCTCTAGTTTGTGTGCGGGATTGGGCTGCCCAGGCCAACGGGACAGGGAGCAGGAGTGGGAGGGAGGGGGCCCCCGGAGGTAAGAGGAAGGGGGAAGAGAGAGAGGGACAGGCTGCAGGAGCTCTGTGACAGAGTGGGCCCTTCTGTGTCTGCACTTAGAGACGCTCGTTGGCCTTGGGGTGTGGATAGGGAACCGCCCCCCTCCCTGAGTCTCGGACTAAAGGAAAGACCCGGGCTGATGCTGACTCTTCGCTGAGGCCAGTGCAGGGGGGTGGGGGGCGGGGTGATGTAGGGTCGTGGCGTGCGTGGGGGGAGGGGTATGTGTGCGAGCGTGCTAGTCACTGTCAGAAGGTGTCTCCAGTAGCAACTTCCGCCTCTCCTGCCCCTTGTTCCCGCACCTCCCCACATACAGCAGCCCCCCACCCCTCCCTCCGTGCATCCAGGGATCCTGCCCCTGCTGCTTGTCAGAGCCAGAGAAGCAAGTCAGGGCCACCCCACAGAGGCGGGACTGAGACTCTTACCAGGGTTATTCCTCTCACCAACTTTTGGCCAGCCTCTAAACCGCCCTCACTAAGCTTGTTGACCGTGGGAGCTGGCCGCCTGTCCCCCAGACAGTTTTGGGAGGGTCCAGGGTACCCCCATCTCCCTTGCCTCTCTCTTTGTTCTTCCAGCTGTGCCTGCTGCTTCCACAATTCAGGCACACAGACCCCCCACCTCCTTCCCTTTAGGAGGGGGCGTAGTAAATGTCCCTGGTGTCTCTCTTACACACACACACACACACACACACACACACACACACAGATTTATGGGGTCTGAGCTGGGCTGTTCCTTCAGGATGGGCGGGACCCAGCCCCCTCTTCTCCCCACAGGTTGTAAATAGACCTCAGACCACCAGCCCCCCCCACCCCCACGCCCGCACTTAACTGCAGGGAAGTCCAGGAGGGGCTGTGAACCCCACTGCCACGTCTATCAGTCCTCTTGTTTTATGCAAAGATTTGCTGTAAAGTAGATTTCTCTCTCCTCCCTCCCCCACTCTTTTACTGTAAATATTGTCTCTAAATGTGTAACATATTATAAAGAATTTATAAGGATTTTTAAAGATGTTTTGCTCATTTAAAAAAGTGTTGTAACAGTGTTGGATCAGCCTCTGGCCCCACGTGTGCATGTCTCCTTTCACTGTGTCCTTGACACACCTCTCTAGGCGACAACTAAGATTTCCTGCTTCTGAAAAGTCCTGTCTTAAAA
The DNA here is from genome assembly GCF_003009895.1 of Hyaena hyaena. Taxonomy (NCBI): domain Eukaryota; kingdom Metazoa; phylum Chordata; class Mammalia; order Carnivora; family Hyaenidae; genus Hyaena; species Hyaena hyaena. The sequence goes on along the minus strand of NW_024080661.1, from coordinate 1,722,467 downwards.
GTATAGTCTATATCTTGGAAATAAATGGCCTTCCTGGAGGCACGAGTCAGTGGTGTCACTTGATTTGGAGGGAGGAAAGGGCCAGAGAGGGGCAGGGTTGGGGGGAGGGGCTAGCCCACAGAAGGAGGGCAGTGGGGACTGGACACAGTGGGGACTGGACCTGGTGGTGGCAGAGTGGAGGCAAACCTCTGCCTCCTGGGAGCTTCGTAGGTGTCCTTGGGGACTCGTCCTGGATCTTCGGAATGTTCCAGCAGTGCTGCCCAGCAGACGCTACTGATGGGCGCATCCTGGCTGGCTACCATCACAGGCTCTCCAGGTCCCCCCCGCCCCCGCAGTATCCCAAGAAGACAAGAATGGGCTTTGCCCATTGTCTTAGTCACATGTGTAATTTATAACATGCGATGGGTTTCTTTAAAAAAATCATTTTTAATTTTTAAAAATATTTTTATTTATTTCTGAGAGAGAGAGACAGCATGAGCAGGGGAGAGTCAGAGAGAGACACACAGAATCTGAAACAGCTAGCTGTCAGCACAGAGCCTGATGCGGGGCTCAAACCCACAAACTGTGAGATCATGACCTGAGCCGAAGTCGGACGCCCAACCTATTGAGCCACCCAGGCGTCCCCCCACAAAAATTTTTAATGTGTATTTTTTTTTTTTTTGAGAGAGAGTGACACAGAGTGTGAGTTGGGGAGGGGCAGAGAGAGAGAGAGAGGGAAACAATCTGAAGCAGGCTCCAGGTTCTGAGCTGTCAGCACAGAGCTGGACGCGGGGCTTGAACCCACAGACTATGAGATCATGACCTGAGCCAAAGTTGAATGTTTAACCGACTGAGCCACCCAGCCACCCCAAGGGGTGGGTATCCTTCATTGCCATAGTTCTGTAGTTGACCCTGCCAGCTTCCGGGGCACCTCTGATGAGCCTAGTACCTTGTAGGAAAAGCAGGTGATGTTCATCAAAGAGAACCACAGAGAGCCCTGGAGGTGGGTAGAGCATCACACTGCTCCTTCCTTTCTCTACCCAGCCCCCTGTTGTTTTTATTTGGCAAATGAGCCAACAGCTAGTGCTATGGGCTCACACCAGCTCCAAGGGCTTTACAAGTCCTGAGTCCTGCAACACTTTGGAGCTCTGTATCATTATTATCTCCATTTTATATATGAGGAAACTAAGGCCCAGAGACGTGACATGACCTGCCCAAGGTCACACAGCTAGTAAGTTGATGGAGCCAGAATCAACTGAAGCCCAGAGAAAAGACATAAGAATAAGGTCACCAGCCCACTGAGCCACCTTCTCCCTGCTGTAGCAGGCTTTCAATGAGAATGAATCCAAACCATGCGCTCTCCCAAAACAAAGATTCCTCCAGTAAAGAGAAACCATTTGTGGTTAGCAGGCTTCCTCTATAGAATATTCCAGGGGGCCCTGTAAGCTGCAAAGAAAGTACACTAGATGGTAATTTGAATGCACACAAAGAATAAAGAATACCAACAAGGGTAACTATGGAGATATTATGAAAGACAGTATAAGCATTTTTATTTGTAATGCTTTTCTTTTTCTTTAACTCTTTTTTTGTCTTTAAAAGGCAACTGCATAGAGGAGCCTGGCTGCCTTAGTCAGTAGAGCATCCAGCTCCTGATCTCAGGGTCATGAGTCTGAGCCCCGTGATGGGTGTAGAGATTACTTAAAAATAACTGTAAAAAAATTTTTTTAAAGACATTACTTAAAAATAAAATAAAATTTCAGGGGCACCTGACTGGCTCAGTCGGTAGAGCTCAGGGTTGTGGGTTCAAACTCCACTTTGGGCGTGGAGCCTACTTTAAAATAAAATAAAATCTCAAGCCTATTTTTTTTTTAATTTCAGAGCGAGAGAGACAGAGTGTGAGCAGGGGAGGGTGAGAGAGAGGAAGACACAGAATCTGAAACAGCTAGCTGTCAGCACAGAGCCCGACGTGGGGCTCGAACCCATGAACCGTGAGATCATGACCTGAGCCGAAGTCAGACGCTTAACTGACTGAGCCACCCAGGCACCCTCCATATTTTTTTAATGTGTGTTTTTTTTTTTTTTTTTTTTTTTTTGAGAGAGACAGACACAGAGTGTGAGCAGGGGTGGGTCAGAGAGAGAGACACACAGAATCTGAAACAGCTAGCTATCAGCACAGAGCCTGAGGCGGGGCTTGAACCCAGGAATTGTGAGATCATGACCTGAGCTGAAGTCAGCCGCTTAGCCAACTGAGCCACCCAGGTGACCCTCAAGCCTGTTTAAAAAATAAACAAAAGGCAGCTGCATAAAGCAATAATTACAAAACTATGTTGGCAGGCTTATAGCGTGTAGAGGTGAGATTTGTATGACAATATTAGTACAAAGGTGTGGGAGGGAATGGAGCTGTACTGAAGCAAAGCCTTTGTACACTACTAAAATTAACTTAGTATTTATCCAAACTATATTATTACTGTTTTTTAATGTTTAGTTTTGAGAGAGAGAGACAGAGTGCGAGCAGGGGAAGAACAGAGAGAGGGAGACACAGAATCCAAAGCAGCTCCAGGCTCTGAGCTGTCAGCACAGAGCCCGAAGCAGGGCTCAGACCCACGAACCGTGAGATCATGACCTGAGCCAAAGTCGGATGCCTAACCGACTGAGCCATCCAGGGGCCCCATTTTTTTTAGTAATCACTATACCCAATGTAGGGCTCAAACTCATGACCCCGAGATCAAGAGTCGCATGTTCTTCTGACTGAGCCAGCCAGGTGCCCCAAATCTGAACTATATTGTGTTAAATGAAGATGCTGCTAATTGTAATCCCCAAGGCAACCACTAAGAAAATAATTCAAAAAAATACTATAAATGAAACACAGGGAATTTAAAAGGTACACTAGAAATTATCTAAAGAAAAGAAGATAGGAATCAAGAAATAGAAGACAACAACAAAAAAACCTAAGAGACATGAAAGAAAATAGCAAAATGGCAGACATGAATCTTACCTTCTCAGTAATTATATTGAATTGCATTGGATGTAAATGGGGCAAATGGCCCAATCAAAGGCAGAGACTGGCAGAACAGACTGAAAAACATGATCGGCTTATGTGCTATTTGCTTTAGATTGAAAGACACGCACAAAAGTTTAAAATAACAAGGTGTCATGGTGAGTTATAAACAGAGCTAGAGTAGCTAGGCAAGTTTGCGCCAAAAGAGATATGAAGGGGACAAAAACTGTTACTCGAGACAGGAAGGAAATTTATAATGATAAAAGTGTTTAATATATCAAGAAGATAAAATGATTGTAAATACATATGCTTCTAACAACAAAATTTGGAGCAAAAAATGAACACAATTGAAGGGAAAGCAGTCAATTCAAAATAATTCTTGGAGACTTCGGTACCCACCTTCAATGACAGAACCGTTAGGCAAAAGATCAGTAAGGAAGTAAAATACTGGAACACTGCAAGCCAGTTAGACCTAACAGATCTATCTGAAGAAGACACCACCCAACAACAGCAGGATACACATTTTTTCTCAAGGGCACATAGAACATTCTTCAGGATAGACCATATGCTAGGGTATAAAACAAGCTTCGAGAAATTTAAGAGGATTGAAATCGCACGAAGTTTGTTCTCCAGCCACAATGGAATTAAATTAGGAATTAATAACAGTTGAAATGTTGGGAAATTCACAACTATGTAGAAATTTAAAAGTTCACTCCGAAATCAGTAGGTCCCAAAAGAAATCTCAGGAGAAACTAGAAATACCTTAAGATGGATGAAAGCAAAAGCAGAACATGTGTAGGTTTATGGGATGCAATCAAAGCAGTGCTTCAAGGGAAATTTATAGGTGTAAATGTGTATTAGAAAAGAAGAAAGAATTTCAAGTCGATATCCTAAACTTTCACGTTAAGAAACTAGAAAGAGGGGCGCCTTGGTGGCTCAGTCAGTTAAGCATCTGACGCTTGATTTCGGCTCAGGTGATGATCCCAGGGTCATGGGATCAAGACCCAAGTCAGGCTCTGCCCTGAATATGGAGCCTGCTTAGGATTCTCTCTCTCTCTCTCCCTCTGCCCCTCTCCCCTGCTTGCTCTCTCTCTCTCAAAATAAAAAATAAACTAGAAAGAGAAGAGCAAACTAAACCTAAAGCAAGCTAAAGGAAGAATATAATAAAGATAAGAGTGGAAATAAATGAAATCAAAAATAGAAAAAAAAGGAGAAAATCAATAAGACCACAAGTGGGTTCTTGGAAAAGGTCAAAAATTTGGCAAATATGTAGTTAAACTGACCAAGAAAAAAGAGAGAGAGAGAGAGAGAAGGAGCAAAATCTGTCAATTTTATCTTTTCTAAGAACCAACTTTTAGTTTTATTAATTTTATCATTTTAAATTAATTTTCTGTATTTTTCTGTTTTTGTTGTTCATGAAGGAAATGCAAATTATAACCACAGTGAGATACCACCTCACACCTACTAGGATGGCTTAAATCAAGAAACTAGAGAGGCGCTTGCGTGGCTTAGTCTGTTAAGTGTCCAACTTTGGCTCAAGTCATGATCTCACAGTTCATGAGTTTAAGCCCCACATTGGGCTCTCTGCTGTCAGCACAGCCATTTCGGATCCTCTGTCCCTCTTCTTGCTCTCTGCCCCTCCCCTGCTCATTTGCACGCGATCTCTCTCTCCCCCGCCCTCTCTCTCCCTCTCAAAAATAAATAGAAAAAAAAGAAAAAGAAAATAGAAAACAAGTGTTGGTGAGGATGTGGAGAAATAGGAACCCAGCTCGATTATTAGTGAGAATGTAAACTAACACAGCCGCTGTGGAAAATAGGTTGGCGGTTCCTCAAAACATTAAACACAGAAATACTATATGACGCAGCAATCCCACTCCTAGGCATCGCCCCCAAGAGAGATGAAAACATACGTCCACCCAGAAACTTGTACATGAATGTTTATAGCAGCATTATTCATACAGCACTACTATTCGGCCATAAAAGGGAACAAAGTCCTGATACATGTTACAACCTGGAGAAACCTTGAAAAAATTATACTGAGAGAAGCTGGACACAAAAGATCACAAATTATATGATTTCTTTCATATGATATATATTTAGAGCAAACACGCCCTAGGGACAGATTAGAGGTTACTAGGGAATGGGGTGGGGTGGGATGGGGAAAGATTGTTTGATAGGTATGGGTTGTTTTATGGGGTGATGAAAAAGTTTTGGAACTAGAGAGAGCTAGTGACTGCACAGCATTGTGAGTACACTGAATACTACTGAATTGTACACTTTAAAAAGATTGATTAGGGGCACCTGGGTAGCTCAGTCGGGTCTTGATTTTGGCTCCAGTCATGATCTCACAGTTCCTGAGAACAAGCCTTGTATCCGGCTCTGAGCTGACAGTGCAGAGCCTGCTTGGGATTCTCTCTCTCTGCCCCTCCTGTGTTCTCTCTCTCTCTCTCTCAAAATAAATAAATAAACTTAAATAAAATAAAACACCTAGGAATAAATTTAACAAAAGAAGTGCAGGGGCGCCTGGGTGGCTCAGTCGGTTGGACGTCCAACTTCGGCTTAGGTCATGATCTTGCAGTTCGTGGGTTCAAGCCCCGCGTCGGGCTCTGTGCTGACAGCCAGCTCAGGGTCTGGAGCCTGTTTCAGATTCTGTGTCTCCCTCTCTCTATGACCCTCCCCTGCTCACGCTCTCTCTCTCTCTCTCTCTCTCAGAAATAAATAAAAACATTTTTTTTAAAAGTGCAAAGTTTGTACCAAGATAACTACAAAATGTTACCGAAAGAAATGACCAGATCTAAATAAATGGAAAGCTATCCCATGTTTTGGAGGACTTAATGTTGTTATTAAGATGGCAACATTCCTTAAACTGAACTACAGAGTCAACATAATTCCAATTAAAATCCTGCCTTTTTGGCAGAAATTCATGAGGTGCCTGGGTGGCTCAGTCGGTTAAGCAGCCAACTTCAGCTAAGGTCATGATTTTGCAGTTTGTGGGTTCAAGCCTGATGTCAGGCTCTGGGCTGACAGCTTGGCCTGCTTCGGATCCTGTGTCTCCCTCTCTCTCTGCCCCTCCCCTGTTCACGCTCTGTCTCTCAAAAACAAATAAATGTTTAAAAAAAAATTGACAAGCTGATCCTAAAATTCCTATGGAAATGCAAGGGACCCAGAACAGCCAAACAGCCTCGAAGAAGAAAACAACATTGCAAGTTCCCAGTGTCAGAACTGACTACCAGTCAGAACAGAGCAGTGTGGGCATAAGCATAGACGTTTATTTCATGGGAAACATTTCTTTGGGAAAATTCCAAATCTATTTGGGTTGAACTAAGAGGAATTTGGATTGAACTTGTCATTCTGGCATGGGCCATGAGAAAGACCATGACAGTGACCTGAGCTGAATCAGAGAGTCTGGGGATTTTCAGAGATGTTTCTAGAACGGTGACCAGAGGTATGGCCTGGAGCTTCCCAGCAGGTGTCATTATGAGTAGTGTCCATCAGTCAGCATCAGTGTCAGGGAGCCTGTCATCTGCTGATGGGCTTGTGACTGCGAGCCCAAGGCCCCACAGGATAGATTGTGCTGTCACCCTGTGAGCTCTGGAATGCCTAAGCCACACAGAGATCAAAGAGGAAGAAACTGCCTGGGGACTCCAAGATGTGCAGACATCCAGGAAGAAGATGAGGGCGTCCCTGGGTTTCTGTAAAGCAGTCTCTTGTTTCTTACCAGGTAGAACCCGACTCAGAGGCCAGCCAGTCAAATCCCTGCTTTGCCCCATCAGCCTTCCCTATCAGTAAAATGGGGGTAATGATACCCACAGGCCGTGTTGTCAGGGTTAAAGAGACACTTAATGGAAGTGATAAGTATCGTAAAGCATTAAGAAAGTGTGACTATTCTGACTTCGGCTCAGGTCATGATCTCACTGTTCGTGGGTTCGAGCCCCACGTCGGGCTCCGTGCTGACAGCTCAGAGCCTGGAGCCTGCTTCAGTTTCTGCATCTCCCTCTCTCTCTGACCCACCCCTGCTCATACTGTCTCTCTCTCTCAGAAATAAATAAAACATTAAAAAATTAAAATTAAAACTAAAAAAAAGAAAGTGTGACTATTAGGAGGGAGAAGCCTTGGGTTTGAATTCTGGCTTCATCACTTCATAGCTACAAAGGTGCTGATACTCAGCCAGAGATTTGTTAGCTGGAGTCCGGGCTGGCATCACCTGCACTGCTAGATGGTTCTGCACTCACTCCTGCCCCTCACCTGCCATCTTTTCTTGGCACCACAGCCAGAGGTAACTTCTGAAGTAGTGTCAGGTCATGTCAATTTCTTACTTAAAAGCCTCTGGTCGGTTTCCGTGGCTGAGAAGAAATCCACCTTCCCTACCACATCCCACAGGATGCGGCTCCAAAGACGGGGTTTCTGCCCACTGCTCTGGCCTCATGGCCTGCACCCTTTCCCCTCCTCACTCTACTTAGGGTTCCATCCATGTTCCCGACCCCACAGATGACCTCCCACCTCAGGGCCTCCTGCCTGGGACACTTTGCCACCAGCTGCCGCATACCCAGTCATCATTTTTTGAATTATTATGTTTACATATTTATTTTTTGAGAGAGAGAGATCTCAAGTAGGCTCCATGCTGGGGTGCCTGAGTGGCTCAGTCGGTTAAGCGTCTGACTTCAGCTCAGGTCATGATCTCACGGTTTGTGGGTTCGGGCCCCACTTCAGGCTCTGTGCTGACAGCTAGCTCAGAGCCTGTTTCGGATTCTGTGTCTCCCTCTCTCTCTGACTCTCCCCTTCTCATGCTGTCTCTCTCTCAGAAATAAATAAAACATAAAAAAAAAAAAAAAAAAGTAGGCTCCATGCCGTCAGTGCAGAGCCCGATGTAGGGCTTGAACTCACAAACTGTGAGATCATGACCTGAACTGAAACCAAGAGTCGGACGCTCAACCAACTGAGCCACCCAGGCGCCCCACCAGTCCCTATTCTTAAGGATGCCACTCGAATGTGACCTCAGTGCTGGTCACCCCCCTGTCTGAGTGGTCCCCCTGACTCGCTGTCACAACCTGCTTCCCTGTGGCACTACTCACCATCTGTCACGATTCTGCTCAGGTATCCGCGTTCGTGTGTTCTGGCTGCTCCCCTCCTAAATGCTGTGCCCCAGACCCCGTGACCAAGGGGTGAGCACCAACACAAACAGACATTCAGTAGGATTTGAAGGGTGACTGAGGTGCCCGGCATAATTCCTGGCATGCAACTGACGATCCCATTTGTTACTTGATCTTGAACTGTCAGGGAGCAGGGTGATTCTAGGAGATGAGGAGGCTTCTGGCTCCAGCGAGGCCTGGGAGAGTGTTGCTTCAGGACACGGTCATTAGCTCATGGAGGTACAGGACACACAGCAATGCCCCAGGCCTCAGTCAAGCAGGAGAGTGTCCAGAAGAGCAGCCTCAAGGCCCCTTAGCACCTGCTTCAACAGCGACACAGCCTTCAGAATCCCAGGAAGACCTGGAAAACCCTATCAGGACATCTGGCCCACTCACCAGCGGGGGTGGGGTGGGCGACGGGACTCTTATGTGGTTAACCGGGAAGGGTTCAGGCAGCTTGCTGGCTACAGAGTCAGGGCCCAGGACCCCCGTCCAACCAGAATCCAGGGTAAATCTCCTCTTAGGGGTCTTCCAATCTCAGACGACACGATGGGGTAAGTGGGGCTGGTAGGCTTTTGAGAAGGAGAAGGCGGACATGCGCCATGATTGGGACTGAAACTAGACCCTCAGACAAGCTATTTTTCAAAGTGTGGGTTTTGACCCATTAATTAGAGAGTCATGAAGTCAATTCAGTGGTTTGGGACCAAAATGTTTAGGATTTAACAAGAAATAGCAGAATGCGTTGTACATAGTAAGTGCTATTTCATTGAATGTGTGTGTATACATCTAAATCATAAAGATGTAAAATGTATTTATTGCTGTTTTATTTTTTAAAAATTTTAAATATTTATTATTTTTGAGAGAGAGAGACAGAGTGTGAATGGGGGAGGAGCAGAGAGGGAGGGAGGGAGACACAGAATCTGAAGCAGCCTCAGGCTCTGAGCTGTCAGCACAAGCCCGACGCAGGGCTTAAACTCACAAACCATGAGATCATGACATGAGCTGAGGTCGGACGCTTAACCAACTGAGCCACCCAGGCGCCCTTCTTGTTAGGTTGCTTTGTTCTGTTCTGTTTTGTTTTTGTAAGTTTGAAAGCTGCTATTCTTGAAAGAATGGTTGACATGGTGAAGGATCATCCCACCCAAAGGGCAGGAGACCAAGACCCAACACAGGGAGGTTATCAGACCCTACCTAGTTTTGGAGGAAAAGCACTGGGATTGGGGTCAGGCAGAACTGGATTCAAATTCTGATGCTGCATCTTACTAGTGATAGGACTCTGGGAAAGATGCCTCCCGTCTCTAGCTTTGTCATTTCAGGTGTAAGGAATGCCCAGAGCTACCTCACTGAGGGTGGTGATGAGAGTCAGTGGTGTTCCTCTCCTCGGTCCTGGATGATGTGGGTTCTTGTGGGCCCGTGGGACAGCGGCAGACCCAGGGGCCCCTGTTCCTGCCCCCCCCCTTCAATGCCCGGCCACTGAGCTGCAGGGCAGTTACCTGTCAGATTCCCCATCTCCGCCCCATCCATCCCAACACCTGCTAGGGTGAAGGTGAGAAATAATGAGACAGCAGCCTATAGAAAGGAGATCCAGGAGAGGAAAAAGAAACAAGTTTTATTTAAGCCCCAAACACTTGGCTAGAAAAACCGGAAAGGAAAGAGAGCAGGGAAGTGAGGAGAAGAAAAAGGACATTAAAAAAGAGACAGAGAAAACACAGCAACCCTTTTCCATTTAGAAATTGTCAAGTTACACTGACAGAGGTCACAGAATATCCACAGAAGCCATCACTGCTACACCAACACGGGCCCTACGGGGTGGACAGGGGCGGGGTGTGGAGCCGGGGCTCATCCCGGGGTGGGGGGGGCCCCACCTGGACCCCTTCTTAGAGCCTCAGGCTGGAGGCTCCTGGGGAAACAGCATATTGTGGAAGGGGTGGGAGAGGAACCCCCCCATGCGAGTAACACAGCATAGTGGGCAGGGGCGGGGGGACCAGGTACATGGCTCCCCCCGGACATCTTAGTTTTCTCTTGGTCAAGCACACACTGATGGACAGAGCAGCGAGGCGCATGCAGCTGGGGGGCATCGACGTGCTGCGGGCTTGGGGAGGGCCAGGGGCTGGGGGGCTGGGGAGACGAGCCAAAGCGAGCGGTGCAGGGATGATGGAACACACACGCAGGCAGTCCCACACGCCTGGATCTCCACGCCTGTGCACACGCACAGGCGTGCACACAGTCACATGCACCTCCACGGACACCCCTCTGTCCACGCGTATGTGGCTCGCACACATACAAGTCTCTCGCAGCCACGCGTGTCTGCACACACGCACACTACACGCCTTCTCCACGCCTTCTCGAGCGCGAAGCTCCTCTGGACTGACATGCGGGTGGGGGGGGGCACGTGCGGATGCGCCAGCAGGGTGCATGTGCCTAGTGCGCATGCCTCCCCGCACATCTGCGTGGAAGGTCACGTCTGTGCACACACATGCTTCCCTCCACACACAGGTAAGTGGATTTGTGCCAGTGCGCGCACGCGCGTGCACACACACGCACACACACACAGGCTGCGTGCAACTCCACACAAACGCCTCTCAGCCCAGAAATGTGCAGGAACCAAAGGGAAAGAAAGATGCAAATCCCACTGGGCTCTCGGTGAGCGGGTGGGGTGGGGCCCACGGCTCCCTCCATCTGCCCCTCGTGGATGGACACCTCCTCCTCCCCCCACAAAGGGACGTTCAACTCAGGACAAAGACAGTGGGGCACACATTCAGGTCACAGGGCTGAGGGTGGGAGGTGGGGGCAAGCGAAAAGTAGCAAGCAAAGAGAAATGGAGTGGAGGGAGGAGGGGGCACCACTCCCCCCTCCCCTCCCAGTCAAGGCGGGGGGGGTGTGTCTCTGTACAGCCAAATCAAACCAAACCATTTCACTGGACCACAGAAGCCAGGCCGATGTGCCCATCCTCCAGCCCCCCTCCCCCGCCAAAACAGCGGCCAGGGAGAGAGCGCCGTGGTTTTCTTTTTTTTTTTCTTTTTTTAAATATTTATATATATTTATATTACGTATATTATATATATATAATATGTAAATATATTTTTAAAACAATATAAAATGTTAAGACACTTCACTTAAATGTAAAGAGTTGCCTGCAATTAAAAGTAATTGCATCTTTTATGAGGTCCTTTTTTTTTTCTATTTTCCAAGGGTTTTTTTTTTCCAGGAGGGATTTTTTTTTCCTCTTCTTTTGTTATTTTTCAAAAAGGCTTGCTTGCCTTTGTACAAAAATGATCCGAAGCTAGAAAACAAGAATGAATCAACAACACAACAACAACAAAAAACAAAACAAAACAAAAAGAAAGAAATGAAGAAACACAACCCTGATTTCCCCTCCCTTACCAGCCCTCAGCGGCTCCCCTGGCTCCCCCCCAAGCACCGACCTTCCAGCCAGGCCCCAGGGACTAGAAGGTTCTGCCCCTTCAATGGCTCCTTCTTTCTGTGCTTCCTCAGGGAGACTAATTCCAAAGCCTCCCCTGTGCTTACCCCACTTTGTGCTCCAAATAGGAGTCCTACTCCCTGGGGACCCTCCTCACACTCCCCACCCCCCAACCCACATAACTCCCTTGCTGTGTGCCCTCTGGGTGGCCTGAGGCTGAGAACCAAAATTGGTCTTTCTCTCCTCCTCTCAGGACCTGGCCTGAAGCTACAGCGCCCGCAAGACAGGCATCCACAGGTCAGGTCTAGGGGCGCTGGCTGGCTGGTCAGGCCTCAGGGACCCTCATGAATCTCCCCAGCGGTCTCCAGCTCCCCACTGAAAAATCGCATCCCCTCCCTTCCCTGAAAACCCTCAAATCTCAAAGAAGATGGTTAAAGGTCGTACCACTTGACCTTTGGGTCAGAGCTGTCCTCACCACCCCCCCCATCAGACCCTCTCTATACCCCCCACTTCCCTTACAACCAGCCCCTTCCCACCCTCCAGGTCCCCAAATCTAGTTTTCTAGCCCCTTCATTCTTGCTCACCCTACCCCCATTAAATAAGTTAATGTCATTTAAAGTGCTAAATTAGGAAACTGAAAGTACCAAATACCCCTCCTCGGGGGCTGCCCTCTTCCAAGGCAGTGACCCCAGCGGCAGGCTGTCTGCTCAACCCGCCACCCACAGCCAGCCGTCCAGCAGGGCCCCCTCCTCACTCAGCACGGGCCAGGCGGCTCCTCCCCACGAGAAGGGAGACCCAGGAAGCCAACTAGTCTCCGCGGACACACAGATTCGAAGGCCTCACTCCGGCCCCTCCAACCCCGGCCGCCCTCCCCGCCCACCCCTCGTGACTCCAGGCCCACGGGGCATGAGCAGAAGGGAGCGGACAGCAGAGTTCAGTCCTGTTGAGCCCGGGCAGGTGGGATGTCTCCGGGGCCAGGGTCTCCCTGCGTCCTGGCTGCCGGCCTGATAGTGGGCTCGGTCCAACGTCCAGGTTTTCCTCCAGGAAGGTTTCCGAGGAAGGGGAGAGGGGTGTCCCGCTGCTCCAAGTCTCCGTGGCTCAGAGTTTGGTTGGAGTGCTCTCAGAAGGGAGTGTAGGGTGCAGGAACTTGGGAATGGACTTGGGAGGAAGCGTGGGTAAAGAGAAAAGGGAAGGAGGATGACAGGAGGTGCGCCATTTTGGAACAGGAAATCAAGGGAAGGTGGTGTGTTTTGGTTTTTAGTTTTACTGTTTTACTTAAAAAAAAAAGATAAAAGTGAATCTTTTAAAAAACCAAAAACACCAACAGGGGATGGGTGCAGAGAGCTGAGGAGGGCCACACCCGTGGCAGACCCTTCAGAGGGTCCAGAGAATGCGGTGGGAGTAGGGTGGAGATGAAAGGAAGAAGAGCAAGGAGAGAAGTGGCAAGGGGGGAGGGCAGGCTGAGGTGGAGGTGGGAGGGGGCTTCTAGAAGGAGATGGAAGAATTCCTCGCCCCAAAGGAAGTCAATACAGGGATAGAGGTTCTGGAAGCCGCGGGCTTTTCTGAGACTGGGCTTGAGGTCTCATTCGACCCACTCATCTCTTTAGATGGTTTAGTGGCCTGGAACAAAAACAGGGGTCGGGGGTCAGAGAGAGGAACGGAGAGCCTTCATGCGGGTCCCCAGCTGAAGTTTTTTAAAAATGAAAAACCTCCACAAATCCAAGAGGAAATTAACTCGCAAAAGGAAGAACCCAGAGGGGCATCTGGAGAGAGTGATCCCCTGAGATGGGGAGGAAGGGGCCACAGTGGTGGACAGAACCGGGTAGGGGGGTGGGTACAGAGTTGGACCCAAAGGCCTAGGGACCAGGGTACTGACGGGAAAGAGAGAAGGCAGAGGAGAGAGACCAGAGGATCACAGGGGAGATCACACCAAGGACAGGTGGATGGGGAGGTGGGAGTGGGGAGGATAGGAGAGGGAGGGAGAAGATGTGAGAGGCTGGCTGCCACAGGGATGCAGGCAGAGAGGCCAGAGGCCCAGGCTGGCCCCTTCTGGCCTCTGCAGGAGGCTGACACTAAACAGAAAGTCTTATGGAGACAACGAGGGGGCAAGCTTGTCCTCCCCAGGGGAGCACTTCTCTAAAGAACCCCCACCCCCATCCACCGCAAGGTGGAGGAAAAGGCACTCACTGCACCCAGCTTCCAGCCCCTGTGCATCCCCTACAAGTGTTCCTCTAGCTCCCAGCCACAAGGGTTGTGGGTAATGGGAGCTTAGTCCCTCCTGAAGTGTCTGCGCTCACTGGTCAGCTCTGATCACTAGCAACAGCTGCACCTCCTTCCACCTCGGGCGGACTCCTGGTGTCCCTAGGGGTCTGTTTGTGTGATTCCAGGGCCAGGCGTGCATCACCGAGACAGGATTACGGCTCACAGATGCAGATCCCCGGGGCCCCGTTCCAGAAGGTATCTCTGGCTCAGGCTCAGGCATCTGCATTTTAGGACAGGCACCCTAGATGACCCTGCTGCACACAACCTTGTGAGCCCCTGGGTTGGGGCTACACAGACGGGGTTTCTCTCTGTGGTTGTATTTGTAGTCCACCCCTACCCCACTCCCCACCCCCTACCTTAGCATAGCCACTAGTGTGATAAACAAACGGCCTTGATTAAAAAAAAAAAAGGAAGGAAGTGGACTGGAAACAGTGCTGTGGCACATAGCTAGAGACCCCCTACAGCTTGGTCCAGGCAAGGTCACCCCATTTCCCACCCACCTATGCTATCACCAGCCACTGGGTGGGCTCTGTCAGATGCCTCACAGTGGGGAAGGTGGAGAGTGCCTCCAGCAGCCAGCAAGGGCACCAAGGAGATCTCAGGCAGCCCGACTGACTGACCGTGAACTTGCCCTTGCTGTTGATAATCACCGTTTCTTCTTCCACACGTGCAGTGATTCATCTGCGTTTTGCTAATCACACAAGTCGTCTGCAGTCTGCAGTTTCCCTTTATGAAAATCAAGCCAAGGGTCTCCGGTCTGGGCCTCCTAACCCCTCCCCCTTTACTGTAGCTCTTCATTTGGACTCACAGAGGTTTCACAAGGGGCACCTGGGAGGCTCAGTCGGTTAAGTGTCTGACTTCGGCTTGGGTCATGATCTCACGGTGCATGGGTTCGAGCCTCGCATCGAGCTTTGTGCTGACAGCTCAGAGCCTGGAGCTTGATTCAGATTCTGTATCCCCCTCTCTCTGCCCCTCCCCCACTCACACTCTCTGTCTCAAAAATAAATACTAAAAAAAATTTTTTTAAAGAGGTTCCACAAGGGGCGCCTGGGAAGCTTAGTCGGTTGAGCGTCCGACTTTCGCTTAGGTCATGATCTCGCGGTTTGTGGGTTCGAGCCCCACGTCGGGCTCTGTGCTGACTGCCAGCTCAGAGCCTGGAGCCTGTTTCAGTCTGTGACTCCCTCTCTCTGACCCTCCCTGCTCACGCTCTCTCTCTCTCTCCTAGAAATAAATAAAAATATTTTAAAAAAAGATAAAGCAAATTATAAAATTCTCCATATTGTATTTTAATTTATTTAATCAATTAGAAAATTAAATAAGCCTTAGAAAAATTTTGGTTACACCAGGATCTTACTGTAACAGTATTTCCTTTCAAATTCTTCTTTAACTCTTCACAATAAGCAGAAACAGTATTGTCATAACTATTCAATAGTACTACTTAATATTACTAAATGANCCTGGAGCCTGTTTCAGTCTGTGACTCCCTCTCTCTGACCCTCCCCTGCTCACGCTGTCTCTCTCTCTCTCCTAGAAATAAATAAAACATTAAAAAAAATTATAAAGAGGTTCCACAAGATCACAGCCTTGTGTAGCCACGAGATCTTCCGATTCATTCAGTCCTTTGTCAAGTGCCAGGTGCCAGGCATGCCCCACCCCCCCACAGGGGCCCAGTACCTGGGCCCGGAGACAGACTCATTACAAGGCAACCTAGAGCTATCTCACTCCGGTCACTAGCCTTGGGCTCCAGTCCTGCCCCTCCCCTTCCACCCTTTCCCATTCAAAGTTCTTTCTCCCAAAGCCAGGTGGGAGGGGAGACCCTGCTTGTCGCCTCACATCTCACCGCCTCCTCCTGGCTGCCCTCTTTGTTCTCAGCCCATCTTTCTAGTTAAAAGCTTTTTCTCTTCCTTCCCTTTAGCATTTGTCACGAGCCCCGGTTCCATTCTGAGCTTTGGTCTCTGGAATATCTGCCTTCCAGCTTGTGCCACCACCTGCCCCCTATATTCACTCAGGTGACACGTCCTCAGCCAGGCGATGACCCCTTTTTCCCACAGCCACTGCAAAGCCTGTAAGTGGCCTGTGTGGACACCCTCGCTCCTTCTTCATGGAGACCAAGGCCGCTTGTAGCTGCTGGTGGAGCCCTTGTTGGTAAAGCCCTATCAGCCATCTTTCCTGTCCAGGAGACTGGGCGCGGCGACATCTAAAGTCCCCGCTCCTGAAGCTGAGGGGGCATGCCCATTGTGCCGAGTGCTCCTGTCCCCGCACAGCTCACTTCTCACAGCTGCTGTGTCTCAAGTTGTCTGTCACTTCGTTTCACCAACCAGTCCTCCCCTGTCACTTCCAGAGCTCTGTCCCCTTTGAGGCAAGGCGGAAACCTTCAGCTTTCAGCGGGGGGTGTGGGGGTGTGGGGGGGGTGCCTGGAGCCATTAGCTGGGCCCAGACGGCTGAGCCCTGCAGCCCTCCTCCTCCTGTGGGACAGAGTCTAGCACCCGCTCCACGCCCTGAGCATGCCGACCTGTCCCTCCGTGCTGTGTCACAGGCACAGATCATCTTGCGTGGCCCTGCTGGCTATTAGGAGACCTGGGCCTGTCCCTCAGCCCAGGTGGGTTGGGTCCTGAGAAAGCTATGTGTCCGGAGCAATCCTGTTCTCCTCACCAGTAACCAATTCGGAAACGGGCAAGGAGAAGAGAGGGGAGGGGAGCTGGGGGCTGCTGGGGAAGGGTCTCTTGCTCCTAAACAGATCTGTGTGCCCAGAACCCCCGGGAGTGAAGGCAGCCAATGGGGGGGGGGGGCAGGACCATTTGGGAGGGGGGGTATACCAGGTATTTAAAGATTTCCCAATCCCCAGCAGAAGAAGGGGGGTCCAGGGTTTCCCATCTGCCCCAGGCCTTGGATCCTCACACCCCTGGAAATCTGGCCCACCCCAGGTTTGGTGTCTATAGCCCTAGGACTTTTATTCCCCTTCCGCTTGTCATTGTCAAAGGCGGCTTCGAGCCCCAAGTGTTAGAACTACGTGATGGGAGAGAGGCCAGTGCCCTGCCCTTGGCCACAACAAACGTCCAGCACAACGGAGGACAATGGGGAAGCTCCTATGCAGAGCGCTGCAGGGCTCTTGCAGGTCTTTCCTACACCAGGTATCAGGCGACCTCAGACCCTGCTGGGTTTTTGTCCCCATTGTACAGATGAGGGAAGAGCCTGCAGAAGGCAGAGGACTTTGACCAAGTTCACAGACCAGGTTCACTACAGACCAGTGTCTGGGCCCAGAGGACGGTGACCCAGTATGGCTGGAGCAAATCGAGGATGTGGGGTGGAGGGCGTCAGGAGAACTGGGGTGGCAGGGGAGGAGCCCAGGCTAGTCACAAAGCACCGGGGTGACTGAAGGACTTCTGATGTTCTCCCCGGGCAGGGAGCAGTGGACATGGGCAGTTGGGGGAATGACATAATCAGTAATTTGCATTTTACAGACAGCTCCCCAGCCCGCAGGTCTGGGAAAATAGGTTACAGGTGACAGAAGTCACAGGGAGACCTTAGAAAGGCATGCCTTTAGGTAATGAGGCATAGGATGACTTTTCCCCCTGCTTCTTTAAGAAATTTCCACAAGGAACATATATCGCTTTATTAGGGAGAAGATGCTTTTTTAAAGAAAGGCTCCTAGAAAGTAAAAGTGAGCAGTATGGCCAGGGTCGAGGCCCCAGTGGGGAGAGAACCGTGGACAGCAGGTGGTGAGGAAGGAAAGAGGAGACTCTCAGAGTGGGTGGATGCCACCCTTGGGGGGTGGCGGGTGACATTTTCTGAGGGGCAGGCTTGGGCTCAGAACAGACTCCGGGCAGGGCCAGAGGGTACTGGTGCCGCCGGAGAGGTGTGTGTGGTATGAAGAGCTCAGAGGCCCAGGAGGAAGTGTGACCCAGCGAAGTGAAGAGGCAGAGGGGACACACCCCGAAAGGAGTCAGGAGGGTCAGGGTGAGGGCTGACAAGGGAGGAGACAACAGCAAGGAATGGAGGTCTCCACACAGCTCCCCCGTGTGTGTATCTGTGTGTGCGTGCGTGCGTGCACGTATGTTGGGGGGCAGGGTCTATACCGCACATGCTGCAGAGAGGGGAGTAGGGCATGGTGGGAAAAGCAAGTCTGGAGGCCACTGGAGACACAGCCCTGGGATGTGGCTGGAGGGAAGGTCGAGTGGGCTGGCGACTGAATGGAGGAGACGGTGTAGAGGCCGCAGAGGTGACAAGGGGGCAGGAGAGAGGAGCTGGGTGCCCTGCAGTGGGGGGTCAGGGAGAGAAACGGCAGAGCACAGTCGTAGCCCAGAAAGGTGCCTGCTGAAGAGACCAAAGGCCATATGTGTGGGGGCGGAGGGGTATCACACAGCCTGGGTGCCAGTCCTGCTCTTTTTGCCAGCGGCATTACCTTGGGTAAAGCCTCAGTTTCCCCATCTATCAAATGGGCATCAGAAGGATGTTCCTCAGAGCGGTGTGGTGAATGTGAAACCATTTCATGTCTGGTCTGAGCCTGGCACAGTGAGCACCCTGTGAACGTCAGCTGCTGCTGTGGACACGAAGGAGGGACCGGCCCGGACAGGACAGGGGACCTTGTGCACTGCGGTGGTGGGACAGAGAGCTGGGGGTGGGATTTGCAGGGTGTGTCTGGGGACCCACGAGGAAGATGGCGGGCTAGCGGGGAGCTAGTGAGGAGAGCTGGTCATGGGTGGCCTGTCTCCAGGGGTCTCTCCAGAGAACCAGCAGGCAGGCAGGCAGGCAGGGCCTTGCGTGCCCAGGGCCGTCCCAGGCCCAAGTGGTGGGAAGGGCTTTGTGATTCCTGGGTCCCATCGTGGCTCTGATACCACCTTGCTGTGGGCCGTTGGGAAGCCCCTTTCCTTCTCTGAGCTGTCCCCTCATCTGTAAAGGAGGTAGCTGGACTTGCCATCTCTAACCTCCTGCCTCTGAGCCTAGAGCCTTCTTTAGGTCACAGTATCTGGACACTTTACAGCGCCCACTCCCACCCCGGCGCCCATAACGGGCCTGGCCCACGGGAGCTGCTCAGAAATACTACTGAACCAAATGAATGCACCAAAGGTCTCTCTCAAGATCTAGGCCCAGGGACCACCCTGCACCTTCTGCCCAGGCCACACAGTGGGCCACAGGACAGCAACACCCACGGGCGAGGCTGTGGATTCTATACACCTGCCTCCAAGCCCGCCGACTAAATCTGAAAGAGGTTACAGCACCCCTGTCGTTCCCACCCCACCTGGGGGCCACCTCTCCCCCTCCCCATCGACATCGGCAAAACCCATCAAGGCCCAAACACAAGACTGAAAAGCGGATGCGAAACTGGTTTCTCCCACAGCTGGAAGAAGGCCTGAGATCCAAGCGGGAGGCCAAGATGAGCGAGGGGCGGACCTGCCCGAGAGCAGGGAGCTGAGGGCAGGGAGGGGAAGCAGAGCCGAGTAGCAGCAGCAGCAGGAAGACAAAGGGAAAAGGGAGCCCGCTCCCGCATCCCTGGGTAGGCCCGGCCCTGGAAGGGACCCAGGCATCGGGCCAATGGGGGACACAAATTCCCCTGGCTCCCCCTCCTCCAGGAGTAGCTGGGGAAAGACCTTCTCTGCTCCCAGTGAGGGTCTCCTAAAAGGGGGGTGGCCTGGCTGAAAATGTATGTTCCGAAGCAGCTCCAAGAGTGCTCGGGTTGACAGGAGGAGGGAAAAGATGGCTCGAGGGACTGGTGGGGTCGTGCTGGCAGGTGGGGGGTCTCTGGGCAGCTGGCAGGAGATGCTCAGCTCATAGCCGGAGGACAAGGCACTGCGGAGAGGGGGCAGGGGAGGGACCAGGACAGGCCACGCCCCACTCCACAGCGCCCACACCTACCTGCTGCTGGGCCTGGATCCTCATGTACTCCGCCCTCTGCTTGCCGTGCTTGCCTTTGTCGGGGCTGCCCGCCTGGCCCTGGACTGCCTTCAGCCGAGAGGCCCCTGGAGTCACCACCTTCATGGGTGGCACGCTGCCACCGCCACTCTGCAGGAAGAGGAACAGGGTAGGGGTTGGAGGCAGGATCATTCTGGAATCCTAGGTGCTGGGTGACCTGATCTCTGGGGCTGGGACCTCCTCAGTGGGCCCTTTGCGACCTGGAGACCTTTGGACCTCCCGGGCTCCACAGCCCATTCCAGGACCCAGGTCCTGTCTCTGAGGCCAGGCTTGAGGCCTCCCTGCAGAAGAGGGGACAGGGGCCTCCGAGCCAGGTTCCCAGGGAGGGCTCCATGAGTTGCCAGGGGCAGCAGGTACCCTCCTAGGGGAGCCACTTCTAAAGTGAGAGTCCCTGGCGTCACCCCCACTCCTGGGTCTGGCACAGCATGCCTGAGACTTGAGGAGGGGGGTCTATGACAGACAGCGTGGGATTAGCAGCCCCAGACCTATGTCTTCCTCTGAACGGGAGAATGGGGTGAAGTCTCCCTAGAGATGGATAAGCCCAGCTCCTTTGACCCACCCCAGGTACCACCCTGCCTACAAGGGCTCTGGGGATTCAGAGGCGCAGACAGAGAAACAACAGAGGCCAAGAGAGTCAGACAGGAGAGGGGCAGGGGAGCGCGGGGATGGAAAAGGAGGAGAGAACTTTATTTGTTGGTTTACAGATACAGAGCAGAGGGGAGAGGACCCCGTCCCTGCCCGGGCTGGCTGGGCTGATCCCGGGGTAGGCCAGCTTCCCAGCCTCCCGGGCTCTGCCTGCACACCCCTTCTGGCACCGGGTTCTCAGGACGCTGGCAAGAGCTGAGAAAAGGCCAGTGGGAGGAGGGGGCTGGTGTGGTGCCCCTGCAGCCCCCCACTCCCTCCAGTTGAGGACAGAGAGTCTGGAGCACGAAGGCAGGGGGAGAGACTAAGGGAAGAGCAGCCACCTGGGGACCCACTGGCAGGGGTGGGGGGCTGCCAGGGGGCTCCGTGGCGAGGGCTGTGCCCATCTGGCTCAGAGTGGCTTCCAGCTCCCGGAGTGTCTCCTCCAGGCTGTCCATCCGCTGGGTGGTGGCGCCTCTCACTGTGCAGCCCAGACCAGCAGTGGGCTGGCCCCTGGGCACCCCACCGCCGGGTTGTGCATCCTGTCCCATGTCCTTGGGGGTCTCCTCTGGGTGGCTGTCAGCAGCGGAAGGCTCCTGAGTCCTGTTAGGGGCTGGTCCCCAGGAACAGGGGAGCCTGGCTCCGCCCTCTGTGATGCAGCTCCCTGTCCCCAGTCTCTGCTGAGCTGCCCCGTCCTTCTCAGGCACCACGCTGTTCCTGAGCTGGGAAGCCTTGGCCACTACCTGTGGCAGGGCCTGGGCGCCATCCCAGCCCCTCCCACTGCCAGCCAGGGTCCGGGGTCGCGGGGTGGGGGTTGTCCTATGATCAGGTTCCTCAGGTCTGGCCTCTGGTGGGGAAGGAGCGTTGGGGGTACACTCCGTCAAGATGATCTGGGGGACGCAGAAAGCCCTGGGGCTTGGGGCAACCTGGGGGAGTAAGAAGAAAGATGAGGGAGAATATGATCCCTGCAAGCCAAACGCCCTGAGCTGGGATGGTGGGGCTGGAGGGGAGGTTAGACACAGGTGAACCCAGCCTCTTCCTTTCACAGATGGGGAAACTGAGGCAGGGGAGGGTGGTGGCTGAGTTTACTTAACAAGTCAGAGGCAAAGCTAGGACTAGAACTCGGGCCTCTTCCGACCCCACACTACAGTCTCCCACTTGCTGGCAGAGACGCTGGTTTACCCGGAAGCACAGAAACAGGTTTGCCTCTCACTGCCTGTGTTAAACTCTGGGAGCAAGTCCCGTGGGTCTGTCCATCTGTACAATGGGGTAACAAGAGCATGGAGGTGGTAGAAAATTACGTGAGCTCATGCGAGAATGTGCTTAGAACAGTGCCTGGCACATCGTCAGTGCTTGGTGAATATTAGCTGTTTGTTGAATTGACTGGAAGGGTGGAGCTGTCACCCTAATCTCAGGCCAGAGACCCCTGGCCCCCTCACCCTCCACTCTTGGAACTTTCTCCAAGGGCTTCACAGCCACAGGGGAGGGGCTCAGTCAAACCCTTCTGCTGTACTCGGCAAAGCCAGAGCAACTGCTTCTGGGTGAGCATCGTCTGCTCTGGCTTTGGTGGGGGGGGGGGGGCACCGAGAGAGGCCCTAACCACTATCCCCCACCTTGAGTGAATTCTGGTATAATTCAGAGTCTTGTGCCAGGCACTGCCACGTACATCTTCATCTTTAGTCCTTAGTTATAACCCACCAAATGGCTACTGCTTCTATGGTCCTCACTTTACAGATGAGGAAATTGAGGGTGGGTGTGGGTGTGATCTACCCAAGGTCACTTACCCAGAGCTAGTTAGTGGTAGAGCCAGGATTTGAACCCAGGCAGTCTGACTCCAAGTCCAGTGCTCTTTCCACTAAAAGGACCCATGGGGGTATTCCAGGGTGGGCAGCAGAAACCTCAAGCCCCCCTCCCCCAAGGTGACCCACCCAGCCTTGTTACCTGCTTACCTGGAGGTGGGGGGTTGCCGACTGGGAAGGCAGAAAGGCGACCCACGCCTGCCCGGCTTCACTGCCCGATGGCGCCACAGGACACAGAGGGTAAGCCAGCCCAAAAGGCCAGCAGGGGGGCTTTGCCCACTGGACCCCTTCAGGATTAGCTCCCAGAGGCCAGAAAGAGGCAGGAGCGGCTGGGTGCAATGGGCCAAAGTACCAAGGGCATGGCCAGCCCATGGGGCACCCCTTCCATACTGCTCCTCCCCAGACAGCTCTTTGGACTGCTCTGTGCCCATCCTTTGCCCAGCAGACAGCTCCGTCCACCTGTTTGGTGCCTGTCTGCTCCCCCTGGCCAGGGAGCCAAAGCACCACCAAGCCTCAAGCCTCACCCAGGCCAGAAATCAGGTGGCAGCCAGTGTGGAGCCCACTGTGGGCCAGAGAGGACCAGACAAGGCAGGTGAGTGTGTGTGTGCATGGGAGGCTGCCCTCTCCCCGGAGCAGAGGTCCTCCTGCCCCAACCTGACTGGGAAGGAGGAGAGAGTCCCAGGTCACCTTCCCCAGGTCTCCCTCCCCAAGCACAGTCCCCTGGGGGCGGGTGCAGACAGCAGGTCTACCCCCAAATTCCCAAGAAAGAATAAAGAGAGAATAAGTGCAGCAGGATAGCAGCAAGGACTGAAGTTAGAGAGAAGGAAGAACTTCCCAATGCTAAAAGACAAAGCCAGCAGCCGAAGAAGGGCATTGGCTGTTTCTACTCCAAGTTCCCGGACCACTGGGGCCATGGGAGAGAAGGAGGTTGTAAATGAGCCTTTCCCCTGGCCCCCGGTCAAGGCACAGATTATACTGGGGAAAACGGTGCCCCTAGGTGGCACCGGTGGCAGAGGAGAGGGGTCAGGGGCAGGGACTAGGCAAGGGCTCAGGGACAAAGTCGGATTCTGAGTTGGACCTAAAGTCATGTAGTGAGCAAGATCCAAGTTCCAACTTGGACGGAGATAAAACCCAGGTTCTGGGTCAGATCTAAACTCTGGCTGCAGATTGGAACAAAATACCCAACTCAGAATCAAGCCTGTAAGAAAACGCAGACACAAGGGGCCACCAGGTACCAGACTGCTAGAGTCTCGAAGAGGGAGGGAAGGGTTATGCACCTGTCCTTGGGGCAAGGCAGGGGGGAGGCCAGGCGGGTGAGGCTGTGGCAGTGGCCGGACGTGGGGATGTGACTGGCACGTTAGCGGGTTAGCGTGAGAGGTGAGGAGAGGAAGCTGTGGAGGCACAGGCAGAGAGAGAGCTGTGAGAGGTGGGGGCAGCCCGTTACCTTCCATGTGGGGCCCTGGGCTGAGCCCCCAGGGGGCCCCAGGTCCTGGGGTGCCAGCAAGGTGGGGATCGGCTGGCGGCGGGGTGTGGGGGGGAGGGAAGACACTGAGCTTCTCTCAAACACCTGGGGAGCAGAAGGTGGGAGCAGGTTTGGAGAAGGGGGCACTGGACAGGGCAGGGTGCTGGCCTGTGGCCCACAGGGACAGACGCCAGCCTTACTCCTTGGCCCCTCACCATGCTCATTGGCCACTCTGCCCTCCATCTTGTCTCCTCCTCCCGAGGTAGTCAGGGTCTCTAGCCACTTGGGGAGGGGGGCTGAGAGCACTTGAGGATGGGGGAACTCAAGGTACTTGGGTATCAAGGTGTTAAAGCACTCTGTTCTCAGAACGTTCAGGCGTGGGGGTCTCAGAGCATAGGGGTCTCGGGGAAGCTGTGGGGAGGGGTGTTTCAGAGACTACAATAAAACCCTCCAACCTTCAAAGAGGGACTTCAGACTCCCTCCCCCCACTTTACAGTGGTGGAGAAATCAAGGCAAGAAGGATGGGGTCAGGCCAGTACTCAGCAGGAACCCGGAAGCCCAGGTGCCCAGTCGCCTCCCCAATGGGGTCAACTTAGTGGGGCAAGGGAGGGGCCTGGTCGAGGACTCGGGGACCAGGCATGCCCTTGACCCACCTCTAGCTCAGCAATGATGCGGTCCTCATCATCCTCATCCTTGATGGCAGAGGCCATGATGGGCGGCGTGGAGGCCGGGCGGGCCACCTCGGACACAGTCCGGCGCAGCTTCACTTGGGGCTTTTGCACCTCCAGCTCCTCGGACTCGGCCTTCTGCAAGGCCCAGGCCCCCGTCAAGACGAGGCTCTGCCTCCCTTTGGCACCAGCTGACCTCATTGGCCCCATCTGTGGGGGCCTTTCCTGCCCCAGCTCATCTGTTCCCTGCCAGAGACCCCCTTCCCATGGTGGAAGCCCAAGCCGGAAGCAGAGTCACCATGGCCAGCGCCCTGCTGCCCTTCCACCCCAGAGCGTCTTCGGCGGCCATCTTGGGTATCCCCCTGCCCGAGGTAAGGTTGGTACCTTGATGAAGGCTGAGTCCTTCTTGCTGGTGACCACAACCTCCCCGGTGCGCGTGGTGGTCAGGCCATGGGAGGAAGGGAAGCTCCGGCGGGGAGGGGGTGGTGGGGGCGACTTGGAGGGCTTCTCTGTGCGGTATCGAGGCACCGTCAGCTCATCTGTGGGTAGCCAAGGGGCTGGGGGTCAGGGGACGCTTAACTTTGGAGTCCACGCACCAAGTGGAGAAACCTCGCTTCCTCCTCCAGGAAGGAGGGGAGAGGAAAGCTCAGGGACGAGGACACAGGTCCCTTCTCGTTCTCTCTCACCTCCCCAGTGGAGCCCATCCCCGTCACTCCTCTTAGTGCACTCACACCCCAGCTACTCAAAGTGTGGTCCGCGGGCCAGCAGCACTGGCAGCGCCTGGGAGCTTGTTAGGAATGCAGAAGTTCAGGCCTCACCCACAGCCGCTGAATCAGAACCCACATTTTGGCAGAGCTCTGGCGATTTCATGCACACATTCAAGTCTGAGAAACGCTGCTCTAATCCATCTCTTTCCCGCCTGCCCCTCCGCGGCTCTCCTGCCACATCTTTGGCTTTTCTCCATCACGAGACAGCAGTGGCACGTGCAAGAGCCTGGCCTGACCCACCAGGCTCTCC
This sequence comes from Hyaena hyaena, assembly GCF_003009895.1. Lineage (NCBI taxonomy): Eukaryota > Metazoa > Chordata > Mammalia > Carnivora > Hyaenidae > Hyaena > Hyaena hyaena. The sequence continues at coordinate 1,697,201 of NW_024080661.1, read as the reverse complement.
CTGTCCCTGTTTTTCCAGGGCTGGGGGCTGTCTCCAAGGACAACCTACAGAGAAGTCACTCGAGCCTGACACTCCTCTGCCTTGGAGCCCCAGTGGTTTCCCATGGCCGCAAACCATGCCCGGCCTCCCTGGCCCAGCACCCTCCACCACTGCCAATCTTTCAGCCTCAGCTCGGCTTGCTACTTCCTGGCCTGAACCCTGCTCAGCAACGCCAAACACACACCTCCAGCCATTTGCACATGCAGTTCCCTCTCCCTGAAGTTCCCTCTCTCACTCTCCATGGAAAGGCCTACTTGTTTCCAAGACTCCAGTGGAATGTCACCTCCAATGGGAAGCCCTTCTTGCCCTTCTGGGGCCTCCTCCAGGACTGTGTGGCCACCACTACATGCAGTACCTGCATCCTACCTTCTGGTTTGCCCACTAAACATGGCCTGGGACGGATATCTTAGCTACGTTGTGCCTCAGTATTCTCATCCATAAAATGGGAATAATTACTGCATCTGCCCCCAGGAGTTGTTGCAAAGTTGCAAGGATTAATATACAGAAAGCATTTGGAGTAACTCCTGCCACATAAGTACCTGATAAAAATGTTAGTATTATACCCCCACTGAATTTTAAGCACCTTGAAAACATGCAGTGTCTTATCTCCTTATCCTCAGCGCCCAGCACACAGTAGGTGCTTAACAATCGTGTACGGCAGGAATGAATGAATGGGGACTGCTATTTCTGGTTGGATTTCTGCCTCACCCCCCGAGCTCACAGGCTCGGGAGCACAGAAAGCACATGCGTAGGGGCCGGCACCACTCCCTGTCCCAGCACAGCCCGGTTCACAGCACACGTTTGGTCATGACATGTGGACGGTGACTCTCGGCCCGGACCTGCTCCTCTTCCCTGCGTGGGTCTCTCAGCAGCAGTCACGGTAGTGGGAAAAGACCCTGGCGCCACCCTGTCCTCTGGGTCTCCCTGTAGCGGCCGAAGGTCAGGCTGCCAATGCCGCAGCACCTCCCTTCCCTGGAAGGCTGACCTCATAGAGTCTCATGCCCAAGTGCCTCCCCCAGAGACCCGAGAGGTCCTGAAGATGGGGCTCCCCTCTTCTGGGCTCTTCGCCAGTCCCCCGAGCTGCCCCCATACCTGAGCCTCTTCTTCCACTGGGCTCCGTCCGGGGGGCTGCCTTCTGGCCGTGGGGCGCCTTCGGGGGCTTGTGGTCAGGGGTGGGGGCCAGGCCCGGGTGGGCCTTGCTCGCACAGTCCAGGTCAGGGATGGCCTTCAGCAGCTCTGCCTGGGTCTCCTCCAGCAGCCGGTTGATGTCCTTGGCACTGTACTGGGTCAGGGCTGCCCGCTTCTCTTCCCAGTCCCGCTCGGCAGCCTTCAGAGAAGAAGTGAGAGTCAGCACAGAAGCAGCTGCCCGCTCCTGGCCTTAGGGCTACGGCCCCTTCCTCCAGCCACACACGCCAGGACGGAGACAGGCGTTTGACCTGGCCCCCGGGGGGCCCTCGGACTTCTCCTTGAGTCTCCCGGGTAAGTCTGGAATGCCGCCTTGGTCGTATGCTACTTTCCTGATACACTTGGCCTTGTCTGGGGACGTGCTATTCTGCTTTGTTGACCACACAGTCTATTCTTATGCCAGCACCACACTGCCTTGATTGCTAGAGCTTTTACAAAATGCTTTTCTGTCTGGAAGAACTAATGCCACCATCGATGTGCTTCTCAGACGTCCTGCTCCCTCAGGAAAAAGTACCCACGTGTTGGCACTTCCCAATCTAGGATGATGGCGGTAAGAATGTGTGAGCCTGGCTCGTGCCTCTCCCCACCCCCCAATCCCTGGCCCAGCACCTCGACAGACACAGCCTTGTCCACGCTTCTCTTCCCAGTAGCGTCCAGGCCTTTGGTGGGGTTGCTCTTAGGAGTAGGAGGGGCCCCCTCAGCCGGCCCACTCAGCTCATGGAGGTTCAGTGGAGGACTGGGGGGCGGCATTTCGAAGTCCAAGCTCTTGTTGAAGTCCGTCTCGGCCGTCACCTTCTTGGGGGACTGATTCAGGAGGTTGTTGGGGGGTGGCCACACGCCCTCGTCCACTTGCCTGGGGTCGGGAGAGTTAGGAGCGGCTGTGAGACCCACGTGTTGGGGGCCCCGTGCAAGGGAAGCCTGGCCTGGGGGAGGCAGGGTGTGAGGGGGGCTCTGGGATCTTGCAGCACAGATGGAAGGGCCCGGGGAGGGGTGACTGCATCCAGCATAAGGGAGAGCCAAGCCTACGCCACACCAAGGGTCACAGGGCAGAGTTGGGTTCAGATCCAACTGGCACATCAGTGACCAGAGAAGTCAGGATAAGGGGTCAGGCCGATCTACTGATCTACGCCCTGTGTGTGTGGCCTCCTGGGAAATCGGAGGTCAGAGATAAGAGGTTGGGGATAGAAAGACCTTCGGATCTGGGCCAGCATGTCTGTGACCCCACGGCAGCGCTTGAGTAGCCCGTCTAGACGCTGTGGCTCCTCCTTCAGGAACTTCACAGCCTCCACTTCCACTCGCAGCACTACCCGCATCTTGCTCTGCAGGCCTGGGAAGTGAGCTGAGGGGACCAGAAGGAGTGATCTGGGGAGGGAGCCGCTCCAAGGACAAGGACAGAAAGGATGGGCAGCAGTGAGGGCAGCGCCTGGGAGTAGGGGACGGGGCGGGGGGTGGGGGGGGAGGGGCGGGGGGAGTGCAGCAGGGACTCCACCCTGAACCGAGGGCCACACTCTCGCCTCCAGGCTCACCCTTGAGCTCAGTCAGCGTCTCCCCAAGCTGCTTCAGCACCAGCGCCTTCTCCTCCAGCTCCGGCCCGGGCACCAGCCGGTGGTTGTGGGACACATCCCGTTGGATCTTCTCCACTGACTTCTCCAGGTCACTGCAGCCAGAGAGAGAGAACTCTCAGCCCTTCTGGCCCCAGCCCAGCCCCCAGAAATTGGGCAGCTGGAAAGAAATCAGACCACCGGTCAGATCACAATTAAAAGCCATTCACCAGGCTGCACGCCCAGGTGAGATCAGAAATGCCAAACCTCAGAGATGGAGCTTCAGAAGAATTTCCTAATAGAGGCCCTGGCTCCTCCCCTTCGACGTTCGAATTGTTAGCAATATCAGCTCAAATCTCCCTCCCTATAACTTGCATCCTCAGCTTCTCAGTCTGCCAAGGAGGCAGCAGAGAGCCTGGCAGCCTTTCAGGGCACTGGAGGCCACTGCATGTCCTCCTGTGGGGTCTCTTCTCTCTTGAGGGGTGGCCCCTGCCATGTCCATCTACTTTTTCTCAAATGATCCAGGCACTCAGCCTCTTTCCTTGAGGACAAAATTGTTTTCAAGTGTCAGCAGGTTTATGCTGAGCTTGTGCCATTTAAAACCCCACATCTTGGGGTGCCTGGGGAGCTCAGTCAGTTAAGCAGCCGACTTCAGCTCAGGTCACGATCTCACAGTCTGAGTTCGAGCCCCACATTGGGCTCTGTGCTGACAGCTCAGAGCCTGGAGCCTGCTTCTGATTCTGTGTCTTCCGCTCTCTCTGTCCCTCCCCTGCTTGCTCTTCTCTCTCTCTCTCTCAAAAAGAATAAACATTTAATGGGGCGCCTGGGTGGCTTAGTCGGTTAAGCGTCCGACTTTCGCTTAGGTCATGATCTCACGGTTCGTGGGTTCGAGCCCCGCATCGTGCTCTGTGCTGACTGCCAGCTCAGAGCCTGGAGCCTATTTCAGAGTCTGTATCTCCCTCTCTCTATAACCCTCCCCTGCTCACGCTGTCTCTCTCTCTCTGCTAGAAATAAATAAAAATATTTTAAAAAAAAAGAATAAACATTTTTAAAAAGTTTTAAAAAAACCCCACATCTTTTTTAAGAGTATTTTTTAAAGCTTATTTATTTTAAGAGAGAGAGACAGCGTGAGTGGGGGAGGGAGAGAGAGAAAGGGAGAGAGAGAGAATCCCAAGCAGGCTCTGCACTATCACCGCAGAGCCTGATGCGGAGCTCAAACTCACGAAACCATGAGATCATGACCTGAGCTGAAACGAAGAGCCAGACGCTCAACCGACTGAGCCACCCAGGAACCCCAAACACCACCTCTTTCTAAAACGTAAAATCACACCAAGTCATCACCCCTGTGTTGAGTTGAACCTTACAAGGATCCCATCATCCTGGGGCTAAAATCCAAGCCAAGAAGGGTGTGAGGGTAGTAGTTGAAAATTTGGCTCTAGAATCAGATCCAAATTCCAATTCCAGCTCTGCCCATCCCAGCAGAGACCTTGGACAAGTTACATACTATTTCTGGGCTGCAACCTTCTTATCCAAAACAGGGGGCATAGTGAGAGTTCTTCCCTCCAGGGACCATTGTGAGGATTAAATGAGCCAATACATGGGGCACGTGGGTGGCCCAGTCGGTTGAGCATCCGACTTCGGCTCAGGTCAGATCTCACGGTTCGTGGGTTCTAGCCTCACATTAGGCTCTGTGCTGACAGCTCAGAGCCTGGAGCCTGTTTCGGATTCTGTGTCTCCCTCTCTCTCTGCCCCTCCCCCACTCATGCTCTGTCTCTCTCTGTCTCAAAAATAAACTATAAAAAATTTTTTTAAAAAAATAAATAAATGGGCCAATGCACATGAGAAAGGGGTGATAAGGGGTCAGTCCCTTGGGGCTTCTCTTAGTGTCTTTGCAGCCACATCCCTTGTCTTCCTCTGGCTTCCTTCTGTTTAGAACTGTCCACAACTTCCCTGGGGTCCTTGTATGTGTTGCCTTCTCTAGGGCTCTGTGATGCCATTTCCTCTACATAGAACATTCCATTCACACATATGCACGCACACACTCATGCACACACATGTGCACATGTGACTAATTCTCACTCCTCCTTCAGGTCTCAGTGGGAACTTCTTCCCCATTCCCTACACTTGGGGCTGGGAGTCCTCTTTCTGCCTCCCTCACAAACCCTTAAAGCTCTTGAATGCTGGGCTGTGTAGCTCCTGGCAGGCAAGGAGGGAGCAGGACTTCTGGATTCATCTCCAATTCTACCTGGCACAGTGCCTGGAGCAGAATAGATGTCTAGTAACTAATTGTGGAATGAACGAAGAAGTGAAGGAAGGAACCGCTGCCCAGGTAGGTCATTTCAATTCTAGACTTGAGTCGCTAACATCCCCTGACCCACATGCAGGACTTTACACGCATTCTTGTCAAATCCCATCTGCTGGATTTCAGCTCAACCGTCCAGGTGGGAACAACTCTTGAATTTCGGTTCTACCCTGCAACAGATTTACTCCCCCTCAAAGCTCTGTGTCACTAGCAAATCTTATCAGCATGCCTATCAGTCTTCATCCAAATAGCAGATGAAAAGACAGACCACACTGGAGCAATGACACATTCCTGTGACTCAGCACTGCCAGTTAAAGAGCTGCCTATCTTGTACTACGCACTTAGTGTACACCAGGTGCCACATTCAGCCTTCCACTTTCATCACCTTATTTAATCCTCACAAAAAATCCTGGGCGTGGAAGCCATTATTACCTCCAGTTTACACACAAACAGTAGCTCAGACATTGGACTACATCTCCCAGCATCCCTGTGGTTAAGATGGCCAATGACTGAGGTCCAGCCAATGGAATGTGAGTTGAAGGCGTATAATGACCCTGTGCATGATCTCAGAAGATGGCAAAACTTCCATTAGCCTGGGTCCCTGAACGATTTCTTGGAAGACAGTTATTCCACTAACCCACCCAGTACTGTTCCGTGAGAAAAAGAAAAAACAACAACAAAAAACATATGTCTATTACTTTTGAACCATTACACAATTTGTTAGAGTAGCTGCCTTACTAACACAATGAATTCTGGCATTAAAAATGGGGGGGTGGCTCCTGGGTGGCTGAGTCAGTTAGGCATCAGACTTCGGCTCAGGTCATGATCTTGTGGTTCCTGAGTTCGAGCTTCACGTCGAGCTCTGTGCTGACAGCTCAGAGCCTGAAGCTTGCTTCGGATTCTGTGTCTCCTCTTTCTGCCCCTCCCCAACTCAACACTCTGTCTTTCTCTCTCTCTCTCTCTCTCTCTCTCTATCAAAAATAAACATTTTTAGAAAATTAAAAAGGGGCACCTGAGTGGCTCAGTCGGTTAAGCATCCGACTTCAGCTCAGGTCTGATCTCACCGTTCGTGAGTTTGAGCCCTGCGTCAAGCTCTGTGCTGACGGCTCAGAGCCTGGAGCCCGCTTCTGGTTCCGTGTCTCCCTCTCTCTCTGCGCCTCCCCCACTCACACTCTGTGTGTGTCTCTCTCTCTCAAAAATAAACATTTTTTTTTTTTTAAAAAAGAGGCTCAGGGAGATTAAGCAGCTTCTTGAAGGTCATACAACCATTTTGTGGCAAGGCAGAATCTACTCATGTCTGACTTCAGCCATTGCATTCTGCTGCATCTCACTCCCACACTGGATCTAGCATCACCCCATGCCCATGCCTGTCCCACCCAACCCTTGCTCTGCTACATGGGAAAGAACAGCTCTCCCCTGCTGCAGGTGACACCTAACTGGCTCAGGGTGTGTCAGCTTTGTAAAATGGTCACTTCCAGACATCACTCTGAGGGGAAGAGACCCTCATTTAAGGGAGGACTCAGGTAAGCCTTCAGGAGGCCACAACACTGCCACTCTCAGGTGGAAGAGACTAGGTCCTCCGTGGGCTCAATTAGCACCTCATTTTTTTTTTAATATATATATATTTTTTTTTATTTCTAGGAGAGAGAGAGACAGCATGAGCAGGGGAGGGTCAGAGAGAGAGGGAGACACAGACTCTGAAACAGGCTCCAGGCTCTGAGCTGGCAGTCAGCACAGAGCCCGATGCGGGGCTCGAACCCACGAACTGCGAGATCATGACCTAAGCAAAAGTCGGACGCTTAACCGACTAAGCCACCCAGGCGCCCCTAGCACCTCATTTTTTTAAGTAGGCTTCACACCCATTGTGGGGGCTTGAACTCATGACCCTAAGATCAAGACCTGAACTGAGATCAAGAGTTGGATGCTCAGCCGACTGAGCCACCCACGCACCCCATCACCTTGATTCTCTGATCATGAAACCTGCCGAAGTTTTGGGAGACCTAACTTGCGCAGGCGGTGCAAGTCTAAACGCCATTATCACAAAGTGGCTGGGCTTTCCAGACCCAGGTTCAGTGATGGAAGGGTGAAGAGGGCAAGGTCAGGTCAGAACCAGCTCTGTAATTTATGGGGCACGGTAAAAAAATGAAGATTTTGCCCCTAGTTAAAAAATCATTAAGAATTTCAAGATAACAACAGTGAAGCATTCGGCCATTAACAGCATGGGGCCCTGTGCGACTGCATGTTCAGATGCCTACTAAGCTGGTACTGGGTTAGTTCCAATTAGGCTCCAGAGGCCAAAAGGTCTCATTTAACAGAGGGTAATGTCTAGACAGGGATCAAGTGCTTGGGTAGAAAAACAGGTGAGAGAGCCAAGCTGAATGAAGCACAGAATTGGCCTTAACCTCCAGCAAGATGCTGGGGTGAGAGGAAGGGGCAGAGCAAGAGCAAGAATACAGGAGTTACAGCCAGAGTAGGGGTAAGGATGGGCCTGCTGCTCACCCTACTGCCCAGGGACGGTATGGGAGCTGGCGGCGGCGGGGGTGGGGGGGTGGGGGGGGAGGGCTCGTAGCCAAGCCAGACCCACTGCAGGACTGATGTATAGCCCAGCCCAGGCCGCCCCCCAAAAAGGCAGGAACCCCCTTCAAAGTGGATGGAGAATTCTGCCAGAAGCAGTGTCACAGCCCAAACTCTCTCAAGGGAGCAGTATGAACAGGGGGTTGATAATGGGACAGAGGACAGGAAGTCTCTGTGCTCCCAGAGAACTGAGGCCCCCAGGAAGCTGAGGACCAGACATGCATATGACAGAAGCTTAAATCTGTCCTTTCATCTCTTCTGCCTCTATGCTTTTATATTTTCTTTTATTTTCCTTTAATGTCTCAGTAAAATTCCTTTTAAAATTTCTAACCCCGGCTCCTCTGTGCTGAGTGAAAAAGGGGCAAGGAGGGGACAGTAAAATTGGGTCGATGGAATTCCCTGGGTGAGGGCCGATGGCGGCCGTCAGTCTACTTGGAGATCTGACTTATGTTGTCACTAAGCTTTTACACCTGAAATGATGGGGTGGCTGCCGCCAGCTTACTTCCAAGTGAGCTGGCCCCTTATTTCACGTCAGCCACAAGGGGTCACAGGAATCTCTGTCTTGTGCCCTACTGAAATGCACAGGCTGTGTGGGCCCAAGGCGGAGAAGTAGGGACCTTTCTCAAGGAACCCCTAGCAAGCTGGGACCCTTTGAGGAGCCTCTCCTGGCTCCCCAAATCACTGGCCAGTAGAACTCAAGCCCTCTCTGGAAAGAACTGCAAAAATCTTATTGGGCACAGATAAGGAAGGTGAAGAGCGGAGAAGGGCAGAACCTGCCCTGATCACACAATCTCTCGATGCTGGAGCTGGACTTCGGGTCCCTTTGTGCCCTGTGCCACCACGAGGGAGGCTAGGAAAGGAGCAGGGCCTCTGTCTCAGACCCCAGTGACCAAGGAGGGAAGGCTGACGTGGGGTGGGGGTGCTCACTCAGCGGCCGGCCAGCAAAAGGCAGCTTCTCCAATCAACAGTGCCAGACAATGGAATCTTGGCCAGACAGCCATTTGCTAAATTTGGATCAGAGGATGGTCTCCGTTTAACCCTTCCACATCCAAGCATCTGGGAGCAGGATGTTCTCGGTTCCTCGCTCCTTGTGAGAAAACTAGAGCCTTGTTTCAGTGGACTAGAGAGGAGGAGGGTTTTCCTTGGCTACGTCTGGCCTCAGAGATCAGGGAAGTGGAGGGGCGCCTGGGTGGCTTAGTCGGTTAAGCGTCCGACTTTCGCTTAGGTCATGATCTCGCGGTTCGTGGGTTCGAGCCCCGCGTCGGTCTCTGTGCTGACTGCCAGCTCAGAGCCTGGAGCCTATTTCGGATCTGTATCTCCCTCTCTCTCTGACCCTCCCCTGCTCACGCTGTCTCTCTCTCTCTCTCTCTCTCTCCTAGAAATAAATAAAAATATTAAAAAAAAAAAAGAGAGAGAGAGATCAGGGAAGTGGAGTGGTGGCATCTGCGGCTACTCAAGGGACACTTTGTACAAGTCACAGGCCGGAATGAAAGCAGGCAGAGGACAGACTGAAATCCTGCAGCCGGCCACATGAAAGTAAGGCTGCAGGTCAGGGGGCAGCCAGACTGTGGATCATGAGGAAGCAAAAGCATAGCAAAAGCAGGGCGTCCAGCCAAGAAGAAAAGAAAGAGAAATCAGGAATTGTGCCAGATGGTCAAAGGTTTGTGGGTCACAGAGAAATCAGGCCACAGAGAAGAAGGAACTCAGGCTTCAGACCAGGCCAGCGTCACCTGTGATGCAGAAAGAAGGGAGCTGCACCTCCCAGGGAAACCAGGCTGTGGGCCCCGGGCCGCACCCACACAGCCCTCCCTCCGCCCCGGGGCCCAGCCTCACTTAAGCTGCTGGGTAATGAGCTCCTCGTCGTTGAGATAGCGCAGCCGCTCCTCCTCCACCAGGGTGCGCTGCCGCTGCAGCGGGTCCTCCTGCCTTCGCGCAGCCTCCGACACGCGCATGCTCAGCTCCGCCTCTGTGCCTTTCAGCAGCGCGCGCAGCGACTCCAGGTTCTGTAGCTGCGGGGCGCAGAGGGACCGATGGGCCAAGGTGGGAGGGAATGGAGGTGCGCAGCAGGGGACGGGCCGGGAGGAGGCGGGCAGAGGACAGCCGGAGGCTGGGCGGGCTCCACGGAAGGAGCGGCTGCTCGGCTGCGGCCGCGAGCAGCAGCGAAGGGGTGGGCTAAATTCTGGGGAAGAATAGAGGCAGGAGGAGAAAGGCACGGGGACAGTGGAGGGAGAAGTGCCCAATTGGAGCATGCGAGGGTGCGGCGGCGTGGCTGTGGCTGTGAGCAGCAGCCAAGGGCTATGATAGTAAGGGGAGGAGGACAAGGTTACGCGCTGGGCAAATACAGAGACGGGGGAACGGGATGGGCAACTTTGGAGGGCAAGAGGTAGCCCTATGTAGGACCGTGCCGACCGTGCGGCTGCATGGCTGTGGCTTCGATGGGAGACTCAAGCACTGGGGTTTGATAGAGTTTCCGTGGCTGGGGCGAGGAGACTAACTTAACGCTGGAACCCAGTTCTAAGGCTGTGTTGGGGCAATGGCGGGGGTGGGTGAGATCTTATCCGTTGCCCAGATGGCAACTCTCTGCCCCCTCTCCAGCCTGTCTCTGTTCATTATTCTCACCTGACGGGCCCTGGGACCTCTAGAGGAGCGGGCACAGCGATGCCAGGCTCCTGACTGGTGGGACCATCTGCCAGATGGGGGAGGGCGGGGAAGACTGTGCGGACTCAGGAAGGGGTAGCAGAGGGGATCTAGGAGGGGGGCGGGGCTTCCGCCCAAAGGAGGGGAGGGGACAAAGAATGGTGGGCAAGAAGGAATTGGGACTACCCTGAGGATACTGACTGGGGGAAAGGGCTCAGGAGGGGTGGACTGGGGCTCCAGGGGAACGGTGAGTTTTTGGAAGGGGTAGGAGGGCGCAGTGAAGACAACAGGGCCAGCGGTGGGAAGGTGTTTCGGCGTGAGTGGGAGGGTTGCGAGGGGGCGGGGCACCGGGCGAGGCCCCAGAGCTGGCCGAACCTGGAGCTTTCGCAGTTGCTGAAGTTGGCTGCGCAGGTCACTGGTGCTGTTCTGCAGGCCACGCAGGTGCAGCTGCATCTGCAAACGGCTGATGGAAGTGGGCTGCCCCGCAGGAGTGCTGCTGGCCGAGGGCGGGGGAGGGCCGGACACTGGGGTGGCCCCACTGCTCCGGCTCCCTGACCCACAGGCTGCAGAGAGGGACCACGAGGATGGGAGAAAGGGAACAAACCTTGAGCCTGCAAGGGGTCCGGACAAGGTCCTTCCCACCCCGGATCCTCACAGTAGCCAGGGAAGCACGCGGCTCCAACTCCCTGCCCCACCTAATGGCTCAGCCCCTCTGTGCGGAGCAAAGCACCAGGGTAAAGGCATTTCGGGCTAAGGTGACTGCTCACTGATCCACTGAAGGCCAGTGATGTAGCTGATGGCTCAATTCCCACTTTACAGGTTAGGAATCTGAGGCTTGGAGAGGGCAGGTACCTGTGGGGGAGGGGCAAAGGGTCACTCACGTGCTGAAGGGGTCCCTGCTCCATTGGAGCCTTCAATCTTCTCGCTGTGTGGCACAGGGAAAAGATGGCCATCAGTGGGTCCAGGCTGACCCCATACCATCAAAGCTGGGTGAGACTTTAATCTCCTCCACTCCCCTGATGTTAGGATGGAGTCCCAGAGAAGGAAAGGGGCTCACAGAATCAGACACAGAGACACTGGAAGAGCTGGGCCAGGCCTCTGTGCCCACCTTCCCTTCCTTTTGCCCCAACTATAGGCACTGGCAGTAGTGTTGAGAGAAGAGTCTTACCTGGGGGTGTCAGGCTCCGAGCCTCGCAGTAGGGCACTCTGTACCAGGCCTGTGAGGCTGGCAATCTGCTTCTCCATGGCCTCCATGCGCTCCCTGGAAAGGATGGTGGCTTTAAGCAACCCCTTCTCTGGTTATGGGATCCCTCTTGCCAAAGCCCCCATTCCTAAGAGTGATAATTAAAGGAAATACCATTCCCTTCCCAGCCACCAGCACAGACAATTCAGAGGGCCCTAATGCCTAAGGTTCAAGCCCACAGTCCCCCACCTAACATTAGTAAGGTCCTTTTCCATCCAACAGTCATTTCCTTCCTTGCCAGCCCCATCTCTCAACACTGGCTCCCTAATGGGCCCCACCCGGGGGGGGGGGCTGCACATGTGGCATGTCCTCCTTCCTCCCTCCTCAAGGCCATTCCAGAGTCTTCAACAGCTTTAAGGAGTTCGTCCTCCCACACCACCTGTATACCTTCTCAAAGGAAGTGCAATTATTTTTTTTTAATGTGTCATCCCCACTAAACAAGGTAGGAACCAGGTTTTCCCAACCTGGCATCCACAGTGCCCAGTGCAGTGCCTGGCACACAAGCCACAAGAGAGCCGTGTGAATGTGAATGGCTTCTCCACATCTCTGTGGCACTGCCTGAGGACAGAAGGGGACAGGTCAATGCTCTGGTTACCTCCTCCAGCCCTGCATCCTTAGTATGGGGCTGAATAATGGGCAAGAGTTCCCCAGCTTGGAGCCACCTAATGGAATGTGCCTCTCTCCCCGTTCCTATTTCTTACCAGCACCCCCTCCCCAGTGGACTTCAGCTGACTGTGTGCTGGACAGCTCTCATGCCTGCAAACTCAGCAGGAAAAGCACCGGAGTGCTGGTTCAGCCTCAATTTCAGTTGGGGGAACTGAGGTTTAGGGATCCGATGCACACGCAGGTCTCCAGGGGCCTGGTCTGGGGCCCTTTCATCCAACCCCTCCAGGTCTTGCAGAAGGAAGCAAAATAGCATGTCCGTTTCTCCAGTGCCTTCCCTGCCATATCCAAATTATTCCAGTGAACTCTCAAAGCTACTCTGGATCTACAAAGGACTCTGGGGTCTCACAGTCCAGGACACAATCCTGCCACAGACTAAAATGTGTCCCCTCTCCCTACCCCACCCCCAACAGCCCTGAGGCCTCACGAGCGTCCCTCACCTGGTCTCCGTGTCCTTGGCTGGCACCGGCGGCCCAAACCCAACGAGCGGGCGCTCCCCAGGCCCGGGGAAGAGCTCGGGAGGCGGGGCTCCGGCCGTCGAGGAGCCCCCGGCGCTGCGGGTCTTGCCTCCGGGGCTCTCTGCGAAGACCGACGAGGAGCCCGAGTCTTTGCGGAAAGACTGGCGCACCGGTGAGCCGCGGCTGGGCGGCCCCGAGTAGGGACTGTGCGGCGGCTGGGGGCCTCCGGGGGGCGCCGCCACGTCGGCCAGCTTCTGGGGCGATGAGGGCGGCAGGCGGAAGCCATAGCCGTCGCCGTAGAGCGGGCCACCGCCCGCCGCCTTGTACAGCGAGTCCTCCAGGTCGGACTGCAGCGCGGCGGCCGAATAGGTGCTGAGCGAGCGCACAGAGCCGCGCTTGTAGAGGCCGCTGGCGCCCGGGTAGGCGAACGGGTCGCCGGCTGCCGCGGCCAGGCTCAGGCGGCCCTCGTGGAGCAACCCATAGGGGTCGGCATAGAGGCCCTCGCCCTTCACCAGCACCATGCCGCCCGCCTTGCCCGCCAGGTCCTCATCTGGCTTCACGTCGCGCCGCTCCAGGATGGCGCTGGGGCTGGGGCTGACGCCCTGGGCGGCGGGGGCGCCCCCCAGCCGCTCGGCCGCGTGGTGCACCGGGCTGCCAGCGTAGGAGGGCGGGCGCCCCCCGGCATAGGAGAGGCGCGAGCGCGACGGCGAGCCCGACTGCAGCCCGGACGGCAGCCCCGATGGCAACCCTGACGGCAGCCCCGACGGCAGCCCCGGCGGCGGAGAGCTGGACGCCAGGTGTGGTGCCGGCGACAGGTTGTTGAGACGCCGTGTGGGCGACGACTCCCTCGAGGCATACACCATCTCCCTCTGTGCAGGAGACAGTCCCAGAACCTCACAGGGTTAGTCACAAAGGGGATCCCTTGCCCCTTGCTTAAGGAAACAACATCTCCCCCCTGATGCTTAGGAAGTCCCTTCTGTTCCCTGCCTTCCCTCCCTCCTGCTGCATTTGGGCCCCTCTCCCATCACAGCTCCCAGGATGGAGGAAATGGCAGATGGAGAGGCACTAGAGGCGCAACCCCCAGCCCACTCTGCGGTGAGGGTTGGGGAAGCAGTGATCCCTGATAGAGGCACCCTAGAATATCTAGAGGCCTGCTGGAGAAATCCTGAATGCAGAGGTGGGGATCATGAGGGGAGGGACCCCTCCATGACCTCACAGTTGGTGGAAGCTACTCTCTGCTTCAGCCTCTATGTTCCCTTCTCCCAAAACTGGCCTTGATCCCTGGTGACAAGAAACTAGACTCTGCACCTGGACCCCATCTGCCCAGCCTCCCCAATGCCTTGGAGATCCCCAGCCATACCCGGAGGTCCCCGTTGGTAAGGTGTGAGCCAGGAAAAGCTGCATAAAGTGGCTCCTTCCTATAGATCTTGATAATACTTCGGTCCTGGATGTCCCTAGGAGAGAAGGGGAAGGTGCAATGGGTCACCATTCTCAGCCCTGCGATAAGGAGGGGTAGCTACTCCAGGAAGAGGCAGGAGGGGTGGCAAGAGGGGCCAAGGGCCCCAACCTCTTCCTAACTTCTTGCTCAGTGCTTCAGACTGCCTGCCATCAACACACACCCAAGAGCCTCCACCCCGCCCACCCCTTCGGCCTCGCGCGCCATCGTCAGGTTAGCTCAAGCCAAAATGAGCTAAGCAGGTGTGGATGATGGGGGGGCGGGGAGGGTAAGATGACCGAGGAAGGAGCGGGGAAGGACTGAGGTTGGCTCAGGAGGAAGCTGGGGAGGGAAAGGCCTGCGGAGTCGAGTCCGCCTCAGAGGAGGAGCCTGGGGAAGCCCACCCATGCCCCGGGGCCACGCCCACCGGACGTCCTCCAGCTCGTAGAAGACGTTGCGAGCTTCGTCTTTGATGAGGATGGCGGTGTTGGGCGACTTAAGCATGCCCATGGTGAGCTTCTGCGGGAACATGTGCGCGATGAGCGCGTGCAGCGTGTCCAGGCTGCTGACCTCGTGCGTGATGTGCACGCGCCGAGTCTCCTCCCCGAACTGCAGGAACAGCACCCCTGCGAAGGAGACGCCGCCCTCTCTGTCAGAGCTGCTGCCGTCGCCACCGCGGCCACTGCCGCCGCCGCCGCCACCACCACCACCACGGCCACCACCACGCCGTCTGGGAGAGCGAGGGGGGTCTTCGGGAGCCGCGCTGGTCCCACAGAGGCAGGGTCTGAGGCCAGATGCGGCCCCGGAGTGCAGGTGCACCCAGGCACTCCTCATGCTGCGCTCCTCTCCAGCACCTCCTCCACCCCAGGCAGGTAGCAGCCTGGACGAGGAAATGAAATGGGGGCGGGGGGAGGGGGTACAGGGGCAGGTGCGCCAGAAACTGAAAGGGAGTCGTTGCTGAGGGGAATGAAGGAAGAGGCGGCTGGCGAAGGGGATGAAGGAGAGAGGAGGCTGGGAGAGCAAGGGGCAGGGCAGGCGGTGCTGAGAGAGGGAAGGGGTGAGAGACAGAAGGGCTGGGAAGAGGCCCCAAGGGGAGAAGACTGCTGGGGGGCAGGGAAGTGGGAATGTGGGAAGGGAGGCAGGGGCTCGGCTTAGAAGAGATGGAATGGGGGGCGGTGAAGAGGGTTTCAGGGTGAACAGCGCAGAGGGAGGAGCCATTGGCCAGGGCTGGGCTGGGCTGGGCTAGCAGTACCTGGCGAGCGCAGCTTGGCCTGGCTGGCAGAGCGGGAGAGGGGCAGGCTCTGGCGGAAGCGGTTCATCCTACTGAAGCCCAGGGGCAGCTCCGCCTCCGACATGGTCTCCAGCGACTCAGCCGAGGCGTACGACAGCTTGGCTGCCTGGTCTGCCAGCCCGGGCTGGGCTCCCTGAGTGTGGCGTGAGCTGCGAGTCTGCAGGGGCAGGGCAGGATGAGAGGGATCAAACATGAGCCCCTTCACTCTGCCCATTGCCCCTATCTGGGCATAAGGAGCCCCTGCTGGCCAGTCAGTCACTCACACACACACACACACACACACACCAGTCTCCTAGATTCCAGACTCGCTGTGTGGCTACAGGAGAGTTCCCCAGTCACTTAGGGCCTTGGCCTCCCTAGGACACCCAGCAGGTAAGGAGTGAGCAAAGGACTCAGGCAACCTGGGAAGCCAGACAAGAAACCCTCTGAGCGGGAGCCAGGGCACGCCTGCTATTTTAAGCTTCCAAAGAACAACAACACAAATTTGTCACTGAGGTGAGCAGCAGAATCATTGAGCAAATTGGGGCATTAGTTCCAGACATTAATTAAGCGGCGGGTTTCTGAGCGGCGAATTTATCCTTCGTGGAGTTCAGAGGGTTGGCTGGGGGCAGGAAGCAGGGCCCAGGGAGGAAGTAAAAAGTATGGGGGGCCCCAGGATCCCAGCTCTGTGAGGTAGGGGCCCTCATAGAGGGACACAATATCCTTGACTTAGGGTGGCTGGGAAAACCATCCCAAGGCTAGCTCGACTCTGGTTTCAGACAGACCCTGCCTACTACCTGCAATGTACATGCTAAGCCTGGTGTGGTCCCCATGAGCACGTGGCCTATGTGCCCGGCCTCAGCCACTCCCTGCAAGAGGCACATGCTGCCACACAGCCACCTGGCCTGGCTTGCCTCCTGGAAAGGCCTCCCCCCCAGTGCCCAGCATGGCAGCCCCTTGCCCTGAAGCTATAGCTGAGGGTGCTAGCTGGCTGGGGCTAGGGAAGGGGGTCACCCAGTGACCCATCCCTTGCCCCAGGGACAGCTTGATTACTCTCCCCTCCAGGGAGGGGTCACCATGATTTCCATTACACTTTAAGAGCCTACATTTGGCTGAAGGCTGGGACTATCACTCAGGGTCACAGCTCCTGCCATTCTGCCCCAGCCCCTTCCCTTAAACCTGGGTGCTGTCAGAAACTCCATTGTTTAAGGGAGAAGATAATAAGTCAGATCTATGTTATGTACATTCCGTGTTATGTAGGATATACACGTGTATCTATTATATTTACATATATTATCAAGGAAAAAATCACGTTGTCCAATTGTACTTTTCTATAAAATAAGTTGTTTTTGACAAGTCGCTGAAAGCCGTTAACATTGGTTAAGTCAGGATTGAGACAAAGCTTTCTCTTTTATACGTTTCTCTGCTGGGTGAATTTTGCACAATCTGAATGTATCACTTTTATAATTAACAAAAGTAAAAGTATCTCTAAAAAGGAATCATTTATTCTCCTCAGCTTCCTCCTTCCCCAAATCCTGATTAGCCCCTAATTAATCTCCATCTTCATATTAACTCAATTTAATGTTCCCATTGGATTAGCACTCTGGAAAAGAGAGCGCATCTTCCTCTGATGGGCAATGTGCCCGGCTGTGCCCGAAGTGGCCTGGAAGGCTTGGGCAGGCGGAAGGTCAGATTTGGAGACCTCAGGGGGGGATTCAGTCTGAAGCACGATGCCTTGACCAGTGAGTGGGCATGGGTCGGTGGAGGAGGGAGGGCAAACGTAGGAACTAAGCCCACATGGGGGGCACATATACCCAGACTTTGGACCCCACGACTCAGCTCCAGGCTGATCACCAGTGCCAGCCTGTGCCCCTCTCTCTCACCTTCAGCCCCGAAGCAGTGTGGGGAAGCAGGACAGGTCTGGTGACCATGAGGTTGCCAGGCAACGGAAAGGCCAGTGGCTGCCAGGCTGAAGTGGAGGGGGGCCTACAGAATTCAGGCAGAATGAGGCAGCTAGCAGGGATGATGAGTAGGGGGTGGCCACAGTGCCTGGGGACACAGGTGAGGTGCCAGTAAGAAGATGGAGCAGGGGCCAGAAGGAAGTGGGGGATTCGAGGGGCTGCTGACTGCAGAGAAAGCAGGACCCTGTCCGAGCAACCCTTGGGAGAAGAGACAGCCACATTCCCTGTGCTGCTAGTGCCTGTCTCCATCTTGGCCCTAGGTGCACCTTTCCATTCTCACAGCCTTTGTCAAAAACCCTCTTGGGAAGAGAGAAAGCCCATTAGCACTTCTCTCTAGTCCTGGGCTGAGTCAAGAAGGCAGAAAAAAGCGAGACATCCAGGACTTCCTGTCTACGAAGGAGGTGACAGGAGAAGAAAATGGTCATTCAAGCAGCGCTCTCCGAAGATAGTAAGGGGCTGCTGTGGGAGCCGGTGCGCGCATGTCACTGGAAGTATTCCATCAAGGAGCCCATGACTCCTGGTCAGAGATCAGGCAGAGGGGACCCTGAGTGGGGACGGCCGCACCAGGATCCAAGGTTTCCAAAGGCTGTCCACCGACTGGGGCAGATTCACTTGGGAGCTTTTAAAAACATCCTCACTGGGTCCCCCACATTCACTGAACCCAAATCTCTGGGGGTTGGAGCCTGGAGTTCAGGATTTTTGACAAGTTCCCAAGGGGATTCTGATTTGGGAATCCAGTCAGTTTCTGTGATTCTAAGAGCTAATGAGGTGAACTACCATAGAAGGTTTGCCAGGAGCCAGGCCCTGTGATTAGGACGTGCAGTATCTCATCTCTTCTATCTTTACACCAATACTATGATGCAGATATTGTTGTTCCATTTTACAGAGGAGAAACTGAGGCCCAGGGGATTCTATAAGTTGCTTCTGGTCGCTCAGCTAGTTCAATAACAGACTGGAATACACCTCTGGGTTCTTGGACCCGTGCATCAAACCATTACATTCTGCTGCTTCCTCCAAAACAGTTACAGGCCTGACATCATGAGTCTATGACTCCATGATTTCTCTGATTCAAGGACTTCTCTCCGGGAGCATGCACGCAAACAAGATGCTTGGAGCGAGATGACACCTGGGGAGTTGGGGATGGATGCCTCACACCCCTTGTCACGATGCCTGGGATTTGGAGGGTCGGAGACTCAGGGGCACAGGTGGCAGCCTAGCTTGGTTCGGTTCTGGGCAGAGGAGGCACCCAAGGGCGCTACCCCGGGGCTCAGCAGGATGCCACCAGAAGGGCAGAGAGCTCTCCAGCTGTGGACAGTCCAAACTGTCCAGGGGAGGCAGGAAGGCACTCATCCCTGCGCTTAGCCCTCCACTTGGGCAACAGGTTTGGGGTGCAGAGCTGTGAGTCTCTTGCCTGGCACTGGCCAGCTCCCCATAGTGCCAAGGAGGAAAGGGATGAGGGGCGCATCACACACCCAATGCCTCCCTGGAAGATGAAAGCTGAGTCCAGAGAAGAGGACCCTCAACAAGATCATGGGGTTCCAGGTCCCTGCCTCGGAGCCAGCGGTGTCTCCAGACGGAGGCAAATGTAAGGAGGCCTCTCATTCCAAAATGCCCCTCCCAGCCTGGGAAAGCCTAAGTACCCCCAGCCTAGACCCCCAGCAGGGGTGGCCCAAACTCCCACTCGGGATCCACGAGCCCCTGGCAGGCGAACCCCGACTCTCTCAAAGCAGCAGCCACAGCCTGCAGCCCCAAAGCCCGCCGCCCACACCAGAAGGTCCCGTGCAGACGCACACCCCTGTGCAAAGCATGTGCAGGGGGGGCCAGGGGCAGGAGAGCACATGCAGTTGTCACGGAAGCAGAAGCACACACACTGACCTTGAAACTCCAGTAGTTTGGCTGCTGATGGAAATAAGAGAAGAGATGGTTATGCAGGGGTGGGGAGGGGAGAGTAGGGGTGGAGGTGGGTTAGAGACCCTCTGAGCTCAGCACTCAGCCTTGGGACCAGGCCCTCTGCCCCTCTCAGGAACAGCAAGGAAGCAGTACCTGGTACATCCCATTCCCTCCTGAGACCCAGGCCAGCCCTGGGCAGGCTCCAGGGACAAGGGACAACCATTCCAGATATGCACAAGCCACGCCTTCCAGTCATGGTAACTCAGAGAGTTATGGGTAGAAAAGGCGCCGATGACCATGAGACACTGGGAGAAATGAATCGGAGCTGTGGGGTCAAAGAAGCGGCATCTGGTTGTGGCGAGCCAGGAGAAACTTCCTGGAAGAGGTGACATTTGAGCTGGGTCTCGAAAAAAGGAGCAGCTGGAGATTGGGAGGAAAGGCATGCTGAGCAGAGGGGACAGCACGGGCAAGGGCCCAGGGCAGGCAAGCAGGGAGTGCGTGGAGGGAATCGTCGCTAGTCCAGTCTGGCTGGGGCGCGAGGCCTGGGAAGGTAGCAGGTTGGGCCGCAAAGAGGGGCTGGGGCCAGCTGGATGGGCTTCGATTTAGACTTCACTAGGGGGACAGGCAGGAAATATCTGAATGAAGCACTGTGGGGTCAGGACTGGAGTCCGACGGAGGGGGGGATTGATACAGCAGGAGGTGGAAGGGGGGGGCAAGGCCAGGGCAGGGAGGCCTGTGTACCACAATGGACTGGATTTACAGAGCAAAGTGGACAGTGTCTGTCACTTCGCAGTACTGGGCAATGAATGGGGAGCCAGGGGCAGCAAGGGGGGCTGTAGAGACTGGGAGTGTGGACAGTGTCCTCTGGTTGGAGAGATGAGGAAGGCTCCCTGCACCCCTAGAGTAGGGGACCTCAGGCTCCTCCTCATTCACAACGCCCTAGGGTCACCCTGTCTTCCCTAGAGACCAGAAGGCCCTTCCAGATGGCTAAGGACAAGGGAGGAGGCCAGAGGCTGGGCTGGTTCTTGGCAAAGCTGAGGGCACCCTGCTGACCGGTGCCAGCCTCAGCAGGGAGACAGAGGCAGCAGATGGCCTGGCACTGGGGTGCCTGGCACAAGCAGACAAGATCCACCGGCCTCAGAGCCACTGGCAGAGAAGAGGGACACTGAGTGTTCCTGATAAGGGCAGGACATCACGGAGAGGTACCCTGTGGCACCTGAATGCTTTCACGGCTGAGAGGAGTAGGTTGGAGGCTGAAGCAAGGGGTGCTGCTGGGATGGAGGCTTTACCCGAGTTAGACCCGAGTGGGGGTGATGCCAGGCTCGGGCTGGGGTGAAGATTCACTCCCCAGGACCATCCCTGTCCAAGTTACAATTCCCATCTCTACCCCCAGCAGTGGCTCCGAGAGACACAAAAGACAGTCACATGCCAGGCCAGGGAAGGGGACAGCAAAGTCTGTGCCCCAGCCAATGCCTAGAACAATCTATGGACACACGCCACCCCCATGGGTGCCAGGGGCTGCCCACAGGTGCCGAGGGGAGAGGAGGCAAGAGGCTGGAGTAACGGGTCCTAGCCACAGCTGCCCGTGGCCTTGGGAAGGGGAGGGGTAGCAGAGGGAGTGGATGCATGGGGGGCAGGCAGAGCCAGGCAGAGGGCACGGGAAGGTTTAGGATGGGAGTCATGTCTGCAGGCCTGGCAGTGATGGACGGCTCTGCAGAGAAGGCCGCCGTCCCTCCTCTACTGTCACCACCACACAGTGTACAGACAGGCCACCCACGGTGCCCCGAGATACGCAGGCCCCACGCGGAGCTGAGCACAGACTCTCAGATGTTCTCGGATAAGGACATCGCCACAGATACACCCAGAGTAACAAAAACACACTCACAAAAGGACACAAGCACTTGGAGAGAAGCCCTCCAGGGCCAGAAACAACCCCAGAAACTCAAGAGATCTTCATCCAGAGAGCAGTGTCACTCATGCACAAACACATACCTACCCCCCACAGGTCCTTGACTTGCTCACACACACTCCGACTCCACTCACAGAAACACGGAGGCACCAGTACCATTCACACACCCGAACATGTACATCCCGAATGCACAGAGACATGGGTACTATTCACAGGTATGTGTGCGTGCACACACACACCCCCAGCTGCAGAAATACACAAAACAGCACCCACACAATACACACATACAAAGAGAAGGTCTCATCCCTCCTTCCCCCTACTCGCCAGGCCATGGAGCCACTGTCGTCTGCCTATGACACCCCAGACACTGTGCGTTAGGGAAGCAGAAGATCCCCCGCCCCCACTCAGCCCCCAGGGTCAACACATCAGACTCAGTATGTGCAGGTGGCTGGGGCCCCCTTGTGCCTCTGGGGCCTGGCGACAGCCACACCAGCTGTGCCCTGGGCACGGGCCTGCCGCAGACTCCCGGGGCCAGGCACACCCGTGGGGCAGTCAGACTCGGAAGGGAAGGGTCCCTAGCTGGGGACAGGGTAGCCTCAGTGCCACAGGAAAGGCCAGGCAAGCCCCGCTAGAGGGTAACGACAGAAGAACTGCTGCATTGTGCTCGGCAAACTCGGGGTGAGGCTGAGATCAGACTTCGGAGACTGGGCTCTGGCCTGTGGGGCACGCTGAGTAGGTCCTGCCCTGCGGCCTCTCTAGAAAGTGGGAACAAAGATCCTCTTTTATGTTGGCCCCACCAGGAGTAAGACACATGGTCTCCTGGCAACTCAGTGTCCTTGGGGGGAGGACGGGGAGGAGAGGGGGACAAAAGTGGGGAGAAGGCCCTAGGAATGCCGTCTGTCCTCTGTCTCTGTCTCTTTCCAGGGTGTTAAAGAGTCTTGGGTGACGGAGAGCAGAGAGCTCCCCCTCCGTTTGCCAAGGTGGGGTTCTCCCATCCTACCTCCTCACCCTTTCCCTGGTTGTGCTCCTCCTGCGTGCCTGACACAATGCCTTGTGTGTAGTCGGCCCTCAACAAATATTTGACCATGAATGAATGCGAAGGAGACAGGACCAGTCCCTAGGAGGGGAGGGGATGTCTCTGAAGAGTCTTGTCTGGCACGGCTCCCACCATCTCCTGGCACCCAGCATTGCTCAGCCTTCTGGGCCTTTCCCCTGGGAATTTCCCAGCACCAGAAACCGCCTGGAAGGAGGGTAAAGGGCAGGAAGAGCCCCAGAGAGCTCTGGCCCCTCGCCCCCAGCAAACGCTTCCAATACCAGGGAGAAGCTCTCTCCCACCTCCACACTCAGAGGTGAGGGGGTCTCCACTTCCCAGAGGACGCTGAGAAGGTGGGAAAAAGGAAGGTTTGAGTGGGAGAGCCCGTGCCAAGGGTAATTACTTGTAGGAAAGAATCTTACGGGAGCAGGGGGCAAAAGGAAAGGTGTTCTAAAGGATTAGATCTGGAAGCCAAGCATTCACTCTCCAGGGAAAAGGCTTTCAGAAAGGCGGGAGGGGGAGCTTCCCAGAGACCCAAAGAAGCAAGGCAGGGGAGTCCTCAAACTCCCAGGTGAGAAGAGGAAATAGCTTCTTCCCTGGGGGTGGGGTGGGGGGGCTGAAGAGTTAACCCCCTCCCTTCCCCACCTTAAGAGCCCTTAGTAGGGGTCTTTCCTCCCCCTGCAGCTGATCCTGGTCTCGGGGCTGAGCCCTGGGAGGGGCGGGCCGTGCCCCCTGGGAGCCTGAGTCCAGCCAGCTGAGGTCTCTCTCGCCTCCTCGGGCAGACGTCCCCTGTAGGCTAGGCGAGTTGCGTGACCCCTCCTTGACCTCAAGCCCCGACGACGCATTCTCCAGGGAAGGGAGGACAAGCAAACGGGTCGCACCACCCGCTCCTTAGTCCCCTGGCTCCGCGTGCACCAGCGCACACACCCACCTCTTAACTCCCGTGAACACTAGTCCACGTAAACACCAGCCCCCCAGGGCTACCTGATGTGCCCCCGCGTGGCTAGCCTCCCACCACGACGCATATTCACGACCCTGCCCCCAGGTATGCCCATCGACACCCTCCCCTCCTACCCCTCCAATGCAAAGCTGGGGGGGGGCGCTGCGGGACCTGCGCCGCGCCGGGGGCAAGGGCGCACCCCAGGAAGGTCATGACTTTCCGAGGTTGGGGGAGGGGGCGCCAGCCGCATTTCGGGGAGGGGGCCCGGCCCACACGGAAGGCTGCGAACGCGGTGGGGGAGGGGAGGGGGCGTTTCTCAAGGATCGGGAACAGCAAAGGCCTGCGCGCCTCCCACCCACCCCCCCCGACCGCCCCTCCGAGCCGCGGGTACGGCTCCCATCTCCGGGCCCCGCCGCCCGCGGAACCTCAGGCTGCGGCCCCGGCCCCCGCAGCCGCTCCTCCTTACCTGCGGCCACAGGTGGATGCACGGGGCCCCCAGCCCCAGGTCCCGCGTCCGGCGGGGGAGGGAGGGCGGGCCCCCTACTCCCACCCGCCCGGGCTCTCCCCTCCCCCGGCCGCCTCCGCAGCCGCCGCCGCCGCCGCCGCCGGTGCCCTTTGCTGCAATGCGAGAGCCGCCGCCGCGGAGCCGGCCCGGGCCCCGGTCGCCCCGGTAACCGCGACTCCACCTGGCGCGGCGCAGCGCGCCGCCGAGCACATCCTCTCTCCGGCCCCCCTCCCCCGGCGCGGCCCCGCCGGCGCAGCCCCGCCGAGGATCCGCGGAGGCTGGTGGCTGCGTCGCCGCGGTCACCCGATACGCCGGCCCGCCGCCCGGGACTCGGGTTGCAGAAGGAGGGAGGGAGGTTAGGCAGCCTAGTGGAAGTGGGGGAGGGGCTGCGGCTTGGAGTCTAGCTTCTGGGCCTCTCCCAGAGTCCTCTTTAGGCTCCCGCTCCCAAAGGTCTGGCCTACGGTTGGGGGGAAGAGTGTCCTGCCTCCTGACATGTCACCCTCCTGTTCATGGCCTCTCCCCATCAGGGTCTCAGCTGTGCGCCGCTGCCCTCCTCAACTCTCCAATGACTCCATTCCCAGCCAAGCCCGGGAGGCCTAGGGCACCTAAGCTTCCTTGATGGCCTCCGATCTCTCGTCCTGCTGTGTAATTCTGGCATTCGCTGACACTCTCTGATCCTGCACTTTACATAAAGAAGCCTCAGCCTCAGCCACGGGGAAGTCTGCTAAGCACTAAGTAGCAAGTGATGACAAGAGCCTATGAACAGCCGCTTTCCTCTGTAATGACACAGCCCTGGGGTCAGGGTCTTTTCAAACTCTGATGGAATTTCCTCTATCAGAGCAAATTCCAGATGTGGACAGGCCTAGAACCCCATGACCAGGGACATCTGAGCTCACCAAGCTCAGCCTCACTCCTCTCCGTCAACCACATCATCTGGGGAGGCCTCTGTATGCTCCAGGCACCCCGTGCCTGTCCTCTGCCCCATCCCCGTCCCTGTCCCAGCCCCGTTTTAGCCTCCATGTGCACTTGGCCCCGCAGGACAAGTCTATCCCATTTGCCATCCAGCCTTGGGGGCAGACACATCTTTGTTCCCCGAAGTTCAGTCAAGATGGGGCTGAGAGCCAGGAAGGGAAGTGGGCTGAATGCCCTGTGGGTGATGCCGAGCGTGCCAATCTGTCACTAGACTTGAGTTACACTCCGCTAAAACGTCCGTGCTCTGGAGCCTTGTCCTTTCCTAGGCTGTCACATCTTTCCTTCTAATTCTCCTTGAAAAAGTCAAGCCTGACTGCCTGTCCCCGGGGGAGCAGAACGTGTGAGGAAGTGAAGCTGGTACCCATGCTACCCATTGGATTCCTTGTTTCTGCATCTCCTCTGCCTCCTAGAGCTGAACGCCTTCAAGCCAAGGCCCCTTGGGGGTTGCCCCTTCCCTGCTGCAACTCTGACTCCCTGACCCCTCCTCCCTGTTTGGGCCCCAGGTGCCTACTTTCCTCCCATGGCAAGGCCCGGGCCTGGGCTGGGAACCCAAGCCCTGCCTAAGTGTGCTCCTGTCTAGGCTGCGACCCATCGTCCCATCAGGGAAACTGAGGCTTGATGAGGAATTAGGGAACAAACTCAGAACGAATAGCTAGATGCCAAAGTCCTCTCAAATTAAAACTGGAAACTAAGCCTTGAACATACCGAGAAGGGTGGTAGAGAGACACTGTGAAGAACTTCGTGATGGTAAGACATCAGGGGGAGGTTGGTTCTGCTCAGAGATGGGAAGGTAGGGTGGGGATATGGGAGTGAGATGGTGGTCTGCTGTGGGGGTGGGAACGGAGTACAGGGCACAAGAGTCTCCTGTTTAAAGGAGAAAAGAATGCAAAAAGTGTTTTCAAAACCTGAGTACTCCTCCTCAAAAAATCCTTCCCCAAAGCCAAACCGTTGGGGGAGGCAGTGTTCGGAATCAGGTAATTGGGGGAGAGAACGGGGGATAGGAGTCTCCTGAAATCAGAGGCTCCTATATAAAAGAAAGGGATGCAAAATTAAAGTCCTGGGTATCCTCTCTCTCAAAAAAAAAAAAAAAGTCTTCCCCAAAGCCAAACTCCTCCAGGGGTTTGGGGGGTGTGAGGGAAGTGGGTGACTCACCTGGGCCGGCTGGCCAGCCCCGGAGGGGGCGGAGTCGCCATGGAGGTGGGAGCAGAGGGAGCTGAGGAGGCACACGGGGTCCACGGTCCAGCCGCCAACCTGTGTGTGCGAAGGGGGGACACCCCATTAGGGGGAGCGGGCAGGAGCCGCTGGGGGACTGTGACGGGGCGGGGAGGGACATTCCTGGGGCAAGCTTTGGCATGGACCTCACACCCCAGAGGGACCTTGCCCCACTGGCTGGTTCCCTGCCCAAGGCTGGATCTCTAACTAGAGCCCCTGGTCTGTTTCCGGATGTTTCTCTTATGTCTGACTGGGGGCTGCCTGAGCCCAGGAGAGGGTCTCCTCTGTCAAATATGCCTGAATTCGCTTTCTTCAATTTTTTTTACTGCCTCCCTGTACACTCTGCTGTTCCTCACCTGTCCGCTCCTCCAGCTCCTCATTTCCTGTGCACAGAGGATTCACCTCGTACCTCACAGAGATGGGAACCCGTCCGCAGGGGTCCTCACCCCCACTTGCCTCTGCGCTGACAGCACCTCTTTCTTCCCTGCTGTCTCCCAACCCAAGGCCACACCACACCTAAGACTTGAAACTCATTACCCCAGGACCTTTCCCCCAAGGCCTTCCCCCGCCTCGGCATCGCCAAATTCATTCACCTTCATTCATTCCACTAACATTCACCCAGCCGGCACCACGCTCAGGCACCGAGCCCTCCATGGCAAGGGAGACGTCTGTAGATCCTACCCACTCACTCTACTCGACGGAATGAATGAGTGAATGAACCAAGGAATGAATTTGTGAGCGAGTTGCTGTGCTTTGACTCATTTACCAAGTGTTTGCTGAGTGCCAATCTGTGCCAGCGAATGTGCCCGACACGCCTGAGGCCCTCAAACGCACCCATATCTTGCCTCTCGGGCCTGCTGCCCCTTGAGGCCATCACCCCTGCTGTCATCATCTTTTTATGGCCAAACCTCCCAGACTGCTCTGCGCCACAGCTCTCCCGCCACCTCCAATCTCCTCAACCCCTGAAGCTGGCCCTGACCTTCATCACACCATGAGAAACGAGGGGGAGCCTCTGAACACACACAGGTCCCAGCCGGTGCTGATGATGGCTGTTTCTCTCTCCCCCTCACTCTTGACTTCTAAAGCACTGGTGGTTCTTCTGCAGGGCCTTTCTCCTCCTCCTCCACACTGTCATGGCCCTCTCCCCTGTCAGACTCCATTCTGCCGTGGTGGCCGTGCTTATGCCTCGGGTACCGCTGCCATTCTGCCCTGATTATGCCCAACTGTTCTCCTGAAGGTACTGTCCATCCAGTCTTGGGCCGTACCTATGGCGCCCCAATGGACAATCCCTGTGAAACTCACCTCCCGTATTCCGGTCTCCCCCCCCAACATTTCCCTTCCACCCACTTATTCCTCCCCAAGGCACCGACAGCTCCCTGCCACCCAGATTTTCTGTCTTTGGCTCCTCCGTCCAGGCAGCAAACAAGCCTTGCTCAGTCTTCTCTCCAACCCTCCGTCTTTTCACCCTCTCTAACACATTCTCTTCCTCTTCTCCTTCTTCCCCTATTCACCACCCAAAAACAACCAAGCCCTCCTAGCCACCGCCATCTGGCCCCACTTTTCCAGTCTGCCCCCACACCTCCCACTGCCTCCCTTCTGCACCAGTCAGGTGGGCTTCTGTACCGGTCCCCAAACCAACTCAGGACCATGCTGGCCTCACAATCTTCCCTCCTCCTAAAATGACATTCTCTTCCTCGATGCCCATTCAGACCCCTTTCGTCCTTCTAAACCTAGTTTAGGCCCCTCCTTCTCCAGGAGTCCTTTCCTGACCAGGCCTGCTCACCTGGTCTCCTCTCCTCCAAACCCTCTCCCAACCGACTCTGCCCCCTCATCCTTCAGTGTAACCCTTCTTCCACCTCCTCCAGGTCACAAATGCCCCGCCCCTCCTCCCAAGCCAGAGCACACAGAAGGAACCCGCTGAGAGGGGCTTCCTGAGGGTGAGGGCCATATCTCCAGCTGCAACTGTCCCCTATTGCAATCAGAACTTTGCTCCTAGGAGGACTCTGAAGCTGGGGAAAGGCAAAAGCAAGACCTAACTGGAGGCGACATCAGGGGCCACCTGCAATGTGTCCCTGTTCCCTGCTGTGACAATAGGAACGGGGACACTCTTCCCCTTTCCCAGCCACACCCAGCAGTACCTGGGAAGGGGGACAGAGCAAGAAAGGTGTGTGAGCTGGGGCTGACACCCCCAGGCTTGACTGCAATAGTGTGGATGAATGTACTCCCCTCCCCCACTTCCCTTCTCCCCATGGACAATGCCTGGGTCTCAGCAGCCATCAAGGCATCTCGCCAATGTGAGACTGTAGGCAGAAGGCTAGCCCCAAGAAAGAACTTTCCTACAGACAAGAAGGTCATAGTTGAATGGAGAGGTGCATCCAGGGACCCAAGGATCTGGGAGAGGTTTACAAGTAAGTATCCCACCCCATATAGAAGGAGACAGGCCCTGGTCTAGAGGCAGGGACCCTGACTCCTCTGTAAGCCTTACTGATGGCAGGAGAGAAACCAAGGCACAGAGAGAGGCAGCCTCTAGCTCGAAGTCACACAGTGAGTCTTGGGGGGAAGGAACAGAGAGGGAAGAGATCAAAGGCCCCAAGAGTTCTGGGCTCTGTTCTTGCAGGGGCTGAGACCATAGGCTCAGACCCAGCCTATGGAGGCTCCCAAGGGGGCCACGTCACAGAGGTGCCAGCCCCAAGAGCCTCAACTCCAGGCTGGAAGGACCTTCAGGCTCAAAACAGTCAGCCCCTGAGACTGTGTCCTCCTCCTCCCCACCACATCTTTGGCCTCCAAGACAGCCTTCCTGCCCTTCTGCCCAGTCCAGCAGCATCTCTGCCTCTCTGCTCAATCCAGTGCTCCCAACTCCCTGACGCAGCGGTGTGGAGGCCGAGCCCTCACCCCCTCCTTCTTTCCCAGGCTCCAGAAAAGGCCAACCAGGCCAACTCCCCGCCACCCCCTTCCCGCTCTCTCTTCAGATGCCTCTGGGAATGGGGATGAGCCTGGGGGGCAGGCAAGCACGGCGCCAGATGCCCTCCCCAGCCCACGGCCAGCCCCCACTCACCTGCTCTCGCATCCTGTCCTGCTGACCGCGCAGGGCCAGGGCGTGCTGGGGGTACTTGTTCTTCAGGTGGTCCATGAACGCATCGCGCTTGCGGTCCGCATCCGCCTTCTGTAGCCCGCTGAGCGCCTCCAGGCTCTGGGCGGCGATCACCGTGTGCCTCCGCTCCGACGTGTGCACCAGCCCCACGTTGGAGAAGCGCCGGCCCCCGCCGCCCGCGCCGCCCCCGCCCCCCAGGGTCCGGTACTCCCGCGGGTACTCCGCATCATCAGCAGACAGCATGGGGGGGCTGCTCCGCTCCGGATCTGCGAGAGGGGAGAGGGGGCACGGCGGGGTCACCGGCCGTCCAGCACGGGGCTGCCCGGCCCTCCCCGGGGTCACTGCTGGGAGGGACAGGTCTAAGGCCGGGCAAGAGGCCCCCCGGGCTGCGACCAGGGCCGCCCACCCCCCACTAGGGGACCCAAGAGGCAGCAGGGGGAGGGCTCCAAGGAAGTTGGGGAGCAAGGGCAGGGTCCAGCCTCGTGCTTTTCTTTGGGTGGGTCTGGAAGAGTAATGGCTACACGTGAGGTGTTACTCGAGGCCAAGGAGGGGCGGGGAGCCTGGGTCCTGAATATCTCTTTAGCTGCATGCCCCCTTCCTTCTTCCTGATGCTGGTGTGGACAGGTTGAGGGAAGGGGAGTTTCCTTTTGGGTGTTTCCTGAAAATGTCAAAAGGAGCCTGTACTGTCTTCCTTTCAAGAGCGTCCTCTAAGGAGGTGGGGCAGTGGGGGGGGCGGGTGGAGAACCCTAGCCTCTTCCCTCAGACTAGCATGTCCAGGACACACTTGTCTTAAAGGCTAGGGGGTGGCTTGGAAAGGGGTCAGGACTAGGATACTGGGGGCAGGAATGATGATGGCAAGGAGATGGAGGCCCAGGGTCTGGGGCATGGGACCCCCTTTTCCCCTCCCTCCCCAGAGACAAACAGATGGACAGACAGGGGAGGCTGGGCACATAGAAAACAGTGAGAGAGAGAGAGAGAGAGAGATGGATTTGGGACAAACTCAAAGGAGAAAGAAAGCAGACAGAACAGCTCAAGCCCTCGCCCTTAGACCCTCCCTTCTCCCCGCCACCCCTCTCTTCAGTCTCCCTTCCCAACACGCGCACGCGCACACACACACACACACAGTTCAAGACCTTTAAGAGACGCACAGAGGACGAAGGACAGCACGGAAGCAGAAAAGAGGGAAGGCCGGGGGGTGAGGTCCCCATGCGCATTCTGAATCTTCTCCCCACGTGCCCACCAGCCCCGAAGTCCTGGCCTCGCCAGGCCCAGCCCTGCTGTCTGCATCCTCCAGCCTCAAAGCTGGGACAATGGCTCCAGAGTGTCACCCATGCCAGCTGTGGTATCATCCACTGCAGGTGCCGGGTGTCTCCTCACAGGGAGACAAAAGCAGTCCCCCTGGCTGACCCCAGCCCCACAACGCACCAGCCTCAAAGTCGTAACCCCCCCCAAGCATAGCTTAGGTCTGCGGGCATTGGACACGGCAGTGGATATATGCCCCCCCCCCCACAGGGGCTGACTCACAGGGCCAACTGGGGCAAAGAAGAGGAGGCTGGGGGTGCTGGGACCCAGTCAGGTTCCATCCAGCCGCAGTGACTGGTCAGCTCCCTTCCCCCACACATCTACTGCACAGTAGGCCAGCTGCCAGGCCTCGGTCCCCTCCTGAGCACCACAGGAGGACAGAAGAAATTTAGCCACATTTCAGGAAAAGCTATCCCTCACCTAACACACACACACACACACACACACACACACACACGCACACATGCACACACTCCTACCTAGGCTATGGCTGAGGCATGGAGATCTGGAGAACAGAGCCCTAGAGGACCCAGTACCTCCCACCAAAACTAAGGGAAGAATGGCTTCCATAGACACAGAGCTCCAAACTTCCAAAGACCTGACCCACCACTGTCATTATGGCCTGAGAACCCCTCAGCACCCCTTGTGGGGGGTTATCGCTGTGGCCCCATTTCAGAGATGGGGCTGCCGAGGTCAGAGAAGTCCAGTGATGTGCCCAAAACCACGGTGAGCGGTAGAGGCTAGCTTTGACCCCAGTATCTCTTAGGTTTGCCCCATCTCCTCCCACCACATTTTTCTCAACAATTGTCTCTTAAAGAACAATGAAAAACAGCATGTGGCACCAGGAACTCCTCTCTGTTTACCTGCTGTCTCCTCAGTCTGGCACTGGATCTGGGGTCTCTCCTCCCTTTCCTCCCCGGTGTGTGGGTCCCTCTCACTGCGGTCACCGCTCTCTGGCGTGAGTTCCAGACACACAAGAGCCAACCTTGGGGGGAACACTGCTTCACAGTTTCACACTTACACTTGTATTTTCATAAGGATCAGGAAAACTCCAAATAGAAGGTCCAACCACTGATTTCATGGATATGGTTCCTTGGGAAGGTAAGGAGATAACGTTTTCTTTTAAGTAAACGTATTTAGGGGCACCTGGGTGGCTCAGTCGGTTAAGCATCTGACTTCGGCTCAGGTCATGATCTCATGGTTTGTGGGTTTGAGCCCCGCGTCGGGCTCTGTGCTGACAGCTCAGAGCCTGGAGCCTGTTTCAGATTCTGTATCTCCATTTCTCTGACCCTTCCCTGCTCATACTGTCTCTCTCTCAGAAATAAATAGAACATTAAAAAAAAAAAAAGTAAATGTATTTAGGTTCAAAGGGAGTTAATGAAGAACTTATTGTGTTAACAGGGTGCAGAGGGTCCCTGATCTGAAGGAAATTCCCAAAGATGGCCCCTGATTAAGTGAGGCTGGGAACCTTGGGGTCACCTTCATGAAGGCCCAGTCCTGTCTTTGAAGAGCTGGTGGCAATCCAGGGTACCAGTGAGTGTGGCTGGAAGGGAGTGACCTGAATAGTCATCCAGGAGAAGGAGAGGCCAGGATGGAGGTGCTCCGGCCATGACCCTTAGCCTCTCTCTTCCACTCACCCCCACCTCCAGCGGAGACACGCATTGGGCACTCCCGAGCAGGGGGAGACCCTCCATGGCCATACTGCTCTCTCTGCCCACTGGCCTTGCCGCCGGAAGGCCAGCTCTAGAGTCCGGCACAGCCTCACCCGAGCCAGAGGGACCTCTCTCCTTCCACTGGATGGCCAGGCTCACGGTGCCCTCCGAAGGCTCTGGACACACACAGCTTCAGGGGACAGGCCTCCTCCAGTCCTCCTCTCCTCCCTTCTGCCCCTCTGCCCTCGGGGACTCAGAAGAGCTGCTTGTCCCCATCTTCACCCTCTGTGCCAGCACCCTCTTTCCCCACTCCTGGGGAGACATCTTAGCTCATTTGGCACAGAGACCAGCAGGGACTGTAGGGAGGTGCAGGGGCCACCCAGCCTCCACCAGGCCGGTTAGAGGGACAAGGCGGGGCTGGGCAAGGAGGGGTGCAGGCTGCTAGAGCGGGCGCCGAGGGGGAGCAGACGCGGACGGCGGACATGTGCTCGCAGCCCTCTTCATGACTGCGGTCCTATAAATCTCACGCGGGCAGTGCGGCGGGGAGGGGGCTGCCGAGCTGCCGGGTGGAGAGTGGAGAGCAAGGTCTGTCACTGCCTCCTTGAGGTCAGGG
The DNA here is from genome assembly GCF_003009895.1 of Hyaena hyaena. Taxonomy (NCBI): domain Eukaryota; kingdom Metazoa; phylum Chordata; class Mammalia; order Carnivora; family Hyaenidae; genus Hyaena; species Hyaena hyaena. Next base: position 1,664,774 of record NW_024080661.1, on the reverse strand, counting down.
TTCAGCCCTCTGCTGCCCAGGCATGGGTGGAGGGAGGAGGCAGGGGAGAGGCAGGAGCAGGATTCTGGGGGCTGGCAGAGAGGGGAGGGGCGGGAGAGACCATCTGCTATCTCTGGGGGGTGGGGGGAGGACGAAGACGGGCCTGGATTTGCAAAGCTCTAGCGTCTCTTTAAGAACCTTTGAGGGGCGCCTGGGTGGCTCAGTCGGTTAAGCGTCCAACTTCAGCTCAGGTCATGATCTCGCGGTTCATGGGTTCGAGCCCTGCGTCGGGCTCTGTGCTGACAGCTAACTCAGAGCCTGGGGCCTGCTTTGGATTCTGTGTCTCCCTCTCTCTCTGATCCTCCCCTGCTCACACTGTCTCTCTCTCTCTCAGGAAAAAAAAAATCTTTAAGAACCTTTGAAATCCTCAGCTTTATTTAACAAAGAGGAAACTAGCTTGGGGAAAGAGGTGAGGCTCCAGCTCCAATGCATATCCGCTACCCTATGCAGGGCCCCAGGGGGCTGGGAAGACTGACTGGGGCTTCTCAGCTGCGGGGCCATCCTGTTGCCCTTGGGAGAAGGCGGCCGTGGGGGCTCAGAGGACTCGGGCCTGACCTTCTCCCTTTGAGTCAGGCCAGGCGCATGAGGTCAGGGCACTGGGAGGAAAAAACCCCAGGCCAGAGACACACACCCCGGGTTCTGAGTCAGCTCCGTCCCTGAGGGACCCCGTCAGCCTTGCTGGTTACTCATTCGGTCAACAAGACTCTTCCCTGGAGCCTGAGGGCTCTCATCTGTAAAGTGGGCTGTTAACCTCTAAACCCTGCCCTGTCTTGCCTGCCCAGAGTGAGAAGCTCGAAAGATAATGGAGGGGAAAGTGTGTTGTCTTGAATTAAAGGTGTTCCTGGCATGTGGGCTATTGGGCCCTAGCAGGGCAGCCTTCCTGTTTCCCCTGCACTCACTCCAGCCACCATGGCGTCCCCAGAGTGGCCCTGACCCTCCCCTGACTGAGCAGCCCAGTGAAAAGCTGGGGAGATAGATTCCCATCCAGCAAGCGGCTGGTTCTGGGCACCCTGGCCCTGAGCAGATCAATGCTTCCTGTTCGGTGGTAGTGGCAGGGGGCGGCGAGGGATCCATAGGGGTAGGGACTTGAGGGGGTGGCAAAGGGGACAGATGGGACAGAGAGGCCTGGAGGGGGTATGCAGGGCTGCGATCTACTGGGGCAGGGGGGTGGGGATTGCAGGACTGTGAGGTGGAGAGGCAGAGGAAGGGCGGGGAGGCCACGGAGGAGGAGCAGAGCTGGGTGCACTGGGGAAGCGATGCTGGGACTGAAGGCCCCTGAGGGGTGGAGGTTGGGGGATCTGGAGAAATAAGCTGGGGTCCGAGGGTTCGCCACCTCTCCAAGGACACCCGGATGTGCGAGGCCAGTCATAATTTTTGAGTCAGAGATTCAGGCTACAGAGAAGATGCCCGAGACCGGTGAAATCCAGCTCAGAACGAGGGGAAGGAAAAGCGGGGAAAGGGGATTCTGTGACCCTCGGCTCAGGCTCAGCCTTCCCAGCCTGGGCAACCGGGAAGGGACAACCTCCCCCCCCCCCCCCCCCCCCCCCCGCCCCGGCTGGGGTGGTGGGGAGGAGGTGGGCGCCCCCCAGTGGCCGGCCGAGGATGAAGGCGCAGGCGCTTGGGAAGACGGCGGGCGACATTGTTATTTGTGCCACCAGTTCCAAATTCCACCTTTATTTATGAGTCTGATTTATTTTTATCCTCCTCTGCATTCTTTTCCATGAGATCACTGTAGCTCCCGATGAGAATTCAGATCCCTAAGTTTTAGTGACACGATCTCATGAGCCATCAAGCCTGTCCCCACCTGGTGTCTCTACCCCACATGTCACCGTCTACTCTGTCCTCTGGCTGCCACTGGGCAACAGTTACACATGACATCATCTTCATAGGAAGAGAATGTGGAGAAGGGGGGGAGAGGGAAGGACAGCAAAGAAGGGGAGGAAGTCGAGGGGAAAACGAAGCTATGAGCTCCAGAAAAGAGGGGGTCTCTCTCTCTGGGGCCCCTGTTGTGAGCACCCCAAGCTCAAGACCCAGAGTGCAAGTCCCTGTCTCCCTCTCCCTAGAGATCAGGAGGTTAGATGAGGCCCCTCCTTTGGGGACCTGAGAGGCCCCCCAGGTGTGCCCCACCCATTGCCTGGGTGGAGATGGGGTCTGGGCACCAGAGCTCAGGGCACCCACGGGTCCTGGTGAGGCCCGCGGGCAGGGCAAGAGACAGGTGCATGGAGATTGCTGGAAGAGCGGAAGGCCTGGCTCAGACCCTCAAGTGCTACACACACACACACACACACACGCACGCACGCACGCACGCACACACACACACAGCCATGCAACTCGAGGCTCCCCCAGTCCCACCGTCCGCAGACAAAGCAAGAAGAGCCCAAGTCACCCAGGAGGAGCCCCGAGGCGACTGTCACCACCAATTGTGCCTGACAAGTCCATCCTGCTGGGAGTCAGGAAGCACGCTGCGCTGGGAGGTCAGAGGCCAGAGGACACAGGGCAAGCTCAGCCGAGGGTCCAGGACCCTGGATCAGGTCAGGTGATCGTCCCCTGTCCCACCCCACAGCCTCTGCCGGCCCCTCTGTCATTGGGTGCCCCTGGCCTGCTGTGCTCCTTGCCTGCCCAGACCCCTCAGCCCTCGCTGTCTGTCTGTGGGTCCTTGGAGCAGAAGCCCTTCTGTGTCTGTTTTCTAAAACCATCTTTTCCGCCCCATACCACAGCCACCAAAGTCATTTTCCGGGCAATTGCCTTTCTGTAAACATTCCTGTGTAATATCCCCCCAAATTGCTAATGCCCAGCGCCCTGTTGAGTCTCCTTGTCACTCCAACCAGAGCCTCGGAGGTGGAGGCGGGCGGTGGGAGGAAGGGCGATGGGAGGGGAGGAGGCTGGCCTGGGCCGAAGACTAGGGATGGGGCTTCATGTCCCCTTCCTGGCTCAGACTGGTGGCCAGAAACCCCTACCCCTGCACCCCTTTGTTTCCCCCTTCCCCACGGACCCAGCACCACCCTCCTGAGTGTCAGGCCACCTCAGGACAGCCTGTCTGGTCTGGGAGGGAAGACAGAGAGGGAGGGGGAGGGGAACCCATGAAAGAGAGGCCTGGGAGGGAAGGGAGCCATCTTGAAAGCATGGGGGAGATGGTTAGACAATAAAGGCGACTTCCTGGTGCCTAGGAGCGGGGACACTAGGGAGACAGGGGCAAGGCCAGGCAAGCTGTCATCACGGGGTCCCCAGAGAAGGGCAGCTTTCCTCGCCCCAAGGTGTCAGAGGGAGGACAGAGAAGTGGGAGGAGGCCTGGTAGAGCCCATCTCCCCTAGATGGACCACTGCTTGGACACTGCAGCAGCGGGGAGAAGGTGGGCAAGGCGAGGAGGTGTCGGAGGAGGGCGGGGGGGTGGTGTCCTTGGCTGATGACACACCTGATGCTTCCTCCCCAACCTCCAGCACTGACCTTCAGAGCCACACGGAGAAGGGCCTGGAGCAGGCTCACTCTCCCCACAGTACAGCCAGGGAAACTGAGAATCAGGGAGGTTGAGTGATTTCACAAGAGTCACCATGTGGATTCCCGTCAGCCCGGGGAGGAGAGGGTGGTGAGGAAGAGGCAGCATGGGACTGCGGCCCTTGCCAGGTGGGGCCCTTCCACCCCCACCCCCACGCCCAGGGAGCTCTGCTACCCCAGCCCCCAGGGAATCCGGGCGGGAGGAGCGTGGGGCAGGGAGGGAGCGCCAGGGCCCCAGAGGGAGCCAGGAGGCAACGGAGGGTGCTGGGCACTGCCAGTCACAGCTCCATGCAGGCAGAAAAACACCAACCAATTTAGGCAGATTTAAAACCCACCGAAGGCCACTTAGTTGGTAAACGAGTCAGAATCTAATTAAAGGACCTCCTCAGGGCTGAGGGAAGGAGAGCTCACCTGCCTAGGAGGAGCTGTGTTGTGGGGGGTGAGGGTGGGGGCCTGGGTCCCAGCTGCTCCCAGTAGAGCTTCTGGGGCTTTCCCCAGGGAGAGAGAATTTGAAAGAGAAAGGGCGCTGGGCTCCCTGAAGGTAGGGAGGGCATCTCCCCAGCCAGATGCTTCCTCTGCTGCCTCTCCCTTCTCACCCCTTCCTATCTTGACACTCTCCTGCGATTCTGTCCACTCGCTGAGACTAAGGGCAGCGGCACCCATGGGGGGCCCTGTCTACCCCATTAGGCCGGAAGTTGCCTCAGTGCAGGCCCTTGCCTCCTTCCTCAGACTGGACGCCTCCCTGATGGCAGAGCTGCCACTCCGTGCAGATGGGGGTGTCCTTGCAGGACAGAATGCGGTGGGGTAAGGAGCCCAACAAGCCCCCTCAGGAGTGGGGCAGGGGCTCCGGGGACAGAGATGCCAGACTTGGTCTCCGAGCCATCTCACCAGCCTCTCTGGCTCTGTGTGACCGTGGAGTCCTTGCTTCCCTCTGCGTGTGGGCCTCTCCCCCCAGCTCCCCACGTCCACGGGCCACAGGGCTCAGCAGCTTCCCCCACCCCTGCCAGCCCTGGCCAGGGGAGGCCTCCCTCCCCATAGCGGGCTGGAGTGACATCTTGAGCCTGCATTTTGAAGACCACTCTCTGCTCTTCCTCCAGCCAAATGCCTCTCACGGGAAGGAAACAGGCCCAAAGAGTGGGCCTGATCCAGTCACACAGGAGCTGGAGACAGAGCCAGGCGTGGGACCCAGGCATCCCGGCCCCCAGGGACAAGGATGTTTCCATTCCACTATGCCACTTCCCAGAAAGCAATCGCCAAGGGAGCCCCCCTCCAGGCCCCAGGCCCCAGGGGGACATAGGCTAACAATCTCCTTAGGACGAATCAGCAGCAACGCAGAAAACATGCAACCTAGGTCTCAAAGAGAGAAGAGCTGTGGGTCATGGCCCAGCTACACCCCCAGGTGCCCAGCCCAGTGGGATGCTCACCACGCAGAAATCAGGGGCCCTACATGGCACCCTGACCACACTCCTTGCCAAAGGGCCAACAAGCCAGCCGCCCTCCTTCTTTTCCCTTGCACTCTCCCCACCAGCAGGCAAGGCTAGGACATTACCCAAAATCGTTGACTTTGGGGGTGAGAAAGCTCTGTTTAAAGCTAGTTCCACCACTGACTAGCTGTGTGACCTTGAGCAGGTTAGCAGTTTCCCTGAGCCTCAGTCCTCTCATTTGTTTAAAAAAAAAAAAAAGCTACCAACACCCTGTAGACAGGTACGCAGGTTGTGCACTGCACAAAGGACGCGCGTGGGGGACAGTTCCTTCCTGATCTGCCCCATTGCCTGATTTCCTTTCACTCCATTGTCAGAGAGTTTTATCAGACCCCACAGTGTAGGGTTTTGCTTTTTAGCTACTAATGAAGATCTGGCTAATTGACTTCCCCGGGAAAGGAGGGGGCGGAGACACAAAGGGGAGCATGTCACCCTCGGTCTGAAGCTGTTGCTGGAAAAGCTAGGAACAGCCCTGGCGTGTGCCCACACGGCGCCGCGTTAACAAGCTAACTCCTGCGTGGCATCTCCACCATCACGCGCCCAGGGAAGGTGTCCTGTCAGCGCTACGTCTCCTTGGAGAGGGAGCAGAGAGGAGCACAGGCTGAGAGGAAGGGAAGGAGCGAATGCAAGAGGGAGGGAAGAGAGGGAGGCAGGCGCCCGTCCCTCCCCCTCCCCCCCCCAGCTCTGCCATCACTCTGAAGAGGCCGCCAGAGCTCCTCCTCTCCCAAGGGACACTCGAGCCTCAGGGTGCCATGGCCAGGGCAGCAAGCATGGACAAAGGGACCACGCCCCTAGAGCTGCCTCAGACCAAAAGCATGCCCAGAAGAGACCTCCTGTTCCCAGGGGGAGAGACCCCAGTCTGTCGGAAGCGAGGGGCAGAAGCCCCCGTCCGCCACTCCCATCTTCCCACAGGGTAGTGCCGTCTTAGACCCAGTGCTCAGGGAGGGCCTTGTAAACGTTGGGTAGGAGCCCCCCCCGCCTTGCTGGATCCTTCCATATCCTCTTCACGGACACCACCCCTCTCGGGGCCAGCCGCTCTCCAGGAGGCCTTTTCTCTGCCAGCACCCAGACAGGACCCTCGGCCCCCCCGAACAGCCAGGGGCCGGTGCCTCCAGGTTCCAGGCACACACTCAACTCACTTCTGTCATCGTATCTGTGCGCCGTGTGCATGTCCACTGCCCAGCAAGTGCTCCCCGTCACAAACTGCCTCACCTGCACCCCCCACCAGCATCTATACGCCCAGGCCCAGCAGGACTGGGGTCACTGCACAGATGCCACCCTAGATCACCATCCTGCCATCTCAGACGCCACATGGACAGCACACGGCGCCCGTGTATACACGTCATGTACATTTCAGACCCTCTCCACGGGGCACCTGGGTGGCTCCGTCGGTTGAGCGACCGACTTCAGCTCAGGTCACGACCTCTCTGGTCGTGAGTTCGAGCCCCGCGTCGGGCTCACTGCTGTCAGCCTGTCAGTGCACAGAGCCTGCTTCAAATCCTCGTCTCCCTCTCTCTGCCTCTCTCCCACTTGCACTCTCTCAAAAACAAACAAACATAAAAAAAAAAAAAAAAAAAGACCCGCTCCAAGAGGTTGCAGCGCGTCTGGGGGCTCCCTCAAGTGCCAGGTCCATCCGTCTCCAGCTTGGAGTACAAGACAGTGGGGAGCCCATTGGCCTATCCCGAATCCAGCTATGGCTTCACAGCGAAGCAGTTTCCTCCGCCCCTCTCCTACTTTGCCAAGGTCAGGGTTTCCTCTCAGAAGTGCTTACATTCCTTCTTGAAATAGAGGCATGGGTCTTATGACCTCAAGGCCACTCCACTCTGACCATAGTTTAGCCAACAAGCCAATGCCAAGGACCGGACACGCTTAGCCTTTATTCTGCCTCTGTATGTGCTCAGCCTCCTCCATCAGGGTGAGGGGCCTGTGTGCCTTTGACCGGCTTCCACCTGCTGCCAAAGGGTAAAGGACAGGCCGCTGGACTCTGAGACTCAGCCACCCCCCCACCCCCAGGGGAGTGAACTACTCTACTGCCTTGCATGCCAATAGGGAACAAACGGTCAAGTCTGCATCCCTGTTCTTCTTCTCCCTGGGGACACCAGGTTAGGACCCAGAGAGACTGTGGAGGGTGGAGGCCGGGAGAAGGCAGGAAACTCAGGTTTCCTACCTGACTTGGAGAGTCTGGTCAGATGCCAGGGGCATCTTTCAGAAGTTTTCCCTGTTGTCTTACCTGAACCCTCCCACCAGAGCAGATCTGGTCTGGAAGGAAGCAATAAAAAAGTCTCCCCTTTCATCGCCAGCACTCAAGACTCCAACCATCTCTTCTCAAGTAAAGCATCCATCCATCTAGGTGCCGTGGGAGGTGTGGACCAGCCTGAGTGACACTGCCCCCCCCAACACACTCAGGGCAGTCTGCAAGGGCTCTGCGGCCACTGCTCCATCAGTCCTCAGGGTCCCCTTGTGAGGTCGCTCTGTCTTACTTTACAGGTGGGGAAAAGGAAAAGGAGGTGCAGAAAGAGCACCTCGCCCAGCCCAGGATCAGAACTGACAAATGGAGAAGCCTCATTTCCGCTGTGGGGGTTCTCAGCCCACCCCACCCCCCCGTTCTGTCCTGTACACCCTGCTGCCCCAAGGGAGATGCTGAGTTGCTGTCCAGCCACGGGGCCAGAGCCTCCTTTGTCCCCTGCAACTCCCCGGGAGGGGAGTCCTCGAGCAGCGCTCCTCGCGGGTAAAGCACAGAGCCCTCAACCCCATCCTCTCAGGGGAGACCCACACACATACCAGAAGATCCTAGGGGGCTCTCCCCAGGGCGGGGCTGGGAGAGCTGGGGGAGGGGCAGGGAGCAGAGCCCTTCCGAGGCCACAGAGGCTCAGTCTGGGCAGCATGTCCCACAGACTTCTACCTTCCCGCAACCCTCTATTCTCTCAACCCCCTTCTCACACCTTAGGTGGGTAGAGTCCTGCAGCCCCCCCCGCCACAGGAGAACTGTAAGCCCTCCCTATTTCAGGAACTCCATCCAGCCGGGGCCTGGATTCCCTGAGGAATGGTGAGCTCATTACATCCAAGTTGTCAGTCATCATGTGGGGTTCCTCCTTCCCTAAAATGAGCCAGAGCCTGGGCCCATAGCCCTCAGAGGGACCCAGGGACAGGCCATGACCTCTCCCTTCGGAGCAGGAGGGAGGCTTCGGGACCTCAGTCTCCTCTTCTGAGCCCAGTGCTTCAGGTCCTTCCTTCTGCAACCTGGTTTCATTCCCCCCACTCCCCAGCCAACTGCACTTCCGTCTGTTGGGTGAGCTCCCTGCTGCTGCCAGCCCTCTTAGCTGGTGGCCTTCAAAACTGCTCCAGTGGTGTGATGAGGTCCAAGGCGGCCCAGATGACCCCTCTCTGCTTCGGTCCTCACCAGGCCTCCTCCTGCCCAGGACAGGTGCCCAGGACATCCCCAGCCCTGCCCTGGGACCAAACACACCTCCCTTACCTCCTACAACTAACTCTCCGGCCTCCCCGGACCTCAAACTTTGGGAGCCAACTTGAGTCCTCCTGCCTGGAATGGATGACTCTCTGGCAAGGTCAGCTGAACCTGCCTGCTCCTTCCAGGCACTTCCATCTGTCGTCTGGTGCCTGGCCTGGCTAATGTGATTCAAGGAGTCAGCCCCTTCCCAGCAACTATGTCCCCCACAGCTATATCTCCCAGCAAGTCAGATCCAAGCTCCAGGCACCGAATGGTATACTCGAGAGTCTGACCGAGCAGCCTGCTCTGCCTGTGGAGTCTCTGTTTAGTGGCCTGAGGCCCCTGATGCCCTGTCCGGCAGCCAGCCATCTCAGGGGTATGCCGAGCCACTTTGAGGACTGGAAAACCACAGCCCGCATGATAATATCTGATGCGTATTAACCACACAGTGCTTCCTCCTTTCTATTCTACTTCCTCCTCCCCAGTGCTGTCCCTGCCCTACTGCTGGAGGGTCCTAGGCTTGGAAGGAGAGTCTCCCTCACCCCCAGCTGCTTCCCCGCCCCGTGCCCCATATCTGCATCCCATGCTCGTGCGGTGGCTAATTCTGGCGTCTCATCAGACAGTAATTATGGGGGAATCAGCACTGCTGTCATCTCTGCAGCTCGGCACCTGTCACCATGCCACCATCCCCGGGCTTCTGGGATGGGACCGGAAGCTGAGGAAGGAGGGGTGTGCTGGGGTGAGGGGCACCGCTCCCTCCCTGCCTCTGCAGCCCTCACCTCCTTCAACCCTACCTCTCCACAAGGCATGCAGCGCCTGGCGACCAGGTGGACACTGGCCACACAGTGCTCCCTGTCACCCGGGGCAGGCGCTGAATGCATGCGTCACGTGTCACACATACGCGTGCCCATGACCAAACAGAGCAGGGATGACACAGCAAGCCAAGGCTCACATCTTGCCCAGGCCCTTCCACACACATGTGATCTCAAATAAGTCATTTTATTTCTCTGGATGTCAGTTTCCCCGATGGCAAAACGGGGGAACCAGGGCCTACCTTGGGAAGACGGGAAGAATGAACAATGTGAAGTATCTAGCACCATGCCTAGCCCATGGGTGATCATGTGTTCACTCAACAAACAACCGGTACACACGTACTCTGTGGAAGTAGTCTTTAAGATGCACGTGCCCTCTCCCTCACCTGTTGCTACCACTCCCTATGGTCCTTAAGCAAGGCGTCACTCATTTCCTGCCCCTGAAGGCACTGCGCTAGCTGCCCCCAGGAGTAAAAGTGCATAGCTAGGTTCTGTTGTGTTCAGAACACATGGCCATGAGGGTGGTGATAGGGAGTTCAGAGGGGCGGGCCTGGAGGTGGTCGGGGAGGGGTGCTTCAGAGAGGAGCAGAAAAGGAGGTGGCAAAGGGGGGTCTTCCTGGAAGAGGAGTCACAGAAGCAAAGGGTCACAGAGGAGAGAGGCCGGGCCTAATGGGAGTTGACGGAGACACAGACATCTAGAGAGGTTCTTCCTGGTGCTGGATCTCCAGACCCCAGGCACGCCCCACTGCTCCAGAATGGTTTATCTGGGGGACCCCACCGGGGAAGCCGCAGTGGGAGACCACCTCCCCCGTTCTCACAACCAAGCAGCACCTGCTGTCACGACCAAGTCACTGAGTCACTTCCCTGGCCCCATGGCCTTTCCCCGGTGTGGAGAGGAACTGTGCCAGAGGAAAGGAGGTCTGGAAATGGGAAGGCTCTAACTTCTGGTCTCCCTCCTCCACCTTCCTCCAGTCCAGGGGCTGGAGTCCCTGGGACGTCCCAGGGGTGGAACCATGAATGGGGTCGGATGAGGAAGGTGGAGATGAACCTCATGAATCCTGCTCGTCAGATTGCACGAAGCGAGGTGAGGTGTGCCACCTAAGGTGTGCTAGACCTAAGATGGGCATCAGGAGGAAAGTAAGATGGAAGGAGGGGGTGTAGGGCTGAGGCTGCCATAATGGATTATCTGTGTGACCTCGGGCATGTTATTTAACCTCTCTGGTCTGTCTCCTCCCCCCCACCCCATAACACAAAGGCAATAGCATGGAGGCCACAGGCCAGTGGCGAGGATAAAATGAGCTGACCCACGCACAGAGCTTCACCCAGCATATGGCCCATGTGTTACCAAGCAAACGTTCAGTAAATATTGGTCATTAGTATTGTCATTATTGCCAGGGATGATTCCCACCTCCCAATTCAACAAAGACTAAATGAGCCCCCACCTTGCCAGCCCTCCGCTCCCTTGCTGACGTGGAGCCCACAAAGGGATCTCAGAGGTCAATGGTAACTGAAACCAGAGTCGATGGCGAGGTGCTGACCCCATTGTGTCCACCGCCATGGGTGCCTCCCCGCCCAACCCCATGCATCCTAATAATCCTTCACACACTTTGCCAAAACCCACCTCCATTTATTCCACTCTGGATGGGCAGGTAGGAGAGGGTGGATGCGGGAACTAAGTCTTGGAAGGGATTGAGCTCCCTGCCTCTGGGGGTATTCCAGAAAAGGGTTGGTGAGAGAGGAGGGCATTCAGGGCCCCCTCCTGGTTCCTTACCCCCAAGCCCGCCAGGAAGGCTGAGCCTCAGCCCCTCTGCTGTTGGTGTGGGGAAGGAGGGTCGGCTCATGTGACCAGGATGGGGGCGGAGGAGAAGGGCTGCAGTCTCGAGTGGCTCCTGCCTCCTTCTGGCAGCAGCGACCACGGGTTGGGGAGGGAGGGGAGCAGCCTCAATGCTCTTTTAGGAAAACGGTAATTTTAATTAAGAGGCAGACAAACGAGCGCTCTGCAGATTGTCTCCGAGCAAAGTTATTAAAAAGCCATCAAGGCGGCGGCGGCGGCAGCCACAGTGGCAAGGAGGGCTGCCTCCCCCAGCTGCCCGCCCAGATTGAGGCTGCAGCATCCTTCAGAGAGATGGAGAAAGACTGGAGGACTCGAGTCTGCAAACGGCCAAGATGGGGAACCTGCAACCCCTCTCCTGAGACGGGGGGACAGGGCAGCAGCCAGACAACGTCAGGGCACAGGCTGCCCAACCCCAGGGCGGGAGGGGAGGCGGGCAGAAAGGGACCCAGCGATGGGGTAGCCCTCACTGTAGGCCAGGCTCTGGACCAGCTGCCGTTTGTCCTGTAATCTTCTCAACAACCCTGCGATTTTTTTAAATGTACCCTTTCTTTTCTTAAGCAAGCTCCACACTTAACGTCAAACCTACCTGAACTCCTGACCCTGAGATCAAGAATCACCTGCTCTACTGTCTGAGCCAGCCGGGCACCCGACAGCCCTGCCATTTTACAGGCAGGAATACTGAGGCTCAGAGAGGGAAAGTGGCTCGTCCAGGAGCTAGGAAATAAACGGCTTAAGTGAGGATTTGAATCCAGGTCAGGCTGTCTCTTAAGTCCAGGGCTTCCGTCTCCTGGTCCTGGGCACAGAAGTAGCGCGTTGGCTCCCCGAGGCCTTCTGAGGTGACCTCAGCACTGGCTGAACAACACTGCCCACAGGGACTTGGGGCCTCAATTATTGCCTAACTGGATGGAGGCACACTATGTGAGGGGCGCCATCAGGTCAAGGGACATTCTACAGGGACATAAGGTACAGAGCAGCTGACAGCAGGGGAGCCGGGGTGGACAAGGGCATCAATGGACACAGAGTCACAGCTCTGGAGTGGGGACAGGTATTCTACAGTCAGCTGGCCGAGCCATAGCCCCAGGCCCCACAGCTAGTGAACCCAGCCCACTCCTTAGCCTCTATTTGCTCTCCACTTAAGCAATGAAAGGACTCTTATCTGTTTTGGTCACTGTTGGACTCAGAGCTCAGCCCACTGCCTGGCACAGAGAAGGTATTCGACAAACCTTTATTGAATGAATAAATGAATGAATGAATGAATGAACAAAGGAACAAATGAGTGAATAATTGAATAAATGAAATAAGATCACCGGTTGGCAAGCGCCTATAAACCAAACAGAATCGTACTCAGGTAGGATACGGTCCCGTGTCCCATCTCCCACATGGGCTTTCCTCCGTGTGAAGGGCCCCCTGCTCCTGAACCCCTCTCCCCAGGCCGCCATTCCCCTCAGCCGAGGGCTCCTGCCTCCTCCCCTCTTCCCAGCCCCAGCTGTACGGAGGCTTTGCAGCCAGCACACACATGTACATGCACACGCACTCACTAACTCACATGCACACATAGACACACCTTCTGCCAGGCAAGTCGCCCTCCCCAGAGTCAAGTCTCTGCTGCCCCCTCCCCTGGCAAAGGCCTGGGCCCATCAGGGATAGCCCCCCACCCCCAACTCTGGCCCTCTAGGCTGGGGAGAGGCGGTTGGCTAAGGAGCCGTGGGAGGCAAGATGGTGAGGGGAGGCCTCCCTCCTGGCTTACTAACCTGGAGACTTTAAACAGAGGGAACAGAGTCCTGGAGGCTTCCCTCCGGCTGCACGCTGGAGCCCTGGGTGAGGGACAGGAAAGGAGGAAAGTCGTGAATGAATGCCCAGAGCCAGAGGGGAGGACTTGGAGAGAGCAAGGGGCCCAGGATGGGGCTCCCAACGTGGGATGGGCCGGGGCAGGGGCCTTGGGCCATGGGGGTGGAGGGGGGCAGGGACAGGGCAAGGCACAGCCTTAGGAGCTGTCCCTTTAGGGGTCACTGGGGGTGGGGAGGGCAGGTGGGATAGAGATTGGGTGTTGGAGGAAGAGCAGGGGCCGAAGGGGCAGAGACACTGGTGGGAGACAGACAGGAGGACAGACAGCAGGACAACACAGAAAACATGAGGTCCTCAGAAGGAGGGCCCCAGGACAGACAGCCGACAAGCCAGGCCTGGTTCTCCTCCCGGAAACGGAGGCAGGCCTTTCACTGGAGCGCCTGTACAAGATCCCCGTGATAGCGCCCTGGAGCGCCCATCCGTGTCCCCCGACCAAGGTCACCCCCTGTTGGAGGACGGGTGGTGGCTCCCGCATCAGAGGGGCCTGCCACCGTGGCCCTGTTGATGGCCCTCTCTCAGCCCGAGAGACCCCCCCCATCTGCTCCACTCACCCCCTCTCCCTGAGGAAGGACTCCCTCCTCTGCCCGCAGAGGAGGAAACAGAGGCATTTCACACCCAACAAGCACTCACACACTCGCACTGTGCTAAGGGCTGTGCGAGAAAATGGCACCCCTGCCTCAACCTGTCTGAAGCTCTACCCCTCACGCCCACCTCCACACCCAACACTCAGCGTGAGCCCCCCCCCCCCGCCATCCATCGCGGCTGCGGCCCTCCCATCCTGCAGCGAAGCCCTCCTAACTGTACCCTATTTCCCTCATGCTCTGATCCCTGTCTACCTTTCCTCCTGGGGCGTGGGGCCTTCAGCCCCCTCCCACCTGCGGACACCGCCGCACCCTGTCGGGCACAGCCTTCACTTGGCTGGCTCAGACCCCTCCCTGTCCGCATCACGTCTGGCTGCAAGAGTGCTCCGAGCCCCCTGCCAATCTCATGGTTCCAATTTTCCCACCGATTACCCAAGACGCAGGCATCCCAGGGAGAAACAGCTGTTGGGCCCAGATGTTGAGACATTGACTGAGGGAAGACATCAAGCGTGTTTGCTTGGGGATCTAGTCCCAGAGGGCTTCCTGGACAAGGCGGTAGAGTGGGGGGTGGCGTGTGGAAGGGGGAGATGGACAGAGGGGCACAGGCTCTGGCGGGGGGGGGCAGTGAAGACCCAGCAGGCCTCCCTTCCTCCCCACCACAGGCCTTGCCTGCCAGCTCCGGGGACCCAGCCCCAGATAAGCCGAGGTGAGGATCTGGGTTTTAGAAAAAACTAAAGAGGTTTTCTCACGTACGCCCCTTCCTCCAGGAAGAGAAGTCCCCCTTGGACTTGAGGAATATGAAGACAAAGATATTACTATTTCCTTGGCCAGTGAGGAACATGAAGACAAAGAAATTACTGTTTGTTGAAGCTTTACAGTGTGCCGGGAACTCTACCTCAATTACCTCGTTTACTCCTGGTACCCACCCTGTGAGGAAACCACTGTTATCGGCCCTGATTTACAGATGAGTAAAGTGGGCTTCGGAAGCAAAGTGACTTGTCCCAAACCACACACGTGGGTATGACTCCAAAGCCTGAGCTCTTGACCCCTGAACGAAGCTGCCTGCCATCTCCCCTCCTCAGGCCTCGCCTGTCTCCCCTCTTTCCATGCTGTGCTCCACGGTAAGTGACCTCTTAAGGACAAGTGGAAGAGAAGGCTTTGCTCCAGTCTCTTCCTGCCTCGTCCTAGGGGTGAGAGGCAGAAGATTCTAACTCTGGGCTGCAGAGGGATCAGGGAGGAACCAGCGAGGGCGGGGTGAGGTGTTGGGTTCAGGAGAAGCCGGGTCAGGATCTCTTGGAGTTCACCTTTAAGTGACTTCTGGCCCTCCAGGGGCCCCTTTGCTGCTCTCCCTCCTCCCCCATGGAAGAGGCTCCAGGAAGCCACTCACCCCTTAGCCTTCTCCTTTTAAGTTCCAGAAATCCCCGAGCACCCAGGCTAGGGAGACGCTTGAAAGTCAGGGGGCTGGCAAAGTGAGAGTCTATGTCAGTCCTAAAGGCCCTCACTCTCCTTCGGAGCCCTAACGTTTACTTAGAAAGTGGCTGGGACCAGAATGGAGACTCACCGGGCCAGCCTAGCCCCTGTGTGGGGGCGAAGCGGGCAGGGGACAGCCCAGGGGAGCAGGCAGACGGCTGGGTCTTGCTCTGAAAGGGCTTCGGTGAGCCTCGAAATGCCTTCCCAAGGAGACGGAATCGTTAATTCTTCCCCAATGAGGCAGACGTCGGTGCCTAGGGTGACGCCACAGATGCCCGCTGTGCCTGCAATTATCACAGGCCCTGGGGGGTGGGGGGAGCCTGCTCGGCACAAACAGCGCTAGCTAGGGCCTCTCTACTGGGGCCCCTGGGTCTGGACTTCTCTGTGGGATCTTTGGGACAGAGGTTCCGGCAAGTTCCTTGGCTGGGGCGGAAAGGAAGCCTGCATGCAGGGATGAGGATGTTTGCAGAGGTGAGGCTGGCAAGCTTGCAAAAACCCAGCTCCTTCCCAGTCTTACGACTCCATACCGGGACATGCAGTCAACTGGGCCAGGTGGTTGAGGCCACCCGGAACCAGAAAAAGGCTGTGGGGGAGAGGAGCTACCGGCGGGTAGGGCCTCTGCGACAGAAAATACGGACTGGATTCTAGTCCCCGAACGGAATGGAAGGGAACGAAGCCAGGTCTGCTGGGATGAGCAGAAAACTGAGTTTATGACTCAGATAGCTGAATCTTCCAGCCACTCCCTTATCCATCCTCCGGGCTGGGAGGGTAGACTTAGGCAAAAATGTGCCTCTGGAGCATGAGGGACTGTTCGTAAGCGGGGGGGGGGGGGGGGGGGGGGGGGGGGGGGGGGGGGGGGGGGGGGGGGGGTGCCTGCGCCCGAGCCCTGTGCCAATGTTCTCCTGGGCCAAATCTCCATCTTTCCCGGTTGAGCTGGAACTCGGAAATATTCTTCCCACCCTCTCTGTGGCGAGGCATGTGTTATCTCAAGGGAGAGGAAGTAGACAGAACTTGTGACAGCTGGAAGAGACCTTACAAAGTCTCTAGTTCCACCCTCTCTTTTCATACCAAGGACACTGAAGACCAGAGGGGGCAACTAACTCGCCTAGCGTCACACAGCAGTGGGGAAGGCTGGCAACCTGATACTGGTCCAATGCTTGCTCTTTACTCAGCACTTCACCCCTCTGCCCTGGGGGATTAAAGAGTGAATACCCCGTCCCCTTCTCCTCCCCAGCAGGTCTGGACCCCTCTCCATCATGGACCCCTGTACTCTGCCGACTACACAGCCACAAGAGGTTAAACTGGATCCTTCAAGCTCTACAGGATGGCCCAAAGGTCATCTCAAAGGTCATGCCAACCAGTCCCCTGCCCTTAGGTACAACACCAGCCTACTCATGTTCACACACACCTATCATTGAGGTCAAAGATGCAAAACACCACCGGAGCTCCCCACCTTGGAGTATCCACCCCTCCACCCCCCACCTCCCACGCGGTCCCCCGCCGCCTTCACACTCTGGGAGGTTTTCTTTTGTATCTAACCTCTATTCCTCCCACTACAGCGTGGGCCTGTTTCCTTTCAAGCTGTCCTGGGCAAAGGTTGGGGGAAGGGTAGAAGTACATTTTCTCGTCCTCAAACCCTTCTGTTTGCCCACTTGCAGCAGAGAGGTTGAGGGCAGGGTATACGGCGGGGGGGTGTGTGGGCCCTGGGCATGCGTGAGGCATGAGGGGTGCGCTGGGGGAACAGCCGCCCAAGTGTGGGAGAAACACAATTCTGGGAATTGTCCCTCCAACCCCTCAACCCCTACAAAATCCTAAGTCTCAAGGTTAGAAGACGGTCTCTTCCGGTTTCAGAAACATCTATTCTTGGGCGCCTGGGGGGCTCAGTCAGTTAAGTGTCCGACTTCGGCTCAGGTCATGATCTTACGGTTTGTGGGTTCGAGCCCCGCGTCGGGCTCTGTGCTGACAGCCAGCTCAGAGCCTGGAGCCTGTTTCAGATTCTGTGTCTCCCCCTCTCTCTGACCCTTCCCTGTTCACGCTGTCTCTCTCTCAGAAATAAATTTAAAAAATTAAAAAAAAAAAAAAAAAGAAACATCTATCCTCTCCCCCACACCATTTATTGAGTGTTTAATAAGTATCAGGCAATGTGTTGGACATTTTCATCTACGATTTCACTTAATCTTCCCAGCAACCCCATGGTCAGAAACTAATCTGCCCCCTGGGACGGCCTCTCACTAAGACTAAATCTAACCTTGATCCCTCTGGCTCTATTTCCTCTGGCTCAGTCCTCCTTGGCAGTGGAAGGCAGCTTTGCTTCTGTCTTCAGATAGTCTCACCGTTGCTCAGTCACCCGACATTATCTTCTCCAGGTTGCCAACTTTTACCCCAGCCTTGCCCCATGTGATGGGCATTTAGGGGGGTGAGCAACGGAACCAGGACTGGGGGCTGGGACCCATGACACTGGCCTGTGCCAGACACAGAGCTCAGGCCAAGTGGCAGGGAAGGGGCCCTGGGGGCAGTCCTCATGAAAGTGCTGGGCTGACGGAGGTGGGGACAGAAGTGGGGACAGCAGACTCTCCCTGATGACGCCTATGACCCTCAGTAGGGAGCATGGGGGCTCCACCTTTGGTGTGGTAATTCGGCAGGGCCCGATATGCAATGAGCTAGCTTGCTCTCAGTGACCAGCTATCAGGTCCAAGTTGCACCCACACATACCCAGAGCCCGGGGGCCTGAGCAGAAGTGGGCAGGAATATAGGACGGAATGAGCAGTCCTGGGCTGTGGATGGGAGCTGAAGCCAGAGGAGGAACTCTTACACCTAGTGAAGCGCGTTAGCATCCAGCAGGTGCTCAGGCCCCGAGAATGGAGGAGGGAGACCCCCAAGCCAGCTTCAGTGGGGTTTCACACACCCCATGGTAGCCACAGGCAACTTTGATAAAGTCACACAGCACCCGGCTTCCCTGTTTGGACCCTTTGTAGCAGGAGTGATGAGGGTAGGGATCCCCTCTATTAGGGCTACCCCCCATTCTGCCTCGGGAATGTCTGGAACCGAAGGCCCAGACCCACCTCCCCAGGAAATGCTCAGGCCTCAGCTTCCATCCCCCAGGAGATTCTAGCAGTGAAAGCATGGACCAATGGGCAAGGGAAGTCGGAATGGTGGGTGGGACTCTGGTCCTTGTGGGTGGCACCTTCCCCCTTCAAGCAGGCACCATTAATATATGCAAAGCATATGCAAATCACCCAGAAGAGAGACACAACATCCACGGAATGTCAGAAGAGACCTTGGAGACGATCCAGCCCACGCCCCCTCATTTCACAGGTGAGGAAAGAGGCCCGCACCAGGCAGGGACTTGCTCAAGGTCACTGGGACATTTGGGTGCTGAGGAAGAATGGGAACGGGGTCTCTTTACTCAGAGTCTAGTGCTCTTTCCAGATGGTCTTGTCTTTCATAGGGGAGGTTGACAAGATGGCAAAGGGGGCACAATGGCCTCAATGGGGCTCCAGAAAGGCCTACCAGAGACCAGGGGTGTGGGGCAGGGATAGGGCCAAGGGCTTCTCGGACCCTCCCCTTCCCACCTCTGAGCCTGGAAACGGTGCGGTGGCTGTGTGCAGGGAAGAGTGGACAAGGATGGCAGCAATGTCTGGGGCCGTGTGTGTGGCTAGAGGAGCAGAGGGGCCCAAGGCCAGAGGCGCTGGTTTCCGGCAGTCAAGTAGCAGAAGACGGCAGGAGAACTGGAGTGTCTGAAGCCCAATGTCAGGGCAAGGTGCCCGCTGTGGTGCGGGGAGGGGGATGGCGCCCTCTCTACACACATACGTCTCTAAGTGCTCAGCAACCCCTTCCGCTTGGACTCTGATAACTATGGCACCTGACAGACCGTAATAGTCAACCCAGGCCTGTCCCTCCAGTGGCTGCGGCTGCCCTCCACCCCACCCCCGACTTGGCTTCTCAACCTTCCAGACAGTCCTAGAAAGCAGGACCAATGCTGGGGGGAAGAAGACAGACAGATGGGAGGGGGCAGACAGAGTGAGAAAAGGGGAGACAAGCTGGGGGGAGAGAGAGAGAGAGAGAGAGAGAGAAGTGCAGAGCAGGAGAAACTGAGGGGTAAGGAGAGGGGAGGCCAGGGGAAGGAAGGGGGGCAGACTGAGGGGCAGAGCAGGGGGGAAGAAGTGGGAGCAGTGGAGCAGAGAGGGGGCGGCTCTTGGCCTCTGGGGCTGAAGGACAAAGCTGGAGCCTGGGTATCAGGCACAGGAGCCCCATCGAGGCCGAGGCCCGAGGCTGTCTGGCAGGAGTTGGGGACCAAGCCCCTGCCCCTCTGCCCACCTCCCCAGCAATTCCAGGGGCTGCCAGGAAATCAGTCCCTCCTCCTCTGCCTCCCTCCCTCCCTCCCTCTTTCCCTCGGGGCAGCAGCCAAATCCAAAGCCTTCATCTCTGCTTTTCAGCACTGGGAATGAAAGAAGGGGAAGCGAGTGCAGCCCTCAAACCCGCTGACGGCCAGATTTTTATTATCTTTGCTCGAATGGGCCCTAGGAAGCCAACAAGGGATTCTTCAAAGAGCATCTGAGTGGCTCATTGAAGCCTGCACCTGCACCAGCCCACCCACGGCAGGCAGCCGGGGCTTGGGGGGCACAAGCTGTCCTCCACCTCCCGCCAAGTCCAGAGACCAGATTCGAGGCTGCCAGAAGCCTCACCCCCCAGCTCTCTGTGCCTACGCCGGGGCCACTTGGTCAGGAAGCCAGGCTCAAAGGCCACACCCAGGCCTGCTGGGCCTCTGAGGTAGTCTCTGTCCCTCTCTGAGCCTTGAGGACATAAGCAAAAGAAGAAATTGGATCTCCTTGCCAGGGCTGGAGGAGATAAGTGCTTGGGATTCCTCGAAAGAGAAGCTTTTATGGCAAGTCCTAGGTCTTTCTCCCGAACTCTCTGCCTGCCCAGCACCCACAGGCCCCCTGTTGTCTCCTGACTCCCCTTCCCAGGATGTCACCCAGCCACAGCTGCCCATCCATTCCAGAGCCCCAGGCCCACCACTCAGGATGATCCTGAACCCCAAACACCCCTCCCACTGTTCAAATCCTCAGCCCCAGCTCCCTGCTTTCTCCAAAGACCTGACCTGGGTGGGGGTGGGGCTCAAACAGACCCGGTACTTTCAAGAGCCCAGCCTCCTCCCTCCTAAGCTTGGGTTTTGTCAGAGAAAGCCCAGTTGGCATCGGGCAGACAGCAGCCATGCCACCCCCACCCCGCAGCTCTGACCACACCGTTGAGATCGATGCCCGCAGCCAAAGAAGGAATCAATGGTTCTAATTAAACCCTTTTTCCAGGGTGGGTCCCTGGCCAGAGAGAAAGAGAGAGCATCTGAGGCTCTGCATCCCAGCACCCAGCGCCGCACCTTGTACATCTTTAAGAAACCTGGAGCTCAGCAGGAATCAGGCTGTGAAGACCCCAGAGTCTCCCCACCCGACTCCCCCTCCCCCATTAACAAGGAGGCATGCAGAAGGCCTGGGGTGGGGGCAGGGCTCCTGATGGCTCATTCCCAGGGATCCTTCCCCTAGGAGAGTTCCCCTTTCCCCACTCAGCACTGCCTGAGGACCACAGTTGCTTCTTCCTGAACCCCAGAGCACATGGGGGACCCACGTCTCCATCCCAGCCCTGAGGGTCATCACAGAGAATCAGCCATCATGGTAAGGGCGGAAGGAACGGGGCGGGGGTAGGGGGGCACTGGACAAAGACCTTCTTGTCCCCAAGGCATAGTGGCAAGAAGCCAGGGCAAAGCCTTTGCACTCGCTGCCAATGGTGCCTGGGTGCCAGGCAATCTGGGTGGAGGGGGGGATCTTATTCTTGCAACCCCCTCCCCTTATGTCCAGAGCCCTCACCCCCAAGCCTTGCTTCTACACCAGGCCACCAGCTAAGTCTCTAGCCCAACAACTCAGCTCCCCTGGAGTCCTTCTTCCTGTGTGAATGCCAGGCCCTGACACTTGCTCACAGTGGCCCTAACACCAACCAGAACCAGCAAAACTCCCCACGCATAAACCCAAACGGCCCCCCACATATATACACACGCACAGCCACGCCAGAAAAACCACCACCATGACAGCTGCCACCAATAGTGACAGCCTCACATTTTCATAGTGACAGTCTCCATCAAATGCATCATCAATTCTTCAAAACCAGCAAGAAGGATAGGGAAGGGAAAGAGAGAAACTGAGGCACGAAGTTAGACAGCAAAGCAGTAGGCTCAAGGTCACCCAGACTAAGATATCCAGAGTCAGGAACCAGGTACCCTACCCCGCAAAGTGTTCAAACCTCACACCCAGGAACATTCAGACCCACAAGCCTAAAGTGAGCTATCCCCCACTCCCAATCTTCATCTGCTTCCCCTTCCCCCAAACCAACAGTAGCTCCAACATCTCCTGAAACGCTTCAGTCAGGTGCCTCCCCTCCCCTGGGGAAAAACACTTCCCTTAAAGTTGGGGGCTGCGGGGCCGCCTGCTTCCGTAGTGTTTGGAGAGAGGGAAAACCACCAGCCAGGGATCTCCTCCCTGAACAGTCCCTGTTCCTGCTCACCTGGCTCCCCTCGGCCCCCGGGGTCCCTCGGTCCGGCCTCCTCCCTGGGAGATCGCGCGCTGCCCTCGGCTGTCCTCTCCCACCAGGCCAGGGCAAAGCGCCGGAGGCACTGCCAGGGCTGCATGGGGAGGGGTGGGGCGGGGGGGCTAGCACCAGCAGCCGCACACGCCCCGCCGGGCCCTGCCAGCCGAGCTGCGGAGGCACCCGGCCGGCCCCCTCTGCTTCCACCAGCATCCTGCTGCCCCCACCGACAGGACTCGGAGCTGGCCCGGGAGCTTCTGACGTAGCAGGGGGGTGCGTGGGAGGGGAGGGGGGGGCTATGGCGCGTCCCTCCCCAGCCCCGCCCTCTGCCCCTCAGCCTCCAGTGGTCCCTGCCTCCTCACTCACCCCGGACGCTCTCCCCAGCTGGGGGCGCCCTCCCCTCCCCTCTGGCCTCCGCAGGGGGAGGGCTTAAGACCAAGTAGCCCCTCCCCCAGCCACTCCCTCTTATGGCCCCTCCCTACCCGCCAGCTGAGCGGGGAGCTGGTCCCCAGTTTCTGCAACTGCTGCCTAGGCTCTGAGGTCTCCAGGGCTAGGGCCTCGAGATGAGGGGGGCGGGGGGAATACAGGCTTGTATCCTGGCAACACAGCCAACCCCAGAACGCACTCATCCCCTACCTTCCCTGGGGGGCTGGCGCAAAGCGCCTACCACCACCGTCCAAGTGTGTTCACCCCATTCTGGGACCTGGGGGAAAGAGAGGCCTTCGAGGCCCCCCCCCCACCCCCCACTTCTCTGTCCCCTTCGCCTCCCCCTGCATTCTCCTCTTCCTCCACCACGGATGGACCACGCCCCTCCCCCACTCCCCTCCCCATCCATCCCCCTTCCTCTTCTCCCCACCCTTCCTCCCTCCACACGTACCCCTTTAAATTTTCACCCCTCGGGCCCCCTCCCCCGGGCATCACGAGGCCCTCCCCGCTCGGTCTCCAGCCTCGCCAATCCCTGACCCCCTCTGGTCCCAGGACTCCTGTCGCCGGGGTCCGTCTCCCAAGCCCGCACGCCGCGGTCCCCTGCCCCCCAACACCTGCGCCCCGAGCATCCCTCGCCCCACCGGCCGCCGCCTCCCCGGCCCGGCCGCCGCCCCCGCCCCCGGCCGAGGGGAAAACACACAAAGAAAACAGAAATACCTTCCACTTAAGCATGGAGGCACATTAGGGAGGAGAGAGACAGGGACATGCCTTGGGACGGAGCGTTCCCCATCGGGCGGGGGCGCGGGGGGCGGGGGCCCCGGGCCGGCCTGCCTGGCGCTCGCCCTCTCGCCGCCTCGCGGGCTCTTCGCTCGGCCCCAGCCCCGGGGCGCGGTGCCAGGCGGGCGGGCCGGGGGCGCGGGCCCCGCCGGGGTGGACCAGCTGGGAGGGCGCCGGCGGCCGGGCGTGTGGGTGCGCGCGCGCGCGGGCGTGTCACCGAGTGTGCGAGAGCGAGTGTGTGTGTATGTGTGTGTGTATGTGTGGGGGGGCGCGCGCGCGGGCCGGCGCGGGTGTGTCACTGCGGGCGGGAACGCGCGCGGCGCGGGCACCCGCGTGTGGCCGGAACGTACAAAGGGCCGCCCGGGGTGGCCGGGAGCGGAGGAGGGGAGGGGGCGCTGTGCCTCGCGGCCTCCGGCTGCGCGGCGGGATCCCGCGGCGCGCGGCCGGGCCAGGGGTGCGGGGAGCGCTCACGCTCCCCGCCCCACTTCACCTGCTTCTCTCACCCCATGCAATCCTCTCGCCTCGATGGAGACAAACACCGAAGGCTCGGAGGAGAGGGGTGCACCTCGGGGGTGGGGGGGGCCTTCTGGGTCTCCAAGCCCGGGCGCGCCTTGGGTTGGAAAAGCATTTGGGGAGGGACCGAGCAGGGAGGCAAAGGCGGAGAGGCCCGGACTCGGGGGCCACCTTCAGCCAAGGTGACCTCCGAAAGCCACAGCCGCCCGATGCGGGGAGAGTCTGGACCCTCCTTCTCCTCTACCGGGACATCCCCCTCCCCAGCTCCTTAGACGCCGCTCGGCCGCAGGGACCCAGTCCCCCGGCGCCCCCTGCTGGGCTGTCTCCCTGCCCCCAGCTCCGGTTGCGGCCCCTCCTGCAGGCATCTGCTGGAACTGCAGAGGCCCGTGCCAGGAGTGAGGGGAGTCTGCTAGTCTGTCAAGTAGGACCCCAAAGCCGGGCGTTCCAGCCCCTTCTCACACCTCGCTTGGCGATACCGCTGCCACTTCCAAGGCGACATGCAGGGCACCAGCTCTGCCCCACCCCCGCTTTACTCCCACCCCCTCCCCGTCCACCCACGCCTACCTGTTGGCTCCACAGACTTCTCCGGCTCTGACCGGCATTGACCCTGACCCTGACCCTGATCCCTCCTCCTGTCCTGGTTACTTGCTTCCTCTCTCCCTCCTGTTCTCTGTCCTGTCCCTCCTCGCCCAAGCTTCTCTTGGGGAGGGGAAGGTGGACTGAGTCCCCTGCCCCGTTTGTTTATTCCTGGCATTCCCAAAGCCAGTTTAGACAGAACAGAAAAAGGGCACGGTTCACCTCTTCACTATGGGACACCAGGCAGAGTGGAAGGCAGGCGGAGAGGCAGGAGAGAAGACCCCACCCCAAGCGGCCCAAATGACAAACCGGTTTCCCCACTTCCTGGTCTCCCTGGGTGCAACCTTAATCTAGGCTCTCCCATTTTCCTGCCCGCCCCCAGACTTGCCCCTGAGCCAGCTGCAGGCCTGGCTAGGGGCTAGTCTCAGATGCCCCTTCCCGGATTCACCTCCAGTTGCAGTAACTTAGGCGGGAGGGCTGGGGAGGGCTTCCCAGCTCCAGCAGGATAGCTCAGGAGAGCAGCCAAGAGCCGTGCCCCGGACACACCGTCTGGGAACATGACCCCAGCAGTCGGCACCCTGACTTCTCCTGTCCTGGGCCAGCTGCCTCTCCCTCTGCCAACTGGACGGTGCCCATCCTTTGGCCTCTGAGCACACAGTGGGCACTCACCCAGATCCCTGCCTGGCTGTCCGCCCAGGATGGGCACGGGAGGCAGCGGGCCCTGTGCAGGGGAGGGGGCAGTACGAGGAGGGGGGCTTCCCCCCACCTGCTTGGACACCACCTCCCGAGCCTCTCAGAGCCTGTAGGTGGGGGTGGGGGGGGACTCTAGTTTCTGTTCCTCCATTCAGGACTCTGACTCAACTATACAGACTCTGCCCTTCCTCTCCCTGTCAGGTTCTCCCTAAGACAGGGTCTCTTCCCTGCCCCACTTCGTCCCCACCTAAGGAGAAGGGAATCAGCAAGTGCTTTACTCGTATAGTCTCTAATTTAACCCTCTCAACAACCCTGCAGAAGTGGGCATGCTTGGCCCCATTTCAGAGACAAAGAGTTAAGGCTCAGAGAGGAAGGGCCACTTGCCCAATCTAAGAGCAGCAAAGCTGAAATTCAAACCCAGATCTGCCTGACTCCAGAGCTCCCAGCCTCCTTTCTGTCACACCACCACTTCTTAACCCTATAGACTGCCAGGAGCAGGGGCCAGCCTGAGTGGAGGGAAGAGATGGGCTCAGGAATGTGGCATACAGTTATGTCAAGGTGAAAGAACTGGGCATTAGCCCTGGATGATGACTGGAAAAGAGGCTCTGAATCAGCCCCCCAGAGATTGGGAACAGATCTGAAGATGTCAGCAGGACAATGCTTCCATCTTTCCCCACCCTAAGGTGACCTCCTGCGTCATGAGGAGCTCTTTCATAGAGAGAAGCTTAAATCAGATTCAGGCCATGTTTTTTTATTTGTGTAGCTCATTTTTTTTTTTTTTTAATTTTTACTTTTGGAGACACAGAGAGAGCACGCACCTGCATGAGTACGGGAGGGACAGAGAGGGGGGACAGAGGATCCGAAGCAGGTTTTGCGTGGACAGCAGTGAGCCAATGTGGGGCTCAAAGACTCGAAATCATGAACCAAGAGATCATGACCTGAGCCGACTTTGAAGTCTGATGTTCGATCAACTGAGCCACCCAGATGCCGCCCCTGTGTAGTTCACTTTTCAAAATTTTTTAAATGTTTATTTTTTTTTTGAGAGAGAGACACACACACAGAGCGTGAGCTGGGGAGGGGCAGAGAGAGAAAGGGGAAGACACAAAATCGGAAGCAGGCTCCAGGCTCTGAGCTCTCAGCACAGCGTCTGACATGGGGTTCAAACCCATGACCCGTGAGATCATGACCTGAGCTGAAGTCGCACCCCCAACCAACTGAGCCACCCAGGCACTCCTGAAGTTCACTTTTAAGACAAATCCTTGGGGAGCCTGGGTGGCTCAGTCGGTTAAGCATCTGACTTCGGCTCAGGTCATCATCTCACAGTTCGAGGGTTCGAGCCCTGCGTCAGGCTCTGTGCCGACAGCTAGCTCAGAGCCTGGAGCCTGCTTCAGATTCTGTGTCTCCCTCTCTCTCTGACCCTCCCCTGCTCACGCTGTCTCTCTCTCAGAAATAAATAAAAAACATTAAAAAAATTAAAGACAAATCCTTGACATTCCTGATCATCTGCATAGCTTCGAGTCCATTTGACCCCCTTCAACTACTTCATCCGCACCCACCCAACCCAGGGCAGCTGGGTCCCGTGGAGGGGTGAGAAAAGATACAGCTTCTGAACAGAAACAAAGACCCTGAGACCCCACAGTGAGCCAGAGGGCGGATAGCATTGACCCCATGAGATCCTCTGCCCCACCCACAGGGAAGAGAGGTGCCCCCCATCATCTCCAAAGCAGAGTCTCCTGGGGTAGGGAATAGGCTGGAGAAGCCATCACCACTGATCAGGGGCAGAGCAAGGCAGGTATTATTTCTCTAGCCGAGAGACGAGAACTGCTCCTGTAAGCTGGCACGGTGCCTGGGCACAGCCAATGTGCCAGCTGCCTCCACCTGAGATGCCTCAGGTGCCACCCCACCCCCACTCTCATTCCTCAACAGGGCACTTCCCTCTGGCCCTCCTCCCCTGCATCTCAGGCATTGCTCTCTGTCGGGAAGGGACAGCTGGCATGTTTGAGGGAGCAAAGGGCATCTTAACCACCCGCCTTGCCCCTCTCACACACTGCACCCAGCCCCCTAGCCTGGTCCTGGGAACCTACGGGAGGGAGGTTATGGGGGAGCAGGCTAGAGGTGAGAATTCTCGGCCTCCCCTTCCCCAAAGCATGATCAGAAGAGGCAGTGCACCTGGACACACATCTGGGCCGAAAGAAGGAGACGGGACCAGGGGTGGGCAGGGAGGGGCACGTGGGCCCCTAGGGAAAGGCTCAGGGTCAAAGATGCCGTGGAAATCATGGCTGCCATGTTCCAAACTGCTCACCCTGCCGCCGTGGAACCCCCCTCCCCCATCCCAGATCCTAGTGAAAACCCTCTACCAACAGGGCTATTGTCCAGCTAGGGCATTTGAGGAGCCCCCTTTGGACCATCCACATGCCATCAGGCTGGCCTGCGAGCAGTGAGGGAACTGTGATTTGGCCCTCTTCTGGAGAGAGGGCGACCAGGAGCAGTGACCTGGCATCTGGCGCAGAAGCTGTCATGGGTGGGGGAAACGTGAGGAGGAAGAGGGTCTTCCCTCTGCCCCAGGCCTGCACCCTTCCGACCACAGCCTAGCGCCAAGGGCCCCTAAATGTCACCTCTCGCATTCCAGGCCCTCCCATTCCCCCTCCCACCCTATAGGAGAGGAGTGAATAGCAGTTAAGTTTCAAAAGACTGTCCCTCAGTCCCTGTGGTCCCCCCTCTCCTGCTTCTTATTGTAATGAATGCTAATGATTCGCCATAATTGATGCCCTCATTAGCACATCAAACCCACTTTCAGAAGAATGGAGAGGGAATGTGGGAGGGGGGTTCTCTGGAGTCCTGACTACAGCCACCTCCAGCCAAAGATTAGAGCCTAGATGTCCATCTGATTGGCAGTTTTCTGAGCACAGGTCTCTGTCTTCCCTGTCAGAGGGCAGACAAGGGTTCTATCTCTGCCATCAGACTGGAGCACTGAGGCTCCCTCATTAACTAGGGTTCCCCCTCAGGGTCGGGCAGTGGTTCTTACACTAAAGTGAGGCTCAGAGTCCCCGGAGGGCTTGTCAGATGGGCTGCTGGGGCCCACCCCTGAAGTTTACGATTCAGTGAATTTGAGGGAGGGCCTGGGAATTTGCATTTCTTTTTTTTTTTTAATGCTTATTTATTTTTGAAGGAGAGAGAGACAGAGCGTGAGGGGTTGGGGGGCAGAGAAGGAGAGGGAGACACAGAATCCAAAGCAAGCTCCAGGCTCGAAGCTGTCAGCACAGAGCCCGATGCGGGGCTCGAACCCAGGAGCCATGGGATCATGACCTCAGCCGAAGTCAGCCACTTAACTGACTGAGCCACCCAGGTGCCCCTGAGAATTTGCATTTCTAACAAATGTCCAAGAGATGTTGGTTTGCCCCCTCCCCATTTGAGAACCATTGGGAGGGGGGAGGGGACTATCTTCTTGTTTTCCAGCTTAGGGCTTTGCCTGCTACTGCGGCTTAACTGGCAGGTCTGTACAGGGCCTGGCACACAGAGGGTGTCCAGAGCTTTGTGGCATGGATGACTGTGCTTCTTCTCTCGAACCACCACCAAGGCCAATTCCTGCCACATAAGCGCACCTAGAGACTCCTTTTTCCCCAGACCTTGACCTCCGATACCAAGGGACAGAGATGACCAGAAGTGAATC
This sequence comes from Hyaena hyaena, assembly GCF_003009895.1. Classification (NCBI taxonomy): domain Eukaryota; kingdom Metazoa; phylum Chordata; class Mammalia; order Carnivora; family Hyaenidae; genus Hyaena; species Hyaena hyaena. Next base: position 1,636,544 of record NW_024080661.1, on the reverse strand, counting down.
TCTTGATCCTCACCTGCATACCACCATGCTCTGTAACACTGATGTCAGTGGGTCCCCAGTCCTGGAGGAGGAAGGAATAAAGATGAAGGAGAGACTTCCCAGCGCTCCATCTCACTTCAGGGAGACTTACCAGAGTCGAAGTGGAGAGAAGCGCTCATAGATACAGTCCATGGGCATGAACAAGCCTGCATCTCCCCACCGCGTTCCTTCCTGCTCAGTCCCCAAGGCATAAGAATTGCAGGGTTAGGGGGCGGGGATAAGATTGGAGCAGGAATGGAAGATGGAAGAGGAGCGTGGACAGAAGTGGGACGAAGAGAAAATGACAGACAAAAACAGAGGAGAACAGGAGAGACGAGGGGAGGTGGAAGAGAGAGAGGCTGAGGGAGGTGAGAAACTCAGAAAAAGTAAAGGGAAGAGAAAAGTAAGATGAAGAGAAGAGACCAGAGCAGGAAGAGGAGGAAGAGGAGGAAGAGAAAGAGGAAGGCAGTCTGTATCTATCCTTGAAAGGACATATTTCGACCCACAGGGCCCAAGTGGACCACAAGCCCAACTCTTGCAGGACTACACCCAGCGTGGCTTTGAGGCTTTAGATTTCACCATCTGACCTACATGCCTTGGTTGAAAGGGAAAGACACCCTCCCACGCCCCCACTCCAGCCAGCAGCCTCCCAGACCTGCCAACCAGCCTTATAAGCCTATGGTGGGCGGTGGGGGACATAAGCTGGGATCACGCTGACCTCGTTTACCCATGCCAGCACCTGGAAACCATCTCCCTGCTTTCCAAGGTTATAGCAATCACCTGTGTCATAATGAAAGTAGGCGGAACCCTCTCACACGTTGCTGGTGGGAATGAAAAATCAACCGGCAACTATGGAAAACAGTTCGGCAGTTCCTCAAAAAGTTAAACACAGCACCACCACACGACCCAACAGCCTCACTGCCCTTCGCCAGATGAATGGCTAAACGATTTGTGATCTATTCATACAACGGAATATTATCCGTCCCTAGAAAGGAATGAGGTGCTGATACCCGCTTCAACGTGGATGAACCCTGAACACGAGCTAAGGGAAAGAAGCCAGACACAAATGGTCACATATTGTATGATTCTGTTTATGTGAAATATACAGGGTAGGCAAGCCCATAGAGATTTGCTGAGGAGGAGGAGGAGGAGGAGGAGGAGGAGGAGGAGGAGGAGGAGGAGGAGGAGTGTATGGAGAGCAATTGCTTAATGAGTATGTTTCCAAACTCAGTGGAGATGATGGTTGTGCAACATGCCGAATGCACTAAATGCTACCAAGTTGTTCACTTTTAACTTTATGTCTATGAATTCCACCTCAAAAAAAAAAAAAAAGTAATAATGGAAGTAGGAGTCTTCCATGGGGTTTGTTCAATCCATCCATCCGTAGGGTCTACCTTTGTTGGAATAGGAGCTTGTATCCACATGAGTCTTGGCCTTTCCTGATGCCCTGGGGCCCCGTGCATCTGCTCTGAAAACTCAGAAGCTGCTCACAGGACCCCAGGATGCTGTTTTCTGGACCCAGACTGAATCCCCGAAGCCTCCTCCTCTGCGTGGCTCCCACCCCAAGAGAGGTTCCCTTTCAGGATCTTGCTTCCCCAGCAGGCAGCATGGTCTCATGGTTGGGTGCTGAGGAGCTAGCTCCCCATCTTCAGCGAACATGCCTTGCACCCCAGCAGCAGACTCACCCCTCCCTGATCCAAACGGGCGCCCTGCTCTCTGGAGCCTCTTCCAGTCTTCTCTCTACTGCTAGGCCCCAGACGGGCTGCTCTGGGTGCTGTGAGTGGGGGTGGAGGGTTCCCAGGATGAATCAGGCACATTTCCTGCCCCACTAGAGCTTTCCGCTCAAAGACCTCCAGTAACAACTCCCTACACAAGGGATTGGGTCCCTTGAGGACCCTTAACCCTTCGAGGTCCTGACAAAAGTTCTGTGGCCTCTCCCTCGATAAATGAACATACACGCCCATCCACCAAAAAAAAAAAAAAAAAAAAAAAAAATCTGTGAGTCTCCCTGATCTCTGCAGCCCCTCCCAAGACCCCTAGGGCAGGGTACTCAAAGTGTGGTCCACAGACCAGTGCGGCCACCGGTTCACAAGTGGAGTGCAGAAATAGAGAATAAGTGTTGAGAAATCTTTACAGGGATTTGACATTGTCACAACATCTTAGCACATGATCATTTTCACTGCATTTATTTATTTTTAATTTATTTTTAATTTTTTAAATGTTTATTTTTGAGAGAGAGAGAGACAGAGTGTGAGCAAGGGAGGAGCAGAGAGAGAGGGCGACACAGAATCTGAAGCAGGCCCCAGGCTCCGAGCTGTCAGTACAGAGCCCGATGTGGGGCTTGAACTCATGAATTTTGAGATCATGACCTAGCCGAAGTCGGTCGCCTAGCTGAGCCACTCAGGCACCTCATTTTTAGTTTTTTTTTTTAATATTTATTTTTGAGAGAAAGAGAGAGACAGAGCCTGAATGGAGGAGGGGCAGAGAGAAGGAGACACAGAATCCGAAGCAGGCTCCAGGCTCTGAGCTAGCTATCAGCAAAGCACCTGATGCGGGACTCGAACCCACAAACCATGAGATGATGACCTGAGCCGAAGTCGGACGCTTAACTAACTGAACCACCCAGGCGCCCATGCTTCCCTATATTTTTTTAAATGTGAGTTCACAGTCTATTGGAAATTGAACAACAATAAAAAGGTCTTTCACCCTCAGAGAGTTTAAGAAACTCCACTGCCCTAAGGATCCATTCGCCTCAGGGGAGAATGCCTGATATACTCAATAAATGTCTTAGCCTGGCATTCAAGGCCCTCCAAGATCTGTCCCCTAAATCTTTCCAGCCTTATCTCTGGCTACCTCCTGCAATACCACGCACACACAGACACACACACACACACACACACACACACACACACACGTGCTTGTGTGTGTGCGTTCGTGCTCTGTATCTTCCCTTCACACACCATTCTTTGCCCATCCTGTTCCCCACCACAGGGTGATCTTTCCTTCTTTCCTTCTTCTGCACCTGTTGACACCTGAGTCCCAATTCTAGACCTGGCTCAAATTCCATTTTCTCAGTGTAAATAAAGCCTTCCCCACCCTTGCGATCCTCACGTGCAAACCCATTCTAGTGGCTTTCATAACACCCACTTAGCTTCGCGGGCAGAGCTTGGGTCCTCTCAGTCTCTTCTGTCTCCTCCACCCTCCAGAGGGTCCGCGCTGCGTGGATTCTAGGAATCCTACTATCCCGATCCTCAGGGGCCTCTCCAGTGGCTGCTCCCCCATGTCCACCTCTTCCATGCCGGCCTTCTGAGCTTTGGGCTCCATCCCAAGATAGGGCCCAGGACTCCATACCAGCCCCTGCCCCCCCCCCCCCCCCCACTGGCTTTATCCTCCTTCTCCAGGGGGCTCTGATCATAACAATAACCACCAGGGACCAAAAAATAGTGACATATAAGATTTCCAGGCCTGGAAAAAAGTTAATCTGACTGATGTTTTGAATAGGAAGTCCTATTTGCAAGCGATACAAAATTCAAAAGGTGCTAAAGGGGATAGAGTTGAAAGCTAGGTTCCCCACTGCGGCCTCTGGCGCCAGCTACCCAGGTCCCATACCAGAGGCAAGCAGCACTCCCAGTTTCTTTGGCTTTTCGGGGCTTGCACATGTGCTCCCCAGCATTTCCTCTGTGTTCTCTCACCCACACAGCAGCAGGGGACACACATTCAACAATATAAACTGCACGTTGTTCTATACCAGCTCATATAAAGGTGCTCTATTGGGGCGCCTGGCTGGGTCCATCGATAGAGCATGCTGACTCTTGATCTCCGGGTTGTAAGTTTGAGCCCCATGTTGGGTATAGAGATTACTTTAAAAATGACACCTATAATGAAATAAAATAAAGGTGCCCTGTTGATGGCTATTTAAGCCATGTCTAGTGCAAGAGATAGATCCTGGTAATTACTTCACACAATGGGAGCATATCTGTAGAATAAATTCCTAGAAGCGGAATAACTGGAAAGGATATGTGCATAATAAGTGTTTTAAATACGAGCCATTATTTCTGTTTTTGCTCTGTTTTGTAGATCCATCGCAACCAATCTTTCCCAATTCGGCCACTTATTTCTCTAGTTGTGTGCAAGCTGGGGAAACTGAGGCAGTTTCTCCCCACACACACACACACCCACAGAATCCCAAATTGGGCAAGGCACCTGAAAGGAGAAAGAAATCCAGCCCCATCAGACTTAGGAAATGTCCCAAGGACCCTGCCCACAGCGAGAAACAGAGAGAAGGATGATGTGTCCAACGTGAAAAGCAGGAACGGAAACAAGCATCACTTTTTGTGAAGGAGGGAACCAGCCAGATCCTTCCAGGGGTTCCGTGTCAGCCGGAGAGACCCAGATCAGCTCTGAGTGTGAACTTCCTGCCGGTTTCAAGGGGGGTGAGGAGGGCCTGGCACCAGGCAGGACTGTGGGTGACTCCCTACTCAGAGAGCATTAAACCAGGATTAAGGGTGGTGGCCCGGCTAGGCCTGCTGGGAGGCAGAGGGCTGGAGCAGGTGACCACATAAGCTGCCGTGCAAGGGCACAGCCCACCAAGGTGAGCAGCCCGGAAACTGGGTAAATAAGGCACGGGGTCCAAAACTTTACAGCCATCGGGGCAATTCCGGAATCAAGCCTCCAAGGAGGGCAGAGCAAGGAGCAGATCGTGAGGAACCCATTTTGCAGATGAGAAAACCAAAGCCCAGAGAAGTGAAGACACTTGCCCAAGGCTTCACAAGTGACACAGGACTTGAACCCAAGCCTTCAGCCCCCAAATCCAATGACATGGCCTTTCTGGGGCGGGAGGATTCCCAAGATAGGACCCGGTCTTGGTTCTTTCGCCGACTTCCCCTAGGCCCCTCACACCCCACGCCACCCTCCCCACCAACATCTGAACCCCACAGCTGCCGAGCAGGGCGGGGACTGCTGGGTGAGGCTGCAAATCCCTCTCCTGTCTAACAACTGAGCTGAGAGAGGACGACAGAGGTGGGAAGAGGTCCCAAACTCCCGTCTCACGTGTCCCCGCCCGTCTCAGTCCCAGAGTCTCTCGTGATAGGAAAGTAGGCCAGTTTGGAATATGTCACGGATATTTTCGACATCCCCATCTGTACTAGAGCTTTGCATACAGCCAAGTGGGGTGGAGCCGGAACCTCCGTGCCGGATGAGGGGCACACCTGCTACCTCTGGGGCCCAGAGCCCAGATGGGGGCTGGGAACATTGGCACAGGGGACCCTGAAGGGCACTCACTGAGCACGTGTCCAGAAGCCTGGACAGGGTGGGATATGACACCAGCCGTAGCTGCCCTCTTCCCAGAGGTGCACAGCAGAACAGCTGTGAGCTGTGGACGCTACCCCACTGCCCCGGGAGCGTGTGCCTGGCTAGCCTGGGGGCGGAGCACTGAGGAGGGAGCATTAGTCCAGCAGGGAAAGGAGCCTGGGGAAGCTTTAGAGGGGAGACTGATATTTGAGTTGGGCCTTGAAAAGGGAGCAAAATTTTTGCTGGGGCAGAGGGTGTTCCCAGCCAAGGGGTCTGCTTGGGGCGTGCTGCAGCCACTGTGGCTGGGAGGTGGAGGGCTGACCAGGGGAGGGGCAGCAAGAGAGACTGGGCAGGGCGGGGGGGGGGGGGCAGGGGGCGGTGCCAGCATTGGAGAAGCAGTGTTATGGTGAATGCCCAGCTAGGAAGGTTGGGGGACGCCTGCAGATGCCCATGGAGGCTTTTAACTTCCATGGTTGAGAAAGAACATGTCGCTGTGGGCAGGGACAAATCACCCTGGGAAGGGCAGAGGTGTGGGGGATGAGTGAGAGTTCTCTTTGAACCACCAGCCACCGTGACCAAGATATTCTCCGGTTTGATGGTAGGGACACCTATCCTGGCTGGGGGAGGGGAAACCAACCTGAGAAATGAGTTCCCTGCAGAAGTTACAGATCCGCTTTCTCCCGGAAAGGCTGGCGGAAGAGACACCTGGACGCCGAGTTTACTAATCACCTACTATGGGCACTTTGCAACATGTCCTCATGAACGCTTTCAGCGAGCCCAAGGGGTAGGCGTGCTTTGCACCTTTTTATTAATATGGAAACTGAAGTCTGGGTTTTAGGAGTAAAGAGACAAAGGAAAGCCTAAGTCCCTTCCCTAAGGTCCCACAGTTTGTAAGCGCGATAAGAATCCAGGTCTGTCTGTCCCCAGAGCCCATCCCCTTCGTCTCTCACCACCTCCCAGAAAAAAGCCAAGGGTCCCTCTTAAAGAAATGACTCAGGCTCAAACCTTCACCCCTCCTCTCTCAGTCTCCACCCTGGACCAGGCCCCACTGCAAGCCCATGAGATAGCCACTCTCAGATCAGAAAACGGAGGCTCGGAGAAGTTAAATGATTCTCCAAGGGCACCCCACCCCCTCTCTCTGCCCCTCCTCCCCTTCAAAAATAAATATCGGAAAAAAGAAAGAAAGAAACCAGCTTCTGCTCTCCCAGACTAGAGTTAAGAGGAGAATGGACTATAGGCACAGGGGAAGTGTTCCGTGGTCACATCCACTAAGCCATACCTCCAGGCTGCAGGAGCTTGAGCAAGGCATCGATGCTGTCTGCATCTGGAAGAACATGAAAAACAGAGGGGAGCTGCTTCGCGGAGTAGCCCACCGTGTATTAAGTCACTGCCAACCTCCCAGGTGCATGGCTCTGCTCCAACCCCCATGACACCAGTGAGGCCCCTTCCTCCCCTGCTCATGGGGGCTGGTGACAGATGCACACTTTGCTTCCTGTTCCCTCTCTTCCCAGGACCTACGGCCTCTGCTCCTTGTTCCGTTGCAGACTGCTGGCTGCCTAGCCTCCCGCCCTGGTCCGGCCCTGGATCTGATGCAAGAATCTGGGGGGTGATGAGAGGTTGAGGTTCAGGGTTGAACTTGAGGTTCAAGTTGCTTATGTAGCGCTGAGGAGGAGGGGCCCAGCTCTTCAATTCCTAGAGGATGGACAGATTTGTCTGTCAGGGGTGCGTGGGCTGCTGGCCAAAATGAGGGAGCTCCTCACAGAGGGACAGGAAAATCAGAGTCTAACCCTAAGAATACAAAATAATGATAGCAGGGGTGCCTGAGTGGCTCAGTCGGTTAAGCATCCACCTTCGGCTCAGATCATGATCTCACGGTCGTGGCTTCGAGCCCCGCGTCGGGCTCTGTACTAACAGCTCAGAGCCTGGAGCCTGTTTCAGATTCTGTATCTCCTTCTTTCTCTGACCCTCCCCTGCTCATGCTGTCTCTCTCTCTCTCAGAAATAAATAAGACATTTTTAAAAATTCAAAATAATGATAGTTGGAGCCACTCTTAAGCACTTAGGATATTATTTTATTCAATTTAATCCTCTGTGTGTATAAAATCCCGTTTCATTTTATTTTTTTAAGTTTATTTATTTGTTTTGAGAGAGGGAGAACAGGGAAAGGGCAGAAAGAGAGGGAGAGGGAGGATCTCAAGCAGGCTCTGCTCTGTCAGCACAGAGCCCAACGCGGGGCTCAAACTCATGAGCCGTGATATCAGAACCTGAGATGAAACCAAGAGTCGGATGTTTAACCAACAGAGACACCCAGGCTCAATCTGAAATCCCATTTTAGATTTGATAAAACTGAGGCTCAGAAAAGCAAAATGACTTGCCCAAGGAATCCAAATCCGCCGCTCTTCTCTACCTCCAGGCCCCGGGCCACACTGTGCCCTCCAGTCACGGGGCTGCAAGCCAGGGCTGAACTCCAATCCCCACGTGTAACCAGAGGTAGAGGAGCTAGCCCAAAATCTGGGGGAAAGACTCTTGCACCTCCCCTGGGTCCTTGCTGCTTTTGTGACCCCTTCTTGGGGCAGTACCAAAGGGTCAGGAGATGGAGTCAGGTCCTTCCTAGCTCCCCATTGCTGCTTCCAGAACATCACTCTGTCACTTTCTTTCTTTCTTTTTAATTTTTTAAATGTTTATTTTTGAGAGACAGGGAGACAGAGCACACGTGGGGGAGGGGCAGAGAGAGAGGGAGATACAGAATCAGAACCAGGCTCCAGGCTCTGAGCTGTCAGCACAGAGCCTGCCGCAGGGCTCGAACTCACGGAACTGTGAGATCATGACCTGAGCCGAAGTCGGTCGCTTAACTGACTGAGCCACCCAGGTGCCTCTCTCTTACCCTCTCGCAAAAGCCCCTGCTCCATCCACCTGTGCCACTCTCCCTCATGACTGTTGTCCACTGACCTCCCAGCCCTGCTTCTCATTTCACATCCCAGTTCCTAATGCACCTTGGGTAACTCTAAAAGTCCCAGCATCTCCATTCTACAGCCTGCATATGCCAACTCATGTTCTTTGCCTACACCCTGTTCCCATCCTGGACACTGTCACCACCAATAAGTGCTCCCATTATCCTTTCTGAACTCACCTTCTCTCCATTGGTTCAACTATCCCTCAGACAACTGTTCTTCAGTCCCCAGTCAACGGACCCTGAGATGTCTTTCCTACCTGTCAGCCTCCTTCTGTCTTCATTCTCTTCCCTTTTGCAGCCCAGAGTCTCTGCTTTATCAGATCATCTTAACTTCTTACCCTCTGTCTTTTGTGGTTACACTTGCCTGGCAAAACCTAACATTGTACCTCTGATTCAAGAAGGCTACTTTAGCACATCTGTTTACCACTCCATCCTCAAAACCCCCTTTTAAATGACAGAGGAAAAATATACTAGAGTTTTAAAGCATATTAGATTATACTGATGGCATCTACAGCCATACTACCCTGAATGTGCCTGATCTCATCTGATCTGAGAAGCTAAGCTGGGTCAGCCCTGGTTAGTACTTGGATGGGAGATTATACTGATGGCAAAATCCAACAGAGAAGAGGAAGCCATGATACGATAGCGGGAATCACTCAAAGTGTGAATGTTGTAGAAGAACCCTAAATTTCCTGCTAATGTCAGAAACAGGGCAAGTATGTCACTCTCATCATCCCTATTCAACATCGTACTGAGGTTCTGGCCAGTGCATGAAGGCAAAGGTAAATGGGCATCCAGAATTGAAGAAGTAAATCTGTCTTTATTCCAAGATGGCATGGATTTCCATGTGGAAAATTGGATGGAATCTAAAAAAATAACTATTAGAACTAATGTGTGTGTTTAGCAAGATTATAAGATCAATATATAAAATCAATTCTATTTCTATATACTAGAAATGAACAACTAGAAATTGACATTTAAAAAAAATAATGCCATGTACAGTAGCATCGAAAAATATGAACTACTTAAGGGCACCTGGGAGGCTCGGTAGGTTAAGCATCTGACTCTTGATTTTGGCTCAGGTCATGATCTCACGGCTCACGAGGGTCTGCTTGGGATTCTCTCTCTCCCTCTCTCTCTCTGCCCTTCCCCTGCTCACACGTACATTCTCTCTCTCTATTTCTCAAAATAGGTAAACTTAAAAAGAATGAATTACTCAGGGAAAACACTGACAAAGGATGTATAAGACCTGTACACTGGAAATTACAAAACATTGCTGAGAGGCCTCAGTAAATGAGGAGGTATACTACGCTCATGGATCAGAAGATTCAATACGGTCAAGATCAGTTCTCTCCAAACTGATCTATAAATTCAACACAATCCCAGTCAAATTCCCAGCAGCTTTTTTTGGTAGAAATTGAATAGTTAATTCTAAAATTCTTGTGGAAATGTAGTGGACTTAGAAGAACCAAAATAACTTTGCAAAACAAGGTGGGGGCAGGTAGTTGGAAGACCCTAGCCCTTGGCTAGTAGCACTGAGGCCACAAATGGCTGGAGTTACTGCAAAAGACGTCAACCTGCAGGGTTTCTTCAGAGCTACAGCAGCCTTTCTCAAAAAGTTTGGGAAGCTGAAGGTTCCTAAATGGGCAGACACCATCAAGCTGCCCGAGCATAAAGAGCTTGCTCCTTATGATGAGAACTGGTTCCACACATAAAAACTTCCATAGAATATCTCTCGGGCTGCACCAGGTTGGCTCCATGACCAAGATCTATGGGGGACATCAGAGAAACAGCATCATGCCCACCCCACTTCAGCCAAGGCTCCAAAAATGTGGCCCACAGTATCCTCCAAGACCTGGAGAGGCTGAAATGGTGGACAAGGACCAAGATGGGGACCACAAACTAGCACCTCAGGGATAAAGAGATCTGGGAAGAATCTTCAGATAGTTGGCAACTGCCAACAAGAAGCATTAGAACAGGGTCACCTGGGTGGCTCGCTCGGTTAAGCAACTGACTCTTGATTTCAGCTCAGGTCATGATCTCTCATGGTTTGTGGGATCAAGCCCCTTGTCGGGCTCTCATCTGAGGGCATGAAGCCTGCTTGGGATCCTCTCTCTTCTCTCTCTCTGCCTCTCCCCCTGCTCATGATCTCTCTCTCTCTCTCTCTCAAAATAAATAAACATTAAAAAAGAAGAAGCATTAGAACAAACGCTGGGTTAGTAAGTTGCTTTGTCTGTGGAAGAAAAAAACCAACAAGTTGAAGGACTTACACTACTTAATTTCAAGATGATTAAAAGGCTAAGTCAATGAAGATAGTGTGCTGTTGGCATCAAGATAGACAAACCACGGGCACCTGGTGGTGGCTCAGGCAGTTAAGTGTCCAACTTCGGCTCAGGTCATCCATCTCATGGTTCGTGAGTTTGAATCCCACGTCGGTCTCTGTGCTGACAGCTCAGAGCCTGGAGCCTGCTTCAGATTCTGTGTCTCCCTCTCTCTCTGCCCCTCCCTTATTCACACTCTGTCTCTCTCTCTCAAAAAAAAAAAAAAAAAAGCATTAAAAAATTTTAAGAATAGACGAACCAAGGGAAGAGAATAGAAAGTCTAGAAATAGACCTATGCATATACGGTCATTGATTTTCAACAAAGATGCAAAGGCAGTCTAGTGGGAAAAGGATAGTTTTTTCAACAAATGTCCTGGAGGAAATGAATATCTATGTTCCAAATAAAATAAAATAACTCACACCACTATACAAAAATTAACACAAAGTGGATCCTAAGCCTAAACAGAAGCCTAAAAGTGTAACATTTCTAAAATAAAACATATAGGAGAAAATCTTTGTGATCTTGGGCTAGGCAAAGATTTCTGAGATAACAACACCATAAAAAAATGGAAAAATTGGACTTCATCAGTACTAAGGATTTTTGCTGTGTAAAAGATATTGTTAAAAGAACAAAAAGAAAAGCTACAGAGTGGGAGAGAATATTGCAAAGCGTATATGTCATAAAAGACTTTTACCCAAGGGCGCCTGGGTGGCTCAGTCAGTTGAGCATCCGACTTCAGCTCACGCTGCTGCTCACGCTCTCTCTCTCTCTCTCTCTCTCTCTCTCAGAAATAAATAAAACATTTTTTAAAAGTTTAAAGGGGCTCCTGGGTGGCTCAGTCGGTTAAGCGTCTGACTTTGGCTCAGGTCATGATCTCACAGTTCGTGGGTTCGAGTCCCACATCGAGCTCTGTGCTGACAGCTAGCTCAGAGCCTGGAGCCTGTTTCAGATTCTGTGTCTCCCTCTCTCTCTGCCCCTCCCTTGTTCACTCTCTCTCTCTCTCTCTCTCAGAAATAAATAAAACATTTAAAAAAAAAGTTTAAGGAAAAAAAAAGGTTTTTACCCAGAATATACAAAGAACTCTCAAAACTCAGTAAGAAAACAAACCACCCATTTTTTTAAATGGGCAAAAGATTTGAACTGACAGTTCAATAAAGGAGGCATAGACAAGGTAAATAAGCATAAGGGAAGATGCTTATTAGCAGGCATTAGGGAAATGCAACTTAAAACTACAATGAGGGGCTCCTGGGTGGCTCAGTTGGTTAAGCATCTGGTTCTTGATTTTGGCTCAGGTCATGATCTCATAGTTCGTGGGTTTGAGCCACACATCGGGCTCTGTGCTGACAGCACAGAATTGGAAGCAGGTTCCAGGCTCCGAGCCGTCAGCATAGAGCCCTACGTGGGACTCAAACTCTTGAGCAGTGAGATCATGACCTAAGCTGAAGTCAGATGGTTAACTGACTGAGCCACCTAGGTGCCCCTGGAAATCAGTATCTTAAAATGTTAAAGACATTACCCTGTGACCAGCTACTCCACTTCACAAATTATTTACCCAAGAGAAATGAAAGCATATAATCATACAAAGACTTGTATGTAAATGTCCATAACAGCTTTATTTGTAATAGCTAAGAACTGGAAACCCAAATGTCCATTGATAAGTGAATGAATAGGAGTCCCTGGCTGGCTTAGTTGGTGGGGCATGCAACTCTTGATCTCGGGGTTGTGAGTTCAAGCCCCACATTGGGTGTAGAAATACATAAATAATAAACAAACAAACAAACAAACTTTATTTTTTTAAGTGAATACGTAAACAAATTAGAACATGTTCATACAAAGGAATACTATCCAGTCATAAAAAGCAGTGAACAATTGGATACACATAATAACAGAGATGAATCTCAAAATGCCAATTATGCTAAGTGAAAGAAGACAGACAAAAAAAGAGTATATATACACGGTATGATTCCACAAAGATATAAAATCTAGAAAATGCAAAGTAACTGATCTATAGTGACAGATAAACATATCATTGATTGCTTAGAGATGAGAGGAGAGGAAGGGAGGGGTGGGAGTAAGAGATTAAAAAGGGACACAGGGAGGGGCGTCTGGGTGGTTCAGTCAGTTAAGCATCCAACTTCAGCTCAGGTCGTGATCTCACAGTTCATGCGTTCAAGCCCCATGTCGGACTCTTTGCTGTCAGCACAGAGCCTGCTTTGGATCCTCTGTCCCACCCCTGTCTCTGCCCCTCCCCTGCTGGCTCTCCAAATAAATAAACATTTTTTAAAGAGGTGATGGATATGCTCATTATTTTGACTTAGTGATGGTTTCATAGGTGTGCTCGTATGTGAAAACTTTAATAAATGGTGCTTTTTAAATATGTGTACTTTATTGTATTGTCAATTACCCTTCAATAGAGCTATAAAAAGGTAAATAAAAAGAAACAATAATCAAATAAAACAATGGAGTTAATCTGGAAAAATAAGGTATAGATATCGGGAAAAAGCAAAACCATGTCTACATGCAGATTATATTATTATCTACTTAGAAAAGTCAGGGATTCCACTGAAGCCTTATAAATCTTATCAGCAAGTTCAGTTAAATGGCTAGTTAAAAGAAAAATATAGAAAAATCTATAGTTTTCTTTTTTACCCATGAAAACCAATTTTAAAATGTTTTTTGAAATGATTTTATTCATAACATCAATTATAACTATGAAGCACATAGGAATAAATTTTGCCAGGAACATACTAGAACACCTGAATAAATGGAGAGATGTATGCCATTTTCTTACAATGGTAGAATACTTTGGTAAGGCTATCAATTTCCTCCAAATTACTCTATAAATCCAATGCAACTTGAGTTTGAAATTCTAATGGAGTTCTTTAACTGAAACTAGAAAAGATAATTTCTAAAATTCATCTGCAAGAGTAAATGAGTACCAAGAGAAAAAAATGATTTAAAAAATAAGGATAATGGGCTGATGGGAATTGCTTGCATTACCACTAATCCAAATGTACCATAAAATAGTTGGTATTATAGTAAGAATAGGATTTGTCTTCACACATAATAGATACTTCACAAACATTTGTAAAATGATCAAGCAAATCAATAAGCTAACAGATCGATAGAATAGTCCAGAAGCAATACCGAAACTCTTTGTCATATAGTGAATATTGTAATATAAAAGCTTATCGTGTGTTTCTATTAAATATGTCCTTGATGTCCATGACCATCTCAAAGTCATCATGTCCCAGATTGACTTACCCACCTTCCTTCTGTCTCTAAGCACCCCATCCCTATTCCTGCTCTTCTCCCTACTTTATGGTTCTGCACAATCACTCAAACAGGAAACATGGTCAGTCAGCCTGGATCCCTTTCTCCCCCTCACACTCTCATTCAGTTTTACCTTCTAAGATAATCTCTCAGTCTCCACCTCCCACCACAGAGGAATTTAGCACATGATAAAAACAGCATTTCAAACTAGCAAGGAAGGGACACAGTGCAGGAATAAATGGCTATCTATCTGTGGAAAAGAAATACTTAAATTAAATCCATACATAAAAGTGAATTCCAGGTGGATTAAATATCTAAGTATAAAGAGTTAAACTATGAAATGCATGAAAGAAAGGGGCATCTGGCTGGCTCAGTTGGTGGACTATGAGACTCTTGATCTCAAGATGGTGAGTTCAAGCCCCACATTAGGCATAGAGTTTACTTAAAAAAACAAACAATACAAAACAACAAAAAATGCTTGAAAGAAATATACAAGGATGCTCTTTAAATTTAAGAATGGGAAGGACTTTTATGAGACACGAAAGCCTTAAACCACAAAGAAAAACAGCAACAGATTTGATTATAGTGAAAAGCACTATAAAGTTCAAAACAGAATGCTAGGGGCGAGAGGATGGCTTAGTCACTTGAGCGCCTGCCTTAGGTTCAGGTCATGATCACTCTGTTTGAGACTCCCATCAGGCTCTCTGCTCGCAGTGTAGAGCCCAGTTTGGATCTTCTGTCCCCCACTCTCTCTGCACCTTCCCCACTCACGCTTTCTCTCTCAAAAATAAATAAACATTTAAAAAATAAAAATAAAAATGGAATACTAAATGGGGGGTATTTGTGACATTTAAGACATAGAGAAAGTTAATTACCATCCCCAATACACAAGGTACCCCTACAAATCAGTAATGAAGTTTTGGGAAACCCAATAGAAAAAAAGGGGGGGTGCAAAAGTAATGTGAAGGTAATTTATGGAGTCAACTCAAAAGGCTAATAAACATGAAAAGTTGCTCATACTCACTAGGGTCAGGAAAAATGCAAATTGAAATACTGATGAGATACCATTTTTATCCATGAAATTAGGAGGGAGATTAATACAATTGATAATGTTTAATGTTTTCATGAGTGTACATAAAACAAAACTCTAATACATTGTTGATGAGAATACAAAATGGTACAACAGTTTTGGAGGCAGTTTATCAGTACTCATCAAAATGAGCTTTGAGAAAGCTCAAACCCCACTTTTAATGGAAATCTGTTGTTTCAGCTTGCTCAACATCCATTATCATTTCTTTTAACAATAGTCCTCTCCCTACCCATGTTCTCTGGAGAACCACTCCTCTCTTACTCTCTGGCATGTGGTTTGGTAGGGCTGGCCTGCCTTCCAGCCTTGAGGCATGTGACACAGGCTTGACCAGTCAGTGTATTCCATCCTCCCTCAAGCAAATTGATTGGTGTAGGGAAGGGCGTATGCTCTAAATGAGGGTCAAATTAGAGATCACATTGTGACTTTTCCAATCTCCCAGAAGAGAAGAGCAGGTGAAATGTGTCTGGAACTTCTATGGCCATTTTGACTTCACATGGAAGAGTTGATGTGAGAATAAGCCAAAACAAAGGAAATGAAGACAAAGTCTGAGCACCTGGACCTCACTGTGCCTGAAGTCAGCTGTCCCTAAGAATTTAGTTATGTAAGTCAATAAACCCCTCCTGCCTTCTTTTTCCACTGAAGACAATTTAAATTATATTTCTGTCACTTAAAAACCAGAGCAATTCTAATATTTAATCTATCCTTAAAAATATTTACTCAACTGCTGTTGAGGTGAACATTTTTTCAGAAAATTATGTATAAATGTTATTATATTTTTTTAATTTTTTCTTTTTTAATTTTAAGTATGCTTCACACCCGATGTAGGGGTTGAACTCATGACCCTAAGATCACAAGTCGCATGCTCAGGGTGCCTGGGTGGTTCAGTTGGTGGTTAAGCGTCCAAGTCTTGACTTTGACTCAGGTCATGAGCTCACAGTTCATGAGATTGAGCCCCGCATCCGGCTCCATGTACAGAGCCTGCTTGGGATTCTCTCTCTCCCTTTCTCTCTCTGCCCCTCCTCTGCTCATATTCTCTCTTAAAATAAATAAATAAACATTTAAAAGAAAGAGTCACATGTTCTACTGACTGAGCCAGCCAGGTGCCCTTATTCTGTTTTTAATTTTAAAATATATGTCTATGTATATAAAAAGGTCTGGAAAGACACACACACACATACACACACACACACACACACACACACACACACACACAAACTGTCTTAATCCCTAAGGGACTGGCAATGGAGATGAAATGGAATGCAGTTTTGGGGCGCCTGGGTGGCTTAGTTGGTTAAGCGTCCGACTTTCACTTAGGTCATGATCTTGCGGTTCGTGGGTTCGAGCCCTGCGTCGGTCTCTGTGCTGACTGCCAGCTCAGAGCCTGGAGCCTGTTTCAGTCTGTGACTCCCTCTCTCTCTGACCCTCCCCTGCTCACGCTGTCTCTCTCTCCTAGAAATAAATGAAACATTAAAAAAAAAAATTAAAAAAAAAAAAAGAAATGGAATGCAGTTTTAACCCTATATATGGGTTTCATGATTTAAATTTTTCCAAAAAGCATAGAATTATTCAATCAACAAATATTTATTAAGTACCTATTCTGATAAATCACTGTTCTAGACTGGGGGCATAGCACTAAATAAAAGAAATAAAACCCTTGCTTTTGTGGTAGTGAAAAGCAGCATTACTTTTATAATAATATCTTAAAAATTAATTAATCCAACTCTGCTTTTAGTGTGCCTACATCCAGGCTTCTGAGTATCACTAAATGAAAACATGCAACTGAGAGGATGAGGA
This sequence comes from Hyaena hyaena, assembly GCF_003009895.1. Taxonomy (NCBI): domain Eukaryota; kingdom Metazoa; phylum Chordata; class Mammalia; order Carnivora; family Hyaenidae; genus Hyaena; species Hyaena hyaena. The sequence goes on along the minus strand of NW_024080661.1, from coordinate 1,619,806 downwards.
CCAAAGAAATAGAAAACAAACATTCAATAAAATCAACAAAGCCAAAAATTGGTTCTTTGGAAAGACCACAGAAATTGACAAAAATCTAGCAAGAAAGATGAGAGAGAGAGAGAATATATAATTAATATTAGGAATACAAATGGAAGCATTACTACAGATCCTACAGTTGTTAAAAAGATAATAAGAGGATATTAGAAACAACTTCATGTCAACACTTGAAAATTTAGATAACATGAGAAATTCCTCTAAAAAACACAACTAGCCAAAAATGTCACAGGAACATCCAAAATTGTCACACACAAAAATTCTGATTTTTGAGATCACAATGGGCCTATATATCTGTTAAAAGAAATTGAATCTTTAATTTCATATCTTCCACAAAGAAATCTCCAGGCCCAGATGGCTTCACTGGAGAATTCTTCCAAACATTTAAGGAAGAAATAACACTACCTTACACAAATACAGAGAATGGAGAAAGAAAAGAAAATTTTCCAACTCATTTTATGAGACTTAACCTTGATACCAAAACCTGGCAAGGATATTACAAGAAAAGAGAATTACAGTCAGTATTTCTCATGAACACAGATGCAAAATCCCATACAAAAATGTCAAATCAAACTTAGCAATCTTTTTAAAAGGTAATTCATCATAATGACCAAATGCAGTTTGTCCAGCAGTGAAGGTTGATTTAATATTCCAAAATCAACCAATGTAACTACCTACATTAACTAAATTAAGTATATAAACTATCTGACCATTTTAATATATGCAGAGAAAGCTTTTGATAAAATAAAACCCATTCATGATTTTTAAAATTTTGAGAAAACTAGAATAAGAATTTCTTCAATTTGATAAAGGATATCTCAAAAAACCTTACAGTTGAAATAATATTTAGTACTGCAATACTGAGTGCTTTCCCCCTATGTTAAGAACACATATTCACAACAATTGAAAAATAAAGAATCTAAAATATACTATTGAAAATAATGTAAAAAATAAATACATAAAGGGGCTCCTGGGTGGCTCAGTCGGTTAAGCATCCGGCTTCAGCTCAGATCATGATCTCACAGTTCACGGGTTTGAGCCCCACATCGGGCTCTGTGCTGACAGCTAGCTCAGAGCCTGGAGCCTGTTTCAGATTCTGTGTCTCCCTCTCTCTCTGACCCTCCCCTGCTCACCCTGTCTCTCTCTCTCAGAAATAAATAAAGACCAGGTAAATAAATAATGAGATGCCCCATGTTTATAGAATGAGAGACAAAACATTAAAATGTCATGAATCCAGAGGCTGATTGATCTACAGAATCAATGCCATCACAATAAAAGTCGTAGCAGGTTTGAAAAAATAGAAATGTATAAGCTGATTCTATGATTCTATCATTTATATGGAAATCCAAAGAACCTAAGATAGTCAAAACAATCGTGAAAAGGAACAAACTTGGAAAATTTACACTACTAGATTTTAAGACTTACTATAAAGCTATAGTAATCAAGATAGTGTAGCATTGGTGTAGGATCGACAAACAGATCAATGGAACAGCATATTCATAAACCCACATATATAATATGTCAATCAATTTTCAACAAGGCATCAAGGTATTTCCATGGGGAAATGAAATTTTTGGTGCTGGAACAGTTGGAGAAACCCCAACCCTCAACTCACACCATACACAAAGATTAATTCAAAATAGATCATAGGCCTAAATGTAAAAAGCTGAAACTATAAAGCTGCTGGAAGAAAATGTAGGAAAATATCTTTGCAGCCTCAGGGTAGGCAAAAATATCTTAGGGCAAAAATGTACCAACCCTAAAAAAACCCAAACAAACTGATAAGTGGACATAATTAAAATTAAATTTTTCTGCACATCAAATAATACCTTGTCAAAATGAAAAACCCACCAAGTGAGAGAAAATAATAATACCTATATCTGATATAGAATTTATATACAGAAGCAGTAAATAACTTCTGTAATCTAACAATAGAAAGACAAGCAATCCAATTTTTTTAATAAGCAAAAGACTTGAAGAGACACCTTACAAAAGATATTGAAATGGAAATAAGCAAATGAAAAGATGTTCAGAGGCACCTTTGGGCTCAGTCAGTTGAGCAGTGGCTCTTGATTTCCGCTCAGGTCGTGATCTCACGGTTCGTGAGTTTAAGCCCTGCATTGAGCTCTGTGCTGACAGCACGGAGCTTGCTTTACATCCTCTGTCTGCCTTTCTCTGTCCCTCTCTCTGTCTTTCAAAAATAAATAAAAAGCTTAAAAATTATAAAGATTAAAAAAAAAAAAGATGTTCAACATCATCAGTCACCAGTGAAATTCAAATTACAACCACAACAGAGGGGAGCCTGGGTGGCTAAGTCAGTTAAGCTCCTGACTCTTGATTTTGGCTCAGATCATGATTTCAAGTTTTTGTGAGATTGAGCACCATGTCAGGTTCTGCTCGGACAGAGCCTCTCTCTGTCCCCCCCCCCAAAATAAATAAATAAACATTTTTTAAAATGTTTTTAAACAATTTTTTTCAAAAAATTTTTAAAAATATTTTATGTATTTCTGAGAGAGAGACAGCATGAGCAGGGGAGGGTCAGAGAGAGAAGGAGATACAGAATCTGAAACAGGCTCCAGGCTCTGAGCTAGCTGTCAGCACCGAGCCCGATGTGGGGCTCGAACCCATGAACCATGAGATCATGACCTGAGCCAAAGTCAGACACTTAACCAACTGAGCCACCCAGGTGCCCCATTTAAAAATTTAAAAACTACAACCAAATGCACATCAGAATGACTACAGTCGAAGTCTGAAAATATTATGTACTGGCTACATGTGGACAACCCAAACATTCCTGCATGTAAAATAGTACAACCACTTTGGAAAACAGTTTGGTAATTAAACAGAAACAGCCTTTACACATAGATCATCACCTAATTTACAACAAAGATACAAGTAAAATTCAGTGGGGAAATTATGGTGCTTTTTAATACATGGTGCTAGAGTAATTGGATGGCCACATAGAAAAAATGGAATCTTGGCTCTTCTCTCAAACATACCCCAAAATTCATTTGAGATGCATCATAGGCTTAAGTGGGAAAAATAAAAATGACAAAGCTCATCAAAAAAACCACGGGATATTCTCATGCCCTTGGAGTAGACAGGGGTGTCTTAATCAGGACACAGTAATGGTAAACATGAACGATTAATGTATCTGACTTATTAAGATAGAAAAACTCTGTTCATCAAAAGTCATCATAAAGAAAACTGATAAAAAAGATGTGGCATATAAATACAATGGAATATTATCCAGCCATTAAAAAGAATGAAATCTTGCCATTTGCAAAGACGTGAATGGAGCTAGAGAATAAAATGCTAAGTGAAATAAGTCAGTCAGAAGACAAATACCACATGATTTCACTCACATATGGAATTTAAGAAACAAAAATGAACATGGGGGGTGGAAAGAGGCAAACCAAGAAACAGACCCTTTTTTCTTTCTAATGTTTTTATTTTTAAGAGAGACAGAGTGTGAGCAGGGGAGGGTCAGAGAGAGAGGGAGACACAGAATCCAAAGCAGGCTCCAGGCTCTGAGCTGTTAGCACAGAGCCCAATGCAGGGTTTGAACCCACAAACCCTGAGATCATGACCTGAGCTGAAGTTGGACGCTCAACAGACTGAGCTACCCAGGTGCCCCAACAGACTTTAACTATAGAGAACAAAACTAATGGTTACCGGGGGGGGGGGGGGGGGGAATGGGTGAAATAGGTGATAGGAATTAAAGAGTGCACTTGGGATGAGCACTGGGTGATATATAAAAGTGTTGAATCACGAGGCACCTGGATGTCTCAGTTGGTTGAGCATCCTACTTTGGCTCAGGTCATGATCTCATAGTCCGTGGGTTCGAGCCCCACGTCAGGCTCTCTGCTGACAGCTCGGAGCCTGGAGCCTGCTTCAGATTCTGTGTCTCCCTCTCTCTCTGCCCCTCCCCCGCTCACTCTCTGTCTCTGTCTCTCAAAATAAAATAAAGACATTAAAAAATTTTTAAAAAAGAAGTGTTGAATCACTACACTGTACACATGAAACTAATATAACACTGTATATTAAGTATACTGAAATTAAAATTAAAATCTTACTAAAAAGGAAGTCGAAAAAGCAAACTACAGAATACATAAACAACTATTAATTAATTTTTTAGAATCATGCAATCCAACTTTTTAAAAATAGGCAAAATAGCCAACAAATACAAATGGGTGAACACAAGCGAATACACATATGAAAAGGTGCTCGAGCCACTAGACCTCAGGAAAATGCAAATTATAACCACGATGAGATACAAACGCACATCTGCAAGCATGGCTAAAATGTTAAAGATGGAACATTTATGATAGAAGTGTAAACGGGTATAATCCTTTGGAAAACTGAGAGCTTCTATGTAAGATAGACATAGCCTGTCTTATGATCCAGCAACTCACCTCCTAGGTACATAGACAAGAAATATGCATGTTTATTTTCAGCAAAAAAAAAAAAAAGAAAGAAAGAAAGAAAAAAAAAGAAAAAGAAAAAAATACAGCCAAAACAAACCAGATGCCCATCAAAAGTGAAATCGCTAGGTGCTCCTGGGTGGCTCAGTTGGCTAAGTGTCCGACTTCAGCTCAGGTCATGACCTTGTGGTTTGTGGGTTCAAGCACCCTGTCAGGCTCTGTGCTGACAGCTCAGAGCCTAGAGCCTGCTTCCCTGTTTCTCTGTTCCTCCCTCGTTTGCACTCCATCTCTCTCTCTCAATAATAAATATTTTTAAAAAAATTTTAATAGTGAAATTGCTAAATTGTGTTATACTCATAGAACAGAATTCTATACAACAGTGAAATACTGCTACTACAGCAATGTGGATGCATCTCACATAATGTTGAGTCAAAGAAACCAGACACAAAAGACCACGGACGCCTGGCTGGCTCAGTCAGAAGAGCATGTGACTCTTGATCTCAGAGTTGTGGGTTCAAGCCCCACACTGAGTGTAGAGATTACTCAAAAAAACAAAACAAAACAAAACAAAACAAAAACACCTTAAAAATAACATAGGCCAGGGGCGCCTGGGTGGCTTAGTCAGTTAAGCGTCCGACTTTCGCTTAGGTCATGATCTTGCGGTTCGTGGGTTCAAGCCCCACGTCGGGCTCTGTGCTGACTGCCAGCTCAGAGCCTGGAGCCTGTTTCAGAGTCTGTGACTCCCTCTCTCTCTGGCCCTCCCCTGCGCACGCTGTATCTCTCTCTCTCTCTCTCCTAGAAATAAATAAAACATTAAAAAAATTTTAAAAAAAACATAGGCCATTAAACATTAAAAAACATAATTCCATTAATATGAAGTTCAATAATAGGCAAAAAAAAAAAAAGACAAATCTATAGTAATAAAAATCAGAAACATAGCTACATGTGAAGAGGGGCCTGAGGAGGGTGCTTGGGATTCGAAATGTGCTATATCTCAATATGGGAGTGGTTACACCACTTACCTATGGAAAAAATCATCAAGTTGTAAGATTTTTGCACTTTACTGTGTGCGGGTTACACTTCCATTTAGAAGTTTTTAGGAGCACCTGGGTGGCTCAGTCAGTTAAGGGTCAGTCCTAATCTTGTTTTAAGCTCAGGTCACGATCTCATTATTCATGGGATCCAGCCCAGCATGGGGCTCCATGTTGACAGTCTGGGGCCCGCTTGGGATTCTCTCTCTCCCTCTCTCTCTGCCCCTCCACCACTCATGCATGCATGCTCTCTCTCTCTCAAAATAAATAAACTTAAAAAAATAAAATAAAAAATAAGAGTTTTAAAAAGTAATAGTTAGATGTTATTAATTAGTATATTCTACTAAATTTGTAAATCTAGAAGTGGGAAAACTCTTTAAAAAGTACAGCTTAGGGGCACCTGGGTGTCTCAGTCTGTTAAGTGTCCGACTTTGACTCAGGTCATGATTTCACATCCCTGAGTTCAAGCCCCGTGTCCAGCTCTGGTGCTGACAGATCAGAGCCTGGAGCCTGCTTCGGATTCTGTGTCTCCTTCTCTCTCTGCCCCTCCCCTGCTTGTGCTCTGTCTCTCAAAAATGAATAAATGTTAACAAAGATTTTTAAAAAAATAAAAAGCACAGCTTACTAAAACTGAAACAAGAATGAATTTAAAAATCTGACTAGTCCCATACCCATTAAGAAAATTCAATCAGTAATTGAAAGCCTAGTCACAAGTTAAACTACAGGCCCAGACAGCTTCACCAGCGAATTCTTCTAAATGTTTAAGGAAGAGATGTAGAACTCCTACAACGAACTCTTCCAAGATTAGAAAGAAAGGAAGCACTTCCTAATTCATTGTACGTCGCTATACCCTTGATGTTGAAATGTGATAAGGATATCACAAAGAAAAGAAAATTATAGGTCAGTCTTTCTCATGAACAGAAATGGGAATAAATCTAAACAAAATATTAACAAATTGAAGACAGTAATATATAAAAAGAATAATACAGACTACCCAATTGGGTTTATTCCAGGAATACAAGATTGATTGAACATTAGAGATCAATGTTATTCAGGGTGCCTGGGTGGCTCAGTTGGTGCAGCGTCTGACTTCAGCTTGGGTCATGATCTCACAGTTTGTGAGTTCGAGCCCCATGTCGGGCTCTGGGCTGAGAGCTCAGAGTCTGGAGCCTGCTTCAGATTCTGTGTCTCCCTCTCTCTCTGCCCCTCCCCTGCTTGCTCTCTCTCTCTCTCTCTCAAAAACAAATAATTAAAATTTTTAAAATAAGAAATCAATGTTATTCATCTCTTTACCAGAATAACATGCAAAACCCATATGGTTACCTCAGTCGAGTCAGAAGAATAATTTTTAAAAATTCAACATCCACTCATGATATTTTATTTTCTTAATGTTTTATTTATTTATTTTGAGAAAGAGAGAGAGAGCATGTGAGCAGGAGAAGGGCAGAGAGAAAGAGAGAATCCCAAGCAGGCTCCACGCTGTCAGTGGAGAGCCCCAAGCAGGACTTGATCTCACGACCCCGTGATATCATACCCAGAGCCAAAATCAAGAGCCAGGTGCTTAACCGACTGAGCCACCCAGGCACCACCGTCATGATTTATTTATTTATTTATTTATTTATTTTATTTTTTAAATGTTTTATTTATTTCTGAGAGAGAGAGACAGCGTGAGCAGGGGAGGGTCAGAGAGAGAAGGAGATACAGAATCCGAAGCAGGCTCCAGGCTCTGAGCTAGCCGTCAGCACAGAGCCCAAAGCAGGGCTCAAACCCACAAACCGTGAGATCATGACCTGAGCCGAAATCAGACGCTCAACCGACTGAGCCACCCAGGTGCCCCCTTTTCTTTTTTTTTTTTTTAGAAAAGAAAACTCTTAGGGATGCCTGGCTGGCTCAGTCAGTGTGAGGTATGACTCTTGATCTCAGAGTTATCAGTTCAAGCCCCATGTTGGGTGTAGAGATTACTTAAAAATAAAATACTTTAAAAAGAAAGAAAGAAAAGTCTTAGCAAAGAGAGAATAAAATTTCCTTACTCTGATTAATGCCAAAATATCAGAAGCATTCCTCTGAGATAGGAAATGAGACAAGGAGGTCTCCACCACCCTTAGGTAACACTGTACAATGAAGTTCTAGTCAATGTAATAAAGCAAGAAAATCATACAAGGATTAAAAAGAAAGATATACTCATTGTTATTTACATATAATATAGCAGTGTACATGGGAAAATATATAATAAAAATATGAATTATGTATATAGGACAAATTAGATAATAGTATTGGTGAGATCTTCTATATTCTTGCTGCTTTTCTATCGATTTTACCAGTTATTGAGAGAGGGGCATTAAAATCTCTGACTCTACTTGTGAAAATGTCTCTTTCTCTTTGCAGTTCTATCAGTTTTTGTTTTAGGTATTTTGAAGCTTTGTTGCTAGAAGAATAAATCTTTACAATTGTGTTGTCTTTTTGAAATGACCCTTTTATCATGAAATGGCCCTCTTCATCTTTTGGCTACAATCTTTGCTCTATCATCGATTTTGTCTCATATTAATATAGACTTTTTGATTAGGGTTAGTATGGTATATCCTATATTGATATAGTCACTCCAGCATCCTTTTGATTAGTGTTAGCTGGGTGTATCTTTTCCTTTCTACCTACTTGTGTCTTTAAAGTGGGTTTCTTGGGGTACTGGGGTGGCTCAGTCAGTTAAGCGCCCAACTCTTGATTTCACCTCAGCTCTTAATCTCACAGTTTGCGAGATCAAGCCCTACGTCAGGTTCTACACTGACAGTGTGGAATTTGCTTGGCATTCTCTCTCTGCCCCTTCCTCTGCACGTATTCTCTCTCTATCTCTCAAAATAAATAAACTTAAAAAAAAAAAGCAAATGATTAAAAAAAAAAACAATAAAGTGGATTTCTTGTAGATGACATACAGTTGGGTCATCCTTTTTTATCTGCCTTTTAATTGGGTTGTCCAGACCATGCATATGGATTGTGATTATCGATATGGCTGAATTTAAATCTACTTCCGCTGCGACACTTTCTGGGTGAATTGCAGCCTTTGAACTGAGGACACGCTCTCCTCGGATCACCTGCATCGATTATAGAGTGTGGTTGGGGGCAGTAGCGCCCAGACAGTTCTGCCCAGCCGACTGCCCTGGCGGGTGATCTTTGCTCTGAAGCTTTGGCTGGGACTCTGTCAGAGCCGCACCAACCTCTGAAACTCTTCTTACCCAGTCCTCCCTCCTTCCCTGTCTTCTTTCTCGCATGCCAGCCCCGCACCAAAGTCTGAAGACCTTCCCTGTGGCTGTCTGTCCCCTCCTCTCTGTATTCTCCACGGGCATTATCCCCAGAAAATCTCCTGCACATCTGACTCCGTCTGGTGTCTGTTTCCCAGAGGACCCGAACTGATGCAGGAGTTTTCTTCATTTGTCAGATGATCCTGGCTCAGCCATTTGTATTTTAGGGAACAGCACTAAAGAGCAAACTGGAAGTTCCATGGGCACGAGGGAGGGTTTTTTTACTGGTGGATTTTGCTTTTTAGTGATTGGGCAAAAAGCCAGCTGTTTCACCAGGAATGCTCCAAATGCTAGTGTTGGGAACTTTTCTTTGGAGCTTTCAATGTTTCCAGATAGGAAACTTCTGGTGTTCTGCCCGGACGTGGGAACCTTGTTTCTGCCTTTCTGTGCAGGGCAGGGGTGGGAAGGATCAACTGTTCTTCTGCCTCTGTCCGTCTGCGAAATCTGGTGCCTCCAGATCCCCTTTTCCTTCTTATCTTGTCTCCCTCTGTCCTGGTCGCTATGTCTGTGACTCTTCCTCGACCCTTTTCTAGTCGTCCACAGCTTTGCTGAGATCCTTTATCTGCTGAGATCTCATTTTCTCAGTCCTTCTGGATTTATGTCTTCCTTCTTTCTTTACTACCATTTTAGTAGGATCTTAAAAGGGAACGGGGATGCAAGTCGTCACCGTTAACTGGAGGCCCCCGCATCTGATTTTTGTTGTCCCACTGCCGTCCTGGGTGCGTGCAGAGAATGGATTATAGATGGGCTGGAAGCAAGAACGTCAGTCAGGAGGCCACTGCCGCCGCAGAGGTGAGCCCTGAGCGTCAGTAGGCCTGGCGTGGGGACCATGGCGATGAAGAGAAGTAGATAATTCAAGACACATTTAGACAGTGGTTTTAAAATACATCCACAGATTCTTTGCTATGCCTCCCTCCGAGAGATGGAACTTCATTCTCCTCGCCGGGAATGCAGGCTGGCCTTAGTGACTCATTTCTAACAAATAGAATACAGTAGAATTAACAGTGTGTGACTTTGGACACAAAATCAGAAAAGACACTGCAGCTTCTTCTTTGCTTGCTCTCTCGCTCTCTCTCGCTCTCTCAGATCACTCATTCCAGAGGAAGCCAGCTGCCATGTTAGAAGGGCACTCAAGAGCTCTATAATGCCCACGTGACAAGGAGTGTAGGCTTCCTGCCAACCATCAGCACTAACAGGTATGTGAATGAGCCCCCCCAGAAGGAGATCAGGCAAGCCTTCTAAGCGACTGTAGCCTCACTGACATCTTAACTACAACCTCATGAGAGGCTCTGAAGCCCTGCTTGGTCACTTCCGGATTCCTGACCCAAAGAAGCATGTGTTATGTGAGATCATAAAATGCTTATTATTTTAAGCCTCTAAGTTTGGGGGATCATCTGTTACATGCAATCAATAACCAACACAGAGGGTGAGGGGGAGAGAAATCAAAGGCTTATTCTGGGTTTGGGGCTTGAGCAACTGGGTAGACAGACAGTACTATATAGAGAAGTAGGGAAGCATGGGAGAGAAAAAGGACTAGAAATCACAATGTGGATTTTGAAATGTCTTTTAGATTTCGGGAATGGAGGTATCAGGTAGATATGCTGACTATTATCTCTCCAGGCTGGAGAGATAATTGAGGGTCTGGGGCATGGGGCTCATGGTTAAAGCCATGGACACCCAGGGAGAAAAGATGAGGGGTCTTGGACCAAGTCCTGGGGCCCTCCTAACTTTAGAGGTAGGACAGAAGAGAAGGAATGGACTAAGGAGAGGCCGGCAAGATGGGAGGAATTCTAGAAGACGGTGGCAAATCAAAGCCAAGAGAAGAGAGAGTTGCAAGAAGGGAAGAGAGATCAGGGAAGTTGCAGAGCAAGAAGTTCAAAGGAGAGGCTCCTCCCTGGTGACAACGACTTCAAAGAAACCAGGGGTATCAGTAAGCACAGCAGTCGGCCACTTCTTGAGTGTCTGCCAAATGCCTGGCACTTTAATGTATTTTCTTGTTGAATCTTCACAGTAACTCTATGAGGTAAATATTATTGCCCCCATTACACAGATGAGGAAACTGAGGGGCAGAGAGATGAACTTGCTCAAGGTCATACGTTTGTGAAATGGCAGAAGCCAGATTGAAACTCAAACATGTGGGAAACCAAAAGGCCACGGCCTTGACCACAGGTTTGGTCAGAACGCAAGCGGCCTGTCTTTTTTTTTTTTTTGCATCTCCCAGTGCAAATTTCCTAAGTCTTTTGTGCTGGGCCCCCCAGGACACCTAAGCAACTGTGAGCCCTACAGGTGAGTGTTCCCTAGAGAGTGTGCAAAGAAAGAGAGGAGGAGCAGACAGAGGCCTCTGCTGAAGCAGGGCTGGACAGGACAGGAGATCTGTGCCTTTTGACTTTAAAGGAGCAGCATGCAAATTATATCCAAAGCAATATGCAAATGATATGTAAATTACATTGCGAATGAGCATCTGTTCTTTTTGAGTCAACAGCTCAAGCACTTTTGGGTGAGCCCTCCTCAGCTTTCTCCCAGGGCTGCCCAGGGTCAAGATCCCTTGTAGGGTCTATTAACTAAACTGGAAAAGTGGCACACACCTCCTCCCATGGCAAACTGGGCAAGAAGGAGAGTGCTGCCCACCGAATCCAGGTGAGTTGTTTGCTTATGCACTCATCTGACAAATACCTGTAAAGTGCCTACTTGGTGCAGAGGCAGATGCTGTAGACAGGTAGAAGACTCATTATTTCTTTTTTAAATTATTTTTAATGTTTATTCATTTTTGAGAGACAGAGCATGAGTGGGAGAGGGGCAGAGAGAGGGAGACAGAGTCTGAAGCAGGCTCCAAGCTCTGAGCTGTCAGCACAGAGCCCGATGCGGGGCTCGAACTCATGAACCATGAGATCATGACCTGAGTCGAAGTTGGATGCCCAACCGACTGAGCCACCCAGGCACCCCAAGACTCATTATTTCTAATTTATGGGAACATATTCTAGCAGGGGAAATAGATACAGTGAAGACCTCAGTATCATCTAGAATCTAGACCAAGTCTTCTCACCTTAGCGTATTGACATTTGGCTCTGGGCTTTGTTGAAGGGGACTTCCTGTGCATCACAGGATGTTTGACAGCATCCGTGGTCTCTCTCTATCCATCAGATGCCAATAGCAGCCCCTCCCCAGTTGTGACAACCAAAAATGTCCCCAGACATTGCCAAATGTCCCCTGCGGCAGGCGGGGGATGGGGAGAGGGCCACGATCACACCAGCGGCTGAGAACCACCACTCAAAGCCCTGAGGTCTTGGACTCTTTGGGCTAGTCTACATATTCAGTGAGCTCAGGGTTCACCTCCAAGGACGCAGCTTGTTCCATGTTTTTGTACTTGAACTGTTGTAGAGGGCAGTCTTTCTCAAATTCCGCATCTAATTCCTTTCCACCGAACGTGACCCTCCCCTGACACCCCAGGCCCCCACTCTGAGCAGGTGCTGTTACTCAGCTCAGCCCCCAGAGATTTTTGAGGAGCGTTCAAGGTCACCCCCAAACTAAATTGGCTCCAGCCTTGAGCCCTTCGGGTTTGCATGTCTGCTTTTTAGCATCATTCTGTCTCTTGTTATCGAGTTGTCACCTGTGGGACTGTCACTTGCGCTCCTATCTCTGCCGGCCCCCATTCCTTTTGATTGGCAGCTTCCAGGAGTTAAGAAAGTAGATTTTGCAGATCAGTGTTTTTCTAACTGTGCTCTGCCAAGCACCAGGAGTCCTGCGGGGCCTCTCAGAAGCCCCTAGGGGGGAGGGGGGAGGGGTAGAAGAGGCTTCCAAGAGGTAGGAGGAATGGAGCAGGCGGGTCTCACCAGCTCCCACCAGTGGCCTCCATTGCAGCAGTTGGATGTTTCCTGGTTTTGTGTCTCTCTGCTTCTGCATGATACCCTTTCAAAAAGCCCCAAGTGTGAAAGGCTTTTGCAAACCACTGACCTAGATGGGGGGCACTGTGAGGAGCAGAGGGCTCTTCAACGTGTGCTCTGTCTGTGCTTTGCTGCACAGCTTGGTGGAGTCCATTGTGGCTGTTTGGAAGCCCTTAAAACTTCCTCTCCAGCTCCTTATTATTGGGTGGATGGTGGGGATGCCGACAGGGGAGGATCACTTGACCCCCCCCCCCAGCCCTGTGTAGGCGGAGCAATGGGCCAGAGAGGCAGACCAGTCTTCCAGGTTTCCCTATCAAATGGTGATGCCTTTTCCTGGCTGGGGGCAGCGGCAAACCCCAGGACATGAAGGCCCTGATCCCCACAAGGTAGCAGAACAGAGAGTCTTTGCACTGAAGTGGCAGCAGGAAGAACTTCCCAACATGGTAGCTGGGGTAGGAGCAACGGAGAACAGCTGTGGGGCAGGAGGGTGTCCCAGTCGCAGGCTGAGAGATAATCACACATACCCTCCCCTCCCTGCCAGGCCCCTACCCCCAACCAGATAAACCTCCAGGGCCAGAGCAGGGGAGGGGGATGGTGAGCAGGGCGGCCATCCTGCCCTCTCTAAGATGCCCTTTCTGTAGGAGCCTTGCCAGACTACAGCAGAATGTGTGGGGATCTTGTTCCCAAGGGTCTGGGGGATGGAGCGGGCTCTCCCTTCTCCTCCCGACCTCCAGGCCCCACTGAACCTCTGGACGCAGGCACAATCAGGCACTTCATGCCTCCCAAGGGTCAGAATGAAAGGCCTGTGTCTCTCTGTGCTCCCCTCCCCCACCCTTCCATCTTCAGATTTTTCCATCTGCCCTTGGGGCACAGCCTCCTCTTTGCCCAGCCTTTCCCCCTCCTGCCCGTTAAGTTCTTTACAAATATCTGGGAACAGAAAAGATTGTCCTCAATACTCTGTACTGCTTGCTTTCCACTAACTCAGGTCTTTGACATGCCCGGGAGGGAGTGAAGATGCTGATGGTCCTCCTCTGTCACTCCCGGGAGCCCAGAGACCTCAATAATACCGGAAGGTCGTACAGCACTGGCCAGACTCGCTTTTCTCCTGCCTGTCACCTCCCACCCACTCTGTCCAGCTCCATGGTGTTCCCTGTGACTTGCCACTTCTCCCTGGAGCCAAAGGGCTTCCTCCCAATGGAAAAATCCCCAAACACTGAAATGACAGTGACCTGGAGGAGCTGCTGAACTTAAAATAGCAAGTTCAAATCAGAGTTCACCCTTCCAATGGCTAAGGGCCCCAAGGAAGAGAGGCTCCCTGTGCAGGCTGGGGGTGCTGATCTCTGATGCGTTCTCCCTACCCCCACCCCAATGTCAAAGCCAGACAAGCAGCCAGGAACTGGCGTCACCATTCTCCAGTCCTTCAGACACTCGGCCCACCGTCACCACCCGTGAGCAATCGTTCCGGGGCCTGACATTCTGTCGGCTTCACACCACCTCCCAGGGCCCCAGCCAGGAGCGCTTCCTGGATAAAATATTAAACATGCAAATCTGAGACAGTGCCTTAACGAGCGACAGACTGCACGACCACAGCCTGGCAAACGAGACGCACGCCGTCCGGGGGTGGGGGAGTGAGAAGTATATATAGATATAGACTTTGGATCTATCTGTGCAACGTGTGTATGAGGTAGAGAACAGCAGGCATGGAAAACTACCGCAGCAGGGCCTCCAGCTGGGGTGGCCTAAGGTCGGCAGGCGGCTGGTGGGGAGGGAGGGTCAGGAGGATCCCCAAAGCCAGCTCAGAGTGGGGATGACAAAAGCCCTTTGTGCTTGGATTCTGTGCGAAGGGGGCCGGAGAGGCAGGGCAGGGGGGTGGGCATTTGGTTTTGGAGAAGGAAATTGGTTGGAGGCAAGACCTCAAAGAGAAAAAAGAGAAAGTTGGGAGACAGGAGGCAGAGTCACAGGGAGAGCACCTCAACTCTCATGGGGCTCTGGGGGCTTTTTAACATAGCACCCACATTGGTCCGGGCGTCACCCACTGCATTGGGCTGGTGTGATTCTGCCTTGATCCAACCTGACATGAAGTTGACGAAGGTGCGGCTCAAGCTTTACCGTGTGTATGAATCATGGCGGTCTGGTTACCACCACAGCTTCCCATTCAGAAGGTCTGGGTGGGGCCTGAGAGTCTGCATTTCAGGTAATTCTCAGGTGATGCCCGTGCTGCTGGCCGCAAACTCCAACCGAGGAGCAACGGTCTGCAAGGAATCAGAACGTGGAGCTCACTCTGTTCAGATGGACACAGAACCCACAGGAGTCTCCAGGGGTCCAGGGTGCTGATAAAGATGGTATCTATCCACCATGTCCAGTGGGTCAAGGAACTGCAACCACACGGCACTGACCTGGGCCTAAGCTGACCTAGAACTCCCAGCCCAGAGTGTCAGGGAGCCCACAGTAGCCCACGCTAAGGAGTCCCCAGGGCTTCAGACCCAGGGGAGCTCACGAGGCCTAGAGCGACACAGAGTCTAGGGCACTTGAACTAACAAATACGAGGCCCACGTGGCTCCAGAGCATCATGGAGCCCATGAGAAATTAGACTGAAGTGGAGAAATTAGACCCCATGGCTACAGGGGTCTGGGCTGATGTGGAACCCCCAAAAGACTAAGCTGACGCCCTCACTGGCACAGGGTGACGTGGGGTGCACACGGGTTTGGACTGATGGGGAACCTTAAACAAAGCCCCTGACTTAAAGAAAGGTCTGCCGTGTGAACCTCAGACGCAGCAGGGGCTCTCCATGGACTCTTGGGATGCAGAAGATGGGAAGGGGAGGGGCGGGATGCTGCCAAAGGAAGGGGAGGGGTGGGAGCCTGAGCAGCCAGCTCCGGTGCTGCTGTGAGCCTGCTGGCCACCGGCTGAGTGATGGTTGGCTGGGCCCCAGGGAGAAGGTGTGGAGAGAGAAGGTGCTGCCTCCGCCCCACAACAGCTCAGATGGAGGAGGAAGCAGGAAGGTGGAGGCGGGGCCAGGGAGGCACAGGGCCCTGGCACAGGATCGGGGTGGGGGTAGGGGGCGAGCATGTCCTACCCAGGGTGGCCTGGCACTGGGTAGGGGGCCCCACTGCCCTATCCGGGGCCCTGGCATTCTGATTCCCAGCTCCCAGTACACACAGGGACATGCAGGGCTGTGGGGTTAGGGCTTAGGGGCCCTCAGTTGAGTGTCCCGCACTGGGGGAAAAACCTGTCTGTAACCAGGAGACACAGGTGTCTCCCTGGTTAGGGAACTTGGGGCCCAAAGGAGTAAGGATTCTCACTTCCTGGGATAGGAGACCCTTCCCAGCAGCCAGGTCCCTTGGCAGCATGCCCTGACCTTGTCGTGTCCTTCCCCAGGGAAAAGAAAAAAATAATGGAGGCTTCTTCCTCCCCAGATCTCTGGCGAAGAGCCCTCCCCCCATCAGTACATGGGGACAGAAGCTTTCCATCTTTTTCTTAATTAAATCTAGCCCTCACTCTCCCATCTGACCAGACAGCCCTCAATCCTCTTCCCCACCCAGGCAAGAGGCTACTCAGTGTCTATTCGCAGCTTCCCTTTACCTCCAGGTCAGGGAGAGAAAGGAGGGATGGAGGGGGTGGTTTGCTATGGATTCTTGCTTCAGCAGGTCTGGCGGTATCAGGCAAGAGGGACACCAGCCTTTTTTCCAAGGGAAAAAGAGACATTTTTCTTGACCAAAGTTCCAGACATCTGTTTTGCGGGACATCTGGCTTCCCCACCCCACTAGCCAGAGGCCAGGTCACCCCCAACATCTGGGCCTCTGCCTTTCTCCACTATCCCCTTTCCCGGTCCCTAGGTGACAAGTTCTCCCCTACTTCCGCTCCTTTCTTTGTCCCCCTCCCCCCAGGGCAGGTGTCAGGAAGAGGCTGGGGGCTCCCAGATTCAAGGATACCTTTCCCTGTGCCCTCCCTCTCCTCCACTCCCCCCATCCTCCCCCATTCAGCCTGTTACTGCTGGAGAATCGATCCCTAACTTCACTCCCGCCCGCATGCTGACCTAGTTTCTGCCTCAGAGGGGACACATCCTTACACGCTCCTGGACACAGAGCGCTGCATAGCCAAGAGTCAGACACACGCTCAATGCACTTGGGATCACCAGACACAGGTGTGCGTCCCCAACACACCCAGGCTTATGCACATGTGTGTGCATGTCCGGAGTTACCTCCCACCTCAGGAACATGTCAGGGACCACCTCATGGACACACACACAAGGCTCCCTATTCACAGGACCAATGGACACAAGTGGACAGACATACAGGCCTTCAGAAGCCATAGATATAATTTCCTACAGAGGTTCCCCACTCCTCGCCAGCTCCTGTTTGCAGGTCCTCATCCTCTAGGCCAGGAAAACACCAAAGGAGGCCCTTGGCTCCCCTGCTCCCACAGCTATGGGCTCAGGAATCACCCCAAACCCAGGAGTGGATCCCCAGTCCCCCCTCTTCCCTCCACTATGCCCACCCTATGCAACTGAGATACCTTATTTCCCCATGACAAGGCCTTGTACCTCCCAGAGAGGGATCAAGGATGGGGGATTCTTCCTTTCCATTTTCCTGGCAACAAAGTTAAGGTCGTGAGGCTGTGGTCTACTGACATCACGGGGGGGGGGGGGGGGGGAAAGCAACCCCCTACTATAGGTCCTTGAGCATCTTAATCCCTCGGCTCTTCCTCTGCTAAAAGACTTGATTGCACAGCTAGGGGATATGGAAGCCTTTGTAAATGGCTGAGCTTTGCCGCGTAAGAGGTCATCTTCAGTCTGCCTGTCGATGTCTGTGTGGGCGTAGAGAGGATCGCCCACATCTGCCTCCCAACAGCCCTGTCTTATGCTGCAGGAAGTCACTCCACCCAGGAGGAAATGCCACTAAGGCCCAGGGAGGACAGGCTAGGGGCAGAGGGAAGGCTCATGCCACTCTCTGAGCTGCCCACACCCCCAGATTCAAAGACTCTTCACTCTTAGAATGCCTCTCCACCCCAAATCCTGCTGTCCTGGGTGGCCTCGGAGTTCTGCAAAGGTGGAAAGGTAAGCAGCCTCCACTAGCCAACCTCCCCCACTTCCGGTCCTCCCTCCTTCCATGTAGCTGCTCTGTGGCCTCCACTCCATGCTTCTCAATTTTCTACTGAATTCTTGCCCCCCACCCTCTTTAACTGCCTTCCCTGTCTACCCCCTGGATCCATCCCTTTAGACCCTCATTCATGGTCCCTGACCTCCTCTGTCTATAATGGGAAGAACTCCCACCGTAGGCCTGCTCACCTGCCTGCTGCACACCTAGACCCCAGAAGCTAAGCTCGGCTGGGGAAAGCCCCCCACACCCAGGAAGTCTGGTGCCTCCACCAGCTCTGGGTTTCCAACTGTCTCTGTACTGTTAGCAGATTCCTTCTCTCAGCTGAGCTCTACCCAAGTCTCTCCCCTCCCCCACAACACCCCTGGACCTAGTCTCCTGCTTCTCAGAGAAAATGGAAGCTCTCTAGAAAGTCCTTTAGCTTCCCTGCTCCCAGAGCTGCCAACTTGCCCGTCTTCACGCTCGTCTGCTCTTTGTCTCGTGTGTGCGTGTGCATATGTGCATGAGTCAGAGCATGTCTGGGAACACACATTGCCCTCCGTGTCCACCTGAGTTCATGGTCTCAGCCCCTGCCCCTCCACAGGGGCCTCCCTCACTTATGCTATTCCCAGTGTCTTCAACCTCCCAGTCTCCCCCAGCTTCACCGTAATCATGCCTCATCCGAGTCTTCTTCTAGATCCTTCTCCATCTCTTTCCTTCGCATCCAAGTTCCTCGAAAAGATGACGGCACTTGCCCTATCTACTTCTTTAATTTTTTTTAAATGTTTTTATTTATTTCTAGGAGAGAGAGAGAGAGAGAGCGTGAGCAGGGGAGGGTCAGAGAGAGGGGGAGTCACAGACTGAAACAGGCTCCAGGCTCTGAGCTGGCAGTCAGCACAGAGCCCGATGTGGGGCTCGAACCCACGAACCGCGAGATCATGACCCAAGCGAAAGTCGGACGCTTAACCGACTAAGCCACCCAGGCGCCCCATTGCCCTATCTACTTCTTTACCCCCATTTCACCCCAGTGCGCCCCCCGAAAGGGCTCACTAGAGTCACCAGTGACCAACGCTGCTCCTTGTTGCCAAGGCCAGTAGACCTTCTTCATCCCTTATCTGATCTTTGTGCAACATTCAACACTGTTACCCTCTTTCTCATTCTTGATATACTGTCCCCC
This sequence comes from Hyaena hyaena, assembly GCF_003009895.1. Taxonomy (NCBI): domain Eukaryota; kingdom Metazoa; phylum Chordata; class Mammalia; order Carnivora; family Hyaenidae; genus Hyaena; species Hyaena hyaena. The sequence goes on along the minus strand of NW_024080661.1, from coordinate 1,600,880 downwards.
CCTTGATTCTTGTATTAGTCAGAGTAAGTTATAGTGTATTATTTAGGCTGCTGTGTTATTATATTGCATTTTAATTTTATATTGTGTTAGGCCACTAATTTTTTATTAGGCGAATCAATGGCATTAGTTGGGTTATGCTAAATTGTATTAGCTTAGTTAGACGAAGTTGTATTAGTTAAGCTAAACTCCTATAACAAAGAATCCCAAAAAAAGACAGTGGTTTAAACACATAAAGCTTCTTCACACACTCAGAACGAAGGAACATTCCAGGGCAGTGGGGAACCACTGGGCAGGCATTAAGGAAACCCAGCTTCTTTCTGTGATGTTGCTGCACTGCCCCCTAGGGCAGGCTTGATGACTCAAGACTGGAGCTGGGGGGGCCATCATGCTGGGCTCCAGCGCAGGAAAGGGAAAAGGAGTATAGAAAAGTATATCTAGGGCCGCCTGGGTGGTTCAGTCAGTTAAATGTCTGCCTCTTGATTTCAGCTCAGGTCATGAGCGCACAGTTTGGGAGTTCAAGCCCCGTGTTGGGTTCTGCAATGGCAACACAGAGGCTGCTTGAGATTCTCTGTCTCCCTCTCTCTCTCCCTCTCTCTCTCTGCCCCTCTCCTGTTCTCTCTCCCTCTCTCTCAAAATAAAGAAAAATTTAAAAAAAGAAAAAAAAGATATATCTAGAATCTTAAAGCCCAGGCGAAGAGTCCACACTACCTCCCCCTGATACCCTACTGGCGGGAGCAAAATCACATGGCCACACCTGACCGCGGGGGGGGGGGGGGGTCTGGGCACCCATGGGAACACAGGTTCTAGTGGCCAACAGTGGTCACCATAGCCTCCTCGTCCTCCGTCCTGCCTCCCAGNGGGGGGGGGGGGGGGTTCTGGGCACCCATGGGAACACAGGTTCTAGTGGCCAACAGTGGTCACCATAGCCTCCTCGTCCTCCGTCCTGCCTCCCAGGTACCCTTCTCACCTTCATTAAGGTCCCTCATGTTTCTCTTCTCCGATCTCTCCTCACTTGACACACATTGCCTGGTCATTCTTGTCCAACCATATGCAAACGACTCCAAACATCTCCCTCTAGTCCGGATTCCCCTCTTGGCGCTGCAGACCCACCTGGGCACCGAGGGCCAAAATCCGGGATCGCAGCCAGACTCCCAGACTCCTCTTCTCCATCCGTCCCCAGTGCTGGAATTTCTACTGTATAAAGGCCTCTCCCAACGAGGACTCTGTTCTCCTTCTCCCTGCTGACTCCTCCATCGTTTCGCACAGCTTGCAAGCTGCCTTCACCCGCCGCCCAATACTCTGCACCATCCTCCAGTGAAACCCGGGCATTCGTCAAGGCCCTCCTCTCTTCTCCCTTTCCAGTCTTTCCCTGAGCCCCAAGGCAAATCTGATTGTCACAGCCGTGTTTAGCCATCTCTGGCTCCCCAGTGCTCTGGGAACACGTCCAAATCCTTACCTCGGCCTGCAAGGCCCCGAAAGGTCCGGCCCTGCCCCTGCGCAGCCTCTCTCCCTACTCTACACTCCCTCCATACTCAGTTCTTTGATGCACCTAACACCCCCAGCCCCAAGACCATTACCCAGCTGCCCCTGCTGCCTGGAACTCCCCCCCCCCCCCCCCCCCCGCCCCGTCATGAACTCTTAGCCATCTTTCTGAGCTAATCATGAGGATTGCTTCCCCAGAGGCACCTCTGCTCTCCCTGATGAGGGCAAACCCTCCGGGCACAGCCTCTGGCCCCTGGCACACCTCTTTCACAGTGCTTGTCTCAGGTGTGTGATTACTGACTATGACCTGTCTGCTCCCCCCACTCCCCCGCCCCAGCCCACAAGCTCCAGAAAGCCAGGACCCTGCCTATTTTGCTCACAGTGTTACTCAATGCCTGGTACAATGGCCTGCACACAGTAGGGGCTCGGTTAATATTTGCTGAACAAAAAATAAGTAAGAGAAAGCTTATGGTCACCACAATCTGATTGGGCCATCTTTCAGAGGCTCCTTGTCGCCTTCAGAATAAACTCCTTACCCTGATACACAAGACCTCTTGTGATCTGACCTGTCTACCTCATCTCTTGTCACATGTACCCTGTGTTATGGGCAATAAGATCTGTTTGAGTCCCATTCAAGGGGCCTAAGTGGCTCAGTCGGTTGTGTCTGGCTCTTGATTTCAGCTCAGGTCATGATCTCTCAGTTCATGGGTTCGAGCCCTGGGTCAGGCTCTGCACTGACAGCATGGAGCCGGCTTGGGATTCTCTCTCTCTCTGCCCCTCCCCTGCTCATGCATGCGCATGTGGTCTCTCTCTCGCTCTTAAAATGAATAAGTAAATATATTTTTTACAAATAGTCCCATTTACTCAAGCTCCCATTCACTTTGTGCTCTGTCCTCAGCACCTCCCTGGACTTCTTTTTTTTTTTTATTTTATTTATTTATTTATTTTTTTACAAATAGTTTATTGTCAAATTAGTTTCTACATAATTCCCTGGACTTCTTGACTTCATGAATTCCTATCTACGTTTGAGACACAACTCATCCTCTGGGAAGTCTTCCCTGATTCCCTAGGGCTCCTACATGCTCCAGTGTGCCCTCAGCCTCACTAATCTCTATCCTGTCCTACAGTACTGGGGCTGTTTGCTCATTTGTTTCTCTCCCTTACTAAGCTGGGAGAGAAATACAGGGTTTTAGCCATTTCTTATCTCCAGCCCTTAGCCCATTGTCCAGCTAATACTTGAGTAAATGTTAGCGCCCTTCACTTCTTCGCTGCCCCTCCCAATTTCTTTAAATTGTGGAATATTCACCCAGTAGAAATACTACCTGGCAATGAAAAGAATAAAGAACAGCAAGATGAATGCCATTGTATAGGGTTGAACAAAAGAAGCCAGGACCGAAAAAGTACCTTTCACTTCTATAAAGGTTAAAAACAGTTAAAGTGAGTCTGCAGCGATAGAGGCCAGCAAGGTGGTTATGTCCAGGTCAGGGGACTGACTGGGACTAAGCCTGAGGGAGCTACTCCAAGGGCTAGACTAGAAACGGGTGGTGATCACACAGATATGCGCCTGTGTAAACATGAATCAAACGACTTTTGTGCATTTTAAAGTAGATAACTTTACCTCTATTTTTTTAAGATAAGGACAATTTTTTAATGTTTATTTATTTTGAGAGAGAGAGAGAGAGAGTGCCTGTGCACACACAAGTGGAAGGAGAGTCAGAGAGAGAGAGAGGGAGAATCCTAAGCAGGCTCAATGCCGTTGGTGTGGAGCTCGAACTCACAAATTGTGAGATCATGACTTGAGCTGAAATCAAGAGTCGGATGCTAACACACCCTCACCTCTATTTTTTTTAAGTGTTATAATTTTGCAATTGATCATCATGGATAACAAAAATCTCTGGTGTCTGAGAGTTACTTCTTGCTACAGCGTGCCCTGGTTTTCAGTGGTGATGTTGCACATTCCTCTCCCCATGCCCAGAAAGGGTAAACCACTCAACTAGAGTAGCCCAGCAATTCTGTGGGGAGCCCACACCCTAAGGAGGAGGCTGCATGTCCTGCTTTTTCCATGCAACTTAAGGTCCCTCAGGGTCAGGTTCTGTGTCTGTGTCTCTGGCACAGAGCTTTGTGATCTCCAAATACTGGTGGGAGGCTACCTCCGGTCTGTAACTGCTTGCTGCTGGGGTGGTGAAACATGGCACCAGTGTGGTCATTAAGAACACAAACTCTATCGGCACAATTCAGAAAGGCTTAACCTCTCTGTACCTCAGTTTCCTCAACTGCCAAATGGGGATACTGATAGTACCTACCTCTTAGTGTTCTGAGGATTAGATGAGAAACTAAGCATGAATCACTGAGAACAGCGCCTCTCTCCAAGCAAGTGCCATGTAAGTGTTTGCTAGGACACCCCTGATTAGGGGAAAACCTAGTCAGACAGATCAGAGTTAAACTGCTCTTCCACTGGCTGTGTGATCTCAGGCAAATTGATCAACCTCTCTGAGCCTCCATTTCCTCATCTATTTAATAGAGATAATAATATCCAATGATTGTTATGAAAGCAAGAAAACCTGCAAAACACCTAAGTTCCTTGTGTGCAGAGATCTTGTCATCCCTCCCCCCAGGCCTCAGCACCAGGAGGTGTTAAATAGCTTGGAAGACTTCCCTCCTTCCCCACCCACCCTTCTCCAACCAGGCATCATCCTCTGGCTAGCAGACAGCAGCATCTAGTGGAAGGCTCTGGAACTGCATCCTGGCCAAGTGCCACTCGCCAAACTGCAGTACAGTCCCTTAAATGAGCCTTTTAAAATGTATACTCTGCATTGGACAGTATTCATTCAGTGCCTGCTGTGCACAGGACACAGATCCAAGACCTGAGGAAAATGAAGCAAGAGAAACAAGATGACTGTAGAAAGATGACAAAAGGGGCGCCTGGGTGGTTTAGTCGGTTAAGCATCCGACTTTTGCTTAGGTCATGATCTCGCGGTTCGTGGGTTCGAGCCCCACGTCGGGCGCTGTGCTGACTGCCAGCTCAGAGCCTGGAGCCTGTTTCAGAGTCTGTGACTCCCTCTCTTTCTGACCCTCCCCTGCTCACGCTGTCTCTCTCTCTCTCCTAGAAATAAATAAAATATTAAAAAAAAAAGAAAGAAAGAGACCAAAAAAATCACAATCATAACCTTATCATCAATAACCTCGATTTTCTACCTTTAATTAAAGAAAATATAAACACACTATGTAGGGAGTCTTGGGCACCCTAGATAGCGTCTTCTTGGGAAGTTTTTACAATTACAGGAGTGATTTTGAAGTGGCCACTTAGTGTTAATAACACTCAGTTAAGGCCAAAGCAATGAAATGAAAGCTTAGGTCAGAAAGGTGATTTCTCCCGGTGGCCTGACTTAGCTTCCCAGGTTCTCCTTGGAAAGGGGGAATGGGAGTGTTTGGCTCCAAAGCCCATATTCCTCCATCCCACTCCACAGTTCCTGCCCCAGACAGAAAAGAGTGAAGAAGGTCTAAAGGTGGCATGGATGACATCCAACTAGGGGAATCAAAGAAGACTTTGTGAGAGAGCCAGCATTTCAAATGGGCTTTGGAGAATGAAGGGCAGAAAAAGGGCGGGTGGCTAGGGAAGGAAAGGCAATCCAATGTGATGGACCACCACGGTCCATGGTGTATAAGGTGAGAAAACAGAGCCACATGAGTTAGGGTCAAATCATAGAAGGCCCCAAATGCTACGCCAAGGAGGTTGCATTTAATAAAATCAGGGGACCTGCTGAGTAAGAAAGTAATGGGATCGGAGGGGATCGGAGGGAAACCAGAGATAAAGAAACTAGTTAGGTGGCTACTGCAATAGTCCAGACTAGACATGGTGGGCACTGCCCCCTCATGGAGAGGATACAAGAGCTATTGGAGAAGCCAGAAAGAGGCAGAGGTTTGGAAATAGACAACAGTGAGTCAAATGAGAGGAAGCGAAGTGGGTGAGAATTCAAGGGGCTGAGTCTTGGGAAGAGAGGCAGAGCTCTGACCAGAACATTGGTCTGATGCGGGAGGGGGCGGGGGACGGACACTAATGTGGGGAGGGGGCGAAGACAGGGAGGGTGGCTTTCAACAGGGAAGGTATGAGTTGACAGCAATCGCTCAGAGATATGAGACCAAAGCTCAGGAGAGGAGTAGAGCTGGAGGGAGAGGAGGCGGGGACAGTAATTTTGACTCACCCATGCAAGTGCAGGATGAAGACTTGAGAGAGAGACCCAAAGGGAATCGTGTAGACAGACGTGGGGTGGGGGCGGAGAGTAGACACCACCTGGGCATCATTGGGCTCCCCCGTATTTTAAAGCTTCCTGAGGTCAGAGGAAGAAGAGGTGGCTCAGCAAATGGAGGAGGGACTTCTTACAGGAGAGAACTAGAGCACCCTGGTGAGCTTCCAGTGGAGGTCATGGAGAGATACAGGGGTCAGGATGGCCAGGAGGCAGCCCTCGGATTTGTGGTTGGGGGGTGGGTTGTCATGAGCGACCCTGGAAAAAAACCATTTCAGAGAGAAGTCAAGCCGCAAAGATTTAAGAGGCAAGAAGCAGAGGGTGTGGGGGCGGCTCCCAGGAGGAAGGAGGTGATGGTAAGCAGGGCTGGACTAGGGTGAGGCAGGCGAGGCGCCTTGGGAATAAGATTTAAGGAGGCACTCACTCTCTGGGTCGTGAAGTTGGTCCTGATGAGGGGCAGACAACTGGCTCCAGAGCAGTGGAGAGATAGGGGCTCACGGAGAGAGACCCTCTGAAACAAAAGGCAGAGAAAACCCAGTAAGAGAGATCCAGGCAGAAGCTAAGAGCCTTGATCTCCACATCCCGCCAAACACCCGGCGGTCATTGGCAGAGCATGCGAAGCCCGGATGGGGAGAGGTAGAAGAAAGGACGCAAGCCCACGCCAATGATCTGGGAGGGGGGGCTGGGGCGGAGGCTCTGAAGAGTGAGGAAACACAGAAGGGAGAGCTTCCCAGGACCCTCCTGGGGAGACTGAGCTCCCCTCCCGGCTCAGTGAGTGTTGGAGGAGAGGGAGTCCTAGCATCCTTGAGAGCAGTCTGGAAATAGTAAGGAGTCTCACTCTACCCTTTCCCCAAGCTGCTCCAATTCAGAGAGAGGTGCAGCTGTCCCCTCCCCCCCATCCCAGAGGGGCAGCACCCCAGATCCACCCCATGCACTGCAGCACAGGCTTCCTTCCCCCAGAAAGTCTGGGCGCCTGGGTGGCTCAGCGGGTTAAGCCTCCGACTTCGGCTCAGGTCATGATCTCAGTTTGTGGGTTCAAGCCCCACATCAGGCTCTGCGCTACCAGCTCAGAGCCTGGAGCCTGCTTCAGATTCTGTGTCTCCCTCTCTCTCTGCCCCTTACCTGCTCATGCTCTGTCTCTCTGTCTCAAAAATAAATAAAACATTAAAAAAAAAAAAAGTTTCTCCTTACAGGGACTCCGTGCCTGCTGTGGGCTGAATGGTAACACCCAAAAAGATCTGCGCCCTAACTCCCCTCCCTCTGGAACCTGTGGATGCGACCTTATTTGGAACAAGGGTCTTTGCAGATGTAGCTAAATGAACATTGTCAACATGAAGTCATGCTGGGTTATCCGGGTGGGCCCGGAGCCCTGGAATCCAGTAAGTGTCCTTATAAGAAGAAGAGGGGAGGGTCACGTGCACACGTGAGGGGGTGGGAGGGAGCAGACTGTGGTGCCCGTAGTGGGGCCTCCCAGAGCTGAAAGAGGCAGGGAAGGGGTTCCCCCTCAAGCCTTCGGAGAGAGTGCGGCCCTACCAACCGCTTAATTTCGGACTTCTGGCCTCCAGAACTGGAAGGGAAAAGACTTCTGTTGTTTTAAGGCACCAAGGTTGTGGTCATTTGTTACAGCAGCCACAGAAAACGAATGCAGTTCTCTATTCTGTAAAATGACTGGAAAGCTTCTAGAAAGCTTTCCAGCCCCGAGGTTCTCCAAATTAAACCATTCGGCAAGCAAGGGGAGTTCCAGGTCTGGCCAAAAGGTGTGGTTTTCGACTCACCGCTCGGACCTCTTCCAGGCTAACGTTTAATGTTTGATGATTTCATTTGAGGAGGAAGGAGGGAAGACACATTAACTGCATCACATGCCATTGCTCGGAGGAGTGGCGTCCGAAAAGGACTCCTGGCCCAGAGCTCACACCCTCCTGTCCAGGCCGGTTGAAAAGGGTCCCCACAATTACTAGAAGCAGGGAGCTTTTTAAAAACAGGAGTCTGCCTTTCTGAATTTCTCCTTGTGAACATGACCTCCTCTTCACAGCGCCTCTCCCCCCACTTCTCACGTCTGCCTTCCCCATGGGGGGGGCGCAAAATAAGACGCATACCCCTGCAGCACAGGAGTGGAAGGCACTCTCCCCGCCCTCCCCCCACCTCCCCACAACACAGCTGGAGGGGGGAGGGGAGGTCAGCAGGGTTCATAAAGGCCAGATGTTTCGGAGAAAGAGAGCAAAGCCCAACCCACGCCCACCCTCCCTACCCCCACCCTCACCCCCATGGGGGGAAAAAAATTAAGAGACAGCTTTTAAAACAAACACAACTTTTGTGGCCCAAAACAGTTTTTCTCAAGAATCTGCTCTATGCAAACAATAACAACTTTTTACAAAGCATTTTCACAGAAAAGGAGACAAGTCCTTCCCCAGCATCGTATGTGGGAATTGTTCCTCCCTCGCCACGTTTTGGGGGGAAAGCGGTGGCTATTCGCTAGTGTGGGCAGAAGGGTCACTGGGTCCCTCGCTTGTCGGGCAGATGCAGCACCCCCAGGTTCCCCTCTCACCCAAACTGAAGAGTCTCCCTACAGAGCTTGCCTCCCCGACCTCACCTAGGTGGAGGAGAAAGCCACCCCACCCTTCTTGGGCTCTAGGGGCTGTCCCAGCCACCGGGCGTGGTCCAGGCCTACCTCTCCCCTCCCCCCTGGAAAACAGAACCTCTGACCTCAAAACTAATCCCCTGGCCCTGCCCCCATCGGATCCATCAGGTCCCTGACAACTCCTGAAATGCCTGAAGTTAGGGGAGGAAGCTGAAGATGGCTCAGCCCAGCTCCCATTCAAACCCCAACTTTGCCCCTTCAAGCCTGGCCGGACCCTTGAGGTGAGGCCAAGACCCCTTAAACTTACCCCCTCTACAAAGACCTGCTTGTCTCATCTCTAGCCTTTGAGGGGGCTGAGTTGGGGTGTCCAAAAATGGACGCGGGCCTGCCCTCTCTACCTCCATCCCCTCCCATCCGTGCATTGGTGGAGAGGACCTCGAAAGGCAACTTGTTTGGTCTGATTTTATTGATTTCTTCCACCTTCCATTACTTTCCCTGGGACAGTCTCTGGCCCTTTCCCCAGGCAAAGTCTGGGCTTTTGAAGGCGAGAAGGTCCCCTCCTAACTGGAGAAGCAAACTGGGGGAGGGGGTGATGGATCCAGGGTAAGGCCCTCTTTCGCCCATCAGCCTTATAAACTGAAAACAAACAGGAAAAATTGAAGAAACTCCAAAACTGGACAAAAGGGAAAGCTTGGTGGCTGAGACTGAAGACCTCGCCAATTAGAAGTCACCTGCCTTGGGAGGCAGGGAGAGGGCTTTGGAAAAGAACAGGGAGGGGGTGATCTTCCCCTTGCCCTAGCTGCCCCCTCCCAGTGGTGCCGGGAGCGCTAGGGAATGCCTGAGGGGAGTGAAGGGTTAAAGGCCTGGATGGTGGGGGTGGGGGATGCCCCCAGGGAGCTGCCAATCACCTCCCCACCCCCACCACAGCCCCCTCACCCCCAGGCTCGCCCACAGAAACAACCGGTTTGTCCATCACCAAGGTCTCTCTCCCTTTTTTTTTTTTTTTCCTTGTCTTTGAGCAGTAGCCTCCTTTGCTCCCCCTGGGGTGAAGGCCCTGCCCCCAGAGATCCGAGATGGAAGAGGGGAGGGATTGGAATCTATGTCATTAAGCCTTTTTCCGTTAAGCCTTCTCCTGACTCCAGCCCTTGGTTCGACTCCAAAGGATGAGGGGGCGGGGGTGTCACCCCAAACAGCTAGGTGCTTGAAGACCACTGTCATTTGAGGTCCTTCTGACCGCAGCCCTTAAAACGTAAAGGGAACAGGCAAATGTGAAACACGAGGCCCCGTCCTCGAGCCCAAAGTTCCGCCGTGGCCCCAACTTTTCCCCGTTGGTAGGAGAGGTCTCTGCTTAGAGTTCCTCCAAGTTGATTCCCCAGAATTTCAGGCCTGGGGGCTCAGGGACAGCAGGACCCCCTATCTGCCACCTCCACAGCGGGTGGGCAGGCGGAGGCTTAGAGTCTCCCTGGAGGCGAAGCGAGGATGCCGGCCCTAAGTCTCCGTCCTCCCCTACCACCAGGGCCGGGGGGCAGGGGAATGAGTCGAGGAGGCTGAAGGTGCTCGTGGTGGGGAGCGTCGGCGCAGGGCGGCGAGGCTGCGTGCTGCGCTGGGGGGGCGGCGGCCGCCGGCGCTTCTTGGCGGCTCCCCGGGCGGGCCCTTTCGCAGGCGGCCGCTCGGGCCCCCGGCGCAAACTCGGAGTGTCGAGGGCGAAGCCCTTCGCGTAACACCAAAGTTTCGACCGGCGGATCAGACGATCGAAATGTTCCTGGCGGAGATCGCCGGGCGCGGCCGAAGCTCCGCTGGCCGTCGAGGGGCTGGCGGCTGGTGCCTCGGGGGCGGCCTGCGGGGGGTTTCCATCGACTGCGGCCGTCTGTTCCGGCTCCGGCGGCTCCGGCGGCTCCGGCGCAGCCCCGGGACCGGGGGACTCGGCGGAGAGGCCCGCAGGTGGCGGCGGAGCCGGGGAACGGGGCTCCTGATGGGGGCTGGCGGCGGGGCCAGGCTGGGAGTCGAGACCCGAGGCTGGCCGAGGCGGAGCCGAGGCGGAGTTGGTCGGAGATTCCCGAGGGCGCCGCGGCTCCGGGCAGCGGCCGGGAGGTACGCCGGAGCGGGAGTTGAAGTGCGGGAAACTGTCTCCGCCCTCTTCCTCCTCGCCACCGCTCCGGCACACTGCGGCTTCGGCATCCTGACCTGCCCGGGAGCTCGGATCACTGGACTGTCCGGCTTGTCCCGCGAGGTGCTTCAGGCCATCCGGGGCCCAGCCGCCGGTGCACAGCGGGGCGCGAGGGCCCACCAGCACCGGGGCCCGCGGCGCCAGCTCCCCAGGCCCCAGGCCCAGAGAGGACGCTCGAGGTTTGGCAAGGGCGCAGAAGGCAAGGGCACGCAGGCACAGTGGAGAGAACTCCTGTGTCCCCCGACGCGGCTTCCGGGGTGTCGGGGAGCAAGGCGACCCTCGCGGGGACGCCGGCACTGCGAGGCGGGGAGCGGGACACAGAGTCTCCATGGTACCGCCTAGGGGGGTGCCCACTGCGGGGGCCCTGGTCCCAGCGGCGGTGTGCCCTGGCTGCCCGAAGAGCCCACGGGCGAGGGGAACATCGCCCCCCCTCGACGGGGAGGTCTCTGCTCACGGGCGCCCCCGGCCCGCAACCCTGGGCCGCGGGGCTCTGGCTCCCTCCTCGATCTCGTCACGCGGCCCTCCCGGCGGCCGGACTCCTGGGTCCCCGCGAGTCCCGGCCCGGTCGGCCGCCCTTCCTGCCGCCGCGTTCCCTGCGCAGCCCCGGCGGGAGCCCCTCTTGAGTAGCCCAGAGCGCAGAGGCTGGGGAAACAAAGCGGCCGGCGGCCGCGGGAGGCGGGAAGGACCCCGGGCCCGGCACCCGGTGCCCGGGCCCAGGCGGCGGGGAGGGCGCCTTCCGCCCGCTCGGCTTCTTTCTTCCCCGCTGGCTCCCGGAGACCGCGTTATAGAGAACTGCCCCCTCGCTGCCCCAATACCAGCGCCGGGGCCGCGAGCCCGCCGCTGATTGGACGGCACTGCCTGTGACGTTAGCCCGGACCCCACCCCTCCGGCGGCACCGCCCCCGTCCCCATTCCGCACACAGACACACACACGTGGACCCGGCGCGGCGGCGGCTGGGAGGGAGGGAGGCGAGGAAGGAGCGTGTGCGGGTGGGATCGCGAGGGGCTGAACGCGCCGCTGCACGTGGCCCGGTGGCGTCCCGCTCTTCAGTAGTAGCAAAGCTATCCGCTTTTCCCTTAGCGGTCACGGTTTTCGCATCTGTAAAATGGGAATGTTCCTATCTACCCACTCGGGGCTACGTGAATCAACATAGATGAATCACAAAAACAGTGTTGAGGGAAAAGATGAAATTAGACAATGGCTGTTTACAAGCTTTGTACTGCAGGGGACTGCTGCGGCCAGAGAATGTTTCCTACCTCTCTGTTCTGGTCCCCTAGGACAGTGCCTGGCATACACTGGGCTCAAAAAGTGTTGAAAAATAGTTAGGAATTCAGTGTGTGCAAGAAGAGGAAAGGAAAAAATAAATTCGGAGCCCGGGGGGGTGGGAGGGGTATTATTATACCCACGGAAGCAGATAACTAGATTTGTTTCCGTTTCTCTAATGCCGTTCCTAATGATCCCTTGACTGAATTCTGAGGGGCTGGCTCTGTGGCCCCCTGAAATGCCATGACTCTGCCCTCTGAAGCTTGAGCTGTCGAAATGAGCTGAGGAGTCCAGAGGAGGGGACACCCAGACCTTCATTCTTATCACTCCCAAGGAAAGTGAAGTACCCCCCAAAAAAGTTAATTCCTCCCCCCAGAAAATCCTGATATGTAGGACCACCTCCCCACAGCACATTCCATCCCCTTAACTTAACAGTTTCTGTATGGCTTACTATTATATGAAAGTCTGTGGATGTATTTATTCTTCATTGTCTGTTTCTCATTAGTCTGGAAATGAGCTGATGAGAACTTTGTCTCCCATTAGTATGAAAATGAGCTGATGAGAGCTTTGTCTTAATCACTGCTGCATCCCCATTCGCGTATAACAGTGCCCAGACATGATAAGTGCTCAATAAATATTTGTAAGTGAATGAATGAATCCCTGGAATATTTCTTGATAAAAAATCAGGTTATTGGAATATGGCTGCTTCCCTTCCCCCCAGAAACATAAAGAGAGAATGATATGATAGCTTAGAGTAAGAATGTGGAAGTGGGGAAGGGTGTCACAGAGAATATCTCATTTTGGGGCCAGGGTAAGAGAGGGTTTCTGAGGGTTGCAAATGATCCCTCCTGGCAGTGACAACAGAAGAATTGGTTTCCTACAGGGTGAAAGAGATCAGGAAGGTCTGCCTCCCCCATCTCCCTTCTGCAGAGACCACAGAAAGGCCCCCGAGGAGCCTGGGTTTGAGGAAATAGGGGATATGGTGTTCTGTCGCTACAAACATTCACCCCCTAGCATCTTCTGAAGAAGTCTTCCAGGCAGTTGTCATGAAAGAAGATACTGGGGTCCCGTCAGGGCTAGACTCCAGGGTTCCTGAGGGCTCCAAAAGCCTTGCCTCCCCTCCCCACCTTCTGCCATCCCCTCACCACCACCACACACACAGGAGGAAACTTCTGGAAGAATGATTATATTCGCAGCTGTCTCTTCTGGGAGACAATGCTGAGAACTCTTACCCTGAGAGAGCGGTAACATATTTCTTTTCCTTGTGGAGCAGAGGGCATCTGCTTCAACCCGACCGGCTGTACTCCAACCTCTTTGCCACTGGGATGACTGGGGAGGGAACTTGGGCCTCACCTGCAGGAACCTGAACTGGGAAACTCCTTTTAGCCCCGACAGTCTCATTCACATTTGTATTTCTGTGCCTAGTGTAGTGTTGACATAAAGGAGAGAACACTCAAGAGATTTCTCAGCATGAATAAATGAATGCATCTTACATAACAATGCAGAGCAATGGCCTCCTCTTTCTCCCACTCCAAAAGCCTTCGGTGCTCCAGATCTGGGTTTAGGGGCTTTATGGGGGATCGTAACTGTTGGGAGTCCTTCCCTGGAGAAGGAATTCCCTCCACCTCCACTTTCCCTTCTTCCCCTGCCTTGAATCAGGCGCCCCAGAAGACAGCCCGGATGGGAAAGCCCAGCGTGGGCATGGAAGCACTTTACAAACAGTAGGGGTTGGTATAAGTAACTCTCCAGCTGAAAGGACCTGGAGTCATCAAGCGTCCATTTTCAGAAGGTTTGGAGGGGCGGGGGTGGGGATGCTGTGCAACCCTGGGCAGGTCACCTAGACACTCTTGAGTATCAGCATCCCTGTCATAGAAAAGGGAACAGCTTCCTCGTAACAGGCAGGAGAGTGGAAACACGATGTTGAGCCTGCTGGCCCAGCTGTTGCAATTCCCAATGCCTACAGTAGAGGGCACTGGACCCCATCCTCAGGCAGCCCGAGAAGGAGGCAACACTTTTCTCGGGAGCCCCTCCTCCCCATAGAAAAAAAGAGGGACAGGGCTGGACGCTGGGTTCCACCCGACACCTCTGGCATAAGGGATAGGAAGGGCCTGGGGAGACCTCGGAAGCCAGCCTTTTCCCTTCCGTGACTCATCTGGGTTTCACCCAAAGGCCCATGTTCAAGGATTGGGAGCAATACCTGCCCGATGGGGATCAGAGCATAGCAGAGAACTGGCCCCAGAAGTGCAGCCCAATAATAATAACCTCTATAGGACTAACTGCATTCCACTCTCTGTCTAGGAACTTTATGTTACGTAATCCCCATAACAATTCTACGAGATAGGCACTATTGTTTTTTACATACCATACATAACCCATTTTAAGTATCCAAGTCCATGATTATTATTAAATTTACATAGTTACACAACCACCACCACAATCCAGTCTTAGAACATTTCCTAAGAAATCCCTCATCTCCACTTGCAGTAGCTCCCCATTCCCACCCCCAGCCCTGGGTGACTAATCTACTTTCTGCCTCTATAGATCCTTTCCTGGGCCTTTCATAGAAATGGAATCCCACCCTGTGTGGTCTTTGCATCTGACTTCTTCACTAACATGTAATGTTTTGGAAGTTTGGCCGTGCCATAGCATGCACTAGTAGTCTGTTCCTTTGTATTGCTGAGTAGTATCCCATGGTAAGGACTTACCACATTTTGTTTATCCAATCACATTTGGGTTGTTTCCACTTCTCAGTTATTACGAAGAATACTGTTACGGACATTGGCATACAAGACTCTGTGTGGATGTATGTTTTCATGTTAAGAGTGAAATTGCCGGGGTACCTGGGTGGCTTAGTCAGTTAAGCGTCTGACTTTCGCTTAGGTCATGATCTCGCGGTTCGTGGGTTCGAGCCCCGCATTGGGCTCTGTGCTGACTGCCAGCTCAGAGTCTGGAGCCTGTTTCAGTCTGTGACTCCCTCTCTCTCTGACCCTCCTCTGCTCATGCTGTCTCTCTCTCTCTCTCTCCTAGGGGGAAAAAAAAACATTAAAAAAAAAAGAGTGAAATTGCCGTGTCATATGGTAGATTTATATTAACTTTTTAAGAAACTGCCAAACTGTTTTCCAAACTGGCTCCACCATTTTATATTGTTGTTAATATTCGTGTTATAAGTAAGGAAAGTAAGGGATGGAGGGTTTTTTTTTAAGTTTATTTATTTATTTTGAGAGAGAGAGAGAGCAGGAGAGGGACAGAGAGAGAGGGTGAAAGAGGATCCCAAGCAGGCTCCATGCTGTCAGTGCGGAGCCTGAAGTGGGTCTCAAACTCACGAGCCATGAGGTCATGACCTGAGCCAAAATCAAGAGTCAGACACTTAACCAACTGAGCCACCCAGGGCTCAGGGACGGAGATTTTAAGTGAGTTTCTCAAGGTTATACTGCTAGCAGGTGTCAGAGTCAGGACTCAAACTCAAGCAGCTGGGTCCCAAGACCACACTCCTAACCATAAGTCTACCCCCATGACAATGAATCTAGCAGGGAACCTACTTCTTGACCCGCTGCAATGTAGCCATCACCATTGCTGCCCATCTTACTTCCAGAATTCCTTAAGTCAGACTCTGTTCCCACCCAGCAGGGTTGCGTCCCCCTAGCCGCAAGTACACTCCGCCCTACCCCTCTGGAAATCTGTACCCATGATTAATAGCTTAAGTTCTGGACTCAGATGGTCTGTTCATATTCCCGACTCATCATTTTACCAGCTGTGTAATTCGGGGGCAAGTTACTTAACCTCTGCTTTAGTTTCTTCATCTGTAAAATAGAAATAGCATCTCCCTTCATGCAATTTAAAAAGTGCTTTATTGTGGAAATTTTCAAACCCATACAAAAGTAAATAGAAAAGTATAACAAACTTCCATGTACCCCACAACCAGCTTCAACAGTTAATCAACCCATAGCCAATCTTATTTCAGTCTGACCCGCACCCACTTTCTCCCCTACTCCAATTTTTAATAAAACCAACTTTACTGAGGCATGATTTATATATGATAAACGTACACATTAAATGTACAGTTCAAATAGTTTTCATGATGGGGCACCTGGGTGACTCAGTTGGTTAAGCACCAGCTTCGGCTCAGGTCATGATCTTGTACTTTGTGGGTTCGAGCCCCGTGTCGGGCTCTGTGCTAGCAGCTTGGAGCCTGGGGCCTGCAGTCTCCTCTCTCTCTCTCTGCCCCTCCCCTGTTCACACTTTGTCTCTCTGTCTCTCAAAAATAAATAAAACATTTAAGAACAAAAAAAAAACCAAAAAGTTTTCATGAATGACTGTAACCACCACAATTAAGGTATAGAACATATTCCATATTATCTTAAAGTAAATCCCAGACATCATACAAGGTCATTCCTAAAATATTTCAATACATATTTCTACAATATAATGACTCTTTAGAAATAAACATACTCCTAACACTATTATCAAAACTAAGAAGAATTAATGGTAATCCTTTAATATCATTGAATAGCCAGCCAGTGTTCAAATTTCTCATTATCTTACAATATTTTTTTCTTTATAATTTGGTTTATTTGAATTAGGAGCCAAGAAAAGATTTCAAGTAGATGAGATGTCTCTTAACTCTCTTTTAATTCATAAATTCCTCCTTTAACTCTTTATTTTCTCCTTACAATTTATTTGTTAAAGGTACTAGACTGTTATGCAGAATAATCCCCAGAGTCTGGGAGGCCTGGCTGGCTCAATAGGTAACTGTGACTCTTGATCTCGGGGTCATGAGTTTAAGCCCTACATTGGGTATGGAATCTACTTTAAAAAAAAAATAAATTAAAGAGGCACCTAGGTGGTTCTGTCAATTGGGCTTCCATCTTTTGCTCAGGTCACAATGTCGTGGTTTGTGGGTTTGAGCCTCATATCAGGCTCACTGCTGTCAGAGGGGAGGCTGCTTTGGATCTTCTGTGCTCCTCTTTCTATGTTGCTCCCCCATTCGTGCTCGCTCTCAAACATAAACAAGCATCTTTCAAAAAGTATAGTTCCCATGGTCTGGAATTTACTGATTGCATCCCCATTGTGTCATTTAATCAGGCAAGGTTTATTCACCAATATTTACTAAGCATCTACTATGTACTACAGACTGCAGAACATGCTTAGATCAGAAAAATGATGGCTTCTTTGTCATTCAAATTTAACTGAACATCCCATGTTTCACCTGGCATCCCTACTTTGGAGGCTCAGTGGCAAGCAAGACAGACACCCCACCCGCACCTCATTGAGTTTACATTCTAGGAAACTAGGGGAAGCCAGGGAATATACAAGCAGACAGCACTCTTCCTGGGGATACTGTGAGGATTCAATAAGAAACCCATAAGTTTAATGCCTGGTCCATAGAAGCCCTTGATATATGGAAATGTCCTTGGCAATAGTCTAGCCTTTCCCCCTTCTGTTTCTTCCCTTTTCCAACCCCTGTTCCACATCCCCTTAGGAATTATTCCAGGCTTGCCCTCCTCCCGTTATATTTCCTCCGTATGTCTATAGTAAGTTCTTTCGTCTATTCACCTCACAGCCACTGAGCGCTCCCCCCTCCTTGCAGCAAGCCTCAGACCAGGCCCTGGGTACTCAAAGATGATGGGGACACCGCTGGTAGAAGAGGTAGACATTACCGGCTACTTTGAGGAGCAATGGAGAGATGACTGTGGTCCTTGGAACGGTAGAGTCAGGGTCACCCTACAGAAGGGAAGTCTTTTCAGAGAAGGGCATCTCTCACTTAGGGTCTAAAGGATGAATGGGAATACCAAAGGATGCATGAGAGAAGAATTCCAACTGAGGAAACAGTATGGGCAAGGAACAGAGACAAGCAAGTCCCTGTCTCCTGCGCTACCACCCAGCAGCCATCAACATCTCTCTCTGGCGTTGATCCTGGCATATCCACCCTCTGAGTCATCCCTTATCTCTTTCACACAGCCAACTCCATCAGCGTGTCCCTCCCATTAAAAAGCCAGATCTTCCCTTGACCCCATAGGCTCTAGCCCCCATCCCTTTCTCCTCCCCTTCGCAGCCAAATTCCCCTAAGAGCTGTCTACACACTGTCTTCCTTTTCTCACTTCCCACTTACTCCTCAACCCACTTCCATCTGCTTCCACCCCCACCCGCCACCGAAATAGCTCTTGCTGAGGTCCCAGTGGCCTCCATCTCCTCAAAACTGGCAGGCTCTTGTCAGCCCTCTTGTCTTGACCTCTCAACAGCATCCCACATGATTGGCCACTTTCTCTTTCTAGGAACCGTCTAGTCCTTCACCTCCTGGGCACTGCTTTCCTGGTGTCCACCTGCCTCACTGGCTGCTCCCCCCGTGGTATGAGCACAGGCTCATTCTCCCCTCCTCAGCCCAAACGTTGGGGGCCCTCGAGGCTCCATCTAGAATTTCTCTCTTCTTTCTCTGGACCTTCTTCTGTGCCCACTCCACAATTAGCACCCGTCCAACTGGGAGTGCTTAGCAGACACCTCTCCTCTGAGCTCTGACCAAGACACTCCACTGGCCGCCCAGCCTCTACCTCACGCATTTCAACAGCCCAGCAAAACCAGCCTGTCCCAGACATCACGTGTGCCACTTACAGGGAAATCTGTAAGTGTATGGCTTCTCTAGCCATCCACTTCCATAGCCAGAAACCCAGGTGTCATCCCGGTACCTCGGAGCCAACACTCTCTGCAAATCATGTGATCATGTCTGTTTCTGTCCACCTCCACTCCCCCTGCCCCAGCAGTACCCCTACCTGCTGCCATGTCCTCCACATAGCGACCAGTCATCTTTCTAAGCCACAAATTGGATGGTTTCCCCCGCCCCTAATCGTCAATACCCTTTAATAGCTTCCCATTGCTTTCTGGATGCAGAGTGAAATCATTCATTCGGCTCACAGGCAGGGTTACCTAAGACTGACAACTCTACCCAAAGGTCCTCCTGGGGAGAGGGGATGGGTTCCACCCTCCACCTCCCACCTCCCCTGGGCCATCCTCTCTGCCTTCAGCCTCCAGAGATCTCCTCTAGTGCCTAAAGCAACAAGCTCACTCCCTCCTCTCCCCCCCTCAGCATATACTCTTCCTTCCAACTGCAGACTTTCCCCCTACCTCCCTTGGCCTGGACCTACTCCCATTCAGAGCTTCACTGAATCATTCCTTCCTCGGAGGAAACCTCTCCCCCTGACTCCTCCAGACTGTGACCAGGTCAGCTTCTATTTTCTGCCCCCCCCCCGAAACCTGTGTACCTTCCTTCAAAGCATTTCCATCCCTTGTCACCACTTATTAGTGTGATTAACTGATTATTCACCTCTCTCCTACCACACTCTGTTTCTTTTTTTTTCTTTAATTTTTTTAATGTTTTATTTATTTCTGAGAGGGAGAGAGAGACAGCGTGAGCAGGAGAGGGGCAGAGACAGGGAGACACAGAATCCAAAGACAGACTCCAGGCTCTGAGCTAGCTACCAGAACAGAGCCTGACGTGGGACTTGAACCGACAAACCATGAGATCATGACCTGAGCCGCAGTCGGACGCTTAACCAACCGAGCCACCCAGGTGTCCCTACCACACTCTGTTTCTTGTAGGCAAGAAACACGTTAGAGTTTTCCTCAGCCCAGTGACTGGCACATGGGTGGCACTCAAATACGTTTTAAAAATCTTTTTTTATCATGCACATCTGAAACCTAGAAAGAAGGAGAGAAGAGTTAAATAAACCCCTACCTACCCATTACCTAGATGGGTAGTTATGTAAAGAATTATTCACATTTGTGCATATATATCAATTGTGCTGAAATATTTTCAGGTGATTTAGGATTTGCATGACTGTTCATCCCCAAATAGGAAGGTTTCTTTTTTTTTTTTTTTTTTATGTTTTATTTATTTTTAGGAGAGAGAGAGAGAGACAGCGTGAGCAGGGGAGGGTCAGAG